>NW_008239334.1:280124-296786 GCF_000691975.1 Corvus brachyrhynchos
GGGGGAGGCAGGAAGGAAATGGTTTAAGGGCGGCGGTGGAACCACGAGGGGTTGGGCGGTTTCGGGCGGGCTCGAATTGTAGAATTATGAGACTGTTTTAGTTGGGAGGGACCCCGAAACCTGTCTCGTTCTACCCCTGCCATGGGCAGGGACACCTGCCACTAAACCAGGTTCCTGCAAGCCCCGTCCAGCCTGGCCTTGGAGCCGATTTTAAACTCCGCTCTCTGTCCCTTAGACTCGCTTTCCTTTTTCCTTAAGAAAGGACGGTGAGCTCTGCGAGCGGGGCTGGCTTGTTTGTTTTTCATGCAGCAAGTTAGATGGGTGTGCGGTGAGTTAAGTCGTGTATTTCACTATAAAAAAGGCAAATAGACAAAAACTGTGGTCTAGAAGGAAGTGCATTATCTGGGTAGAATGATGAAAGAACTTGAGAAAACAGTAAGTGACGTATCCTGTACACGTGTAGAGCTGGACTCTGGCTGCAGTTCAAATCGAAATTAAAAATTTGGGAGTGAGTTAAATATATCCTTAAAGCCTTCTGAGTTAGCCTGGCTCCCGTGCTGTTTCACCTCGGCGTGTTTCTCTGCTCGTTGCTAAGGTGCTGTGTTGCTTTTTCCTGCCTCTCCAGACGCGTGTCCCAGACCCGAGCGGCTGCAGTACGCAGAGCTCGACGAGAGCTCCAGGACCAAGGAGAGTTTTCCCGTTGGGAGCAAGGTGTCGTTCAGCTGCCGCCCGGGATACGTGAGAGTCCCGGGGATGTCACTGACCTGGACATGTGGTGCTGACTTGCAGTGGTCACCCACGGCCGTGTTCTGTACAGGTGATTTTTTGTACCCCTTTTTTCCTCTGATATGTAACAATTTCAGTTGGTTTGTGAGTGGGAATGTGGGTTTTGTCATATTTTAAAAGAAGCTTGGAAAACGCTGGTGCAGGTAAGGGCAGTAAATGCCACAGACTTTGTCTTTGTATGTAACTACAAAAATGTAGATTTTGTTTCTTTTCTTTTTTTTTTTTTCATCTCCCCAGAGAGAAAATGTAATTACCCAGGAGACTTGGAAAATGGTTATTTTGATGCGACAGAGCTTACATTTGGTTCAAAATTGACGTTTTCTTGTAAAGAAGGGTAAGTGTTTGGTGAAGTTAATGAATCCTTTTAGGTTTTTTTTTTTTATGTTTACACCAGATTTGAACCAAACCCAAATTTTCTATTCCAGTTCTGACCCGAAATCTGAATTCTACCTGTAGCAAATGAAATTGCAGCTGAATTTACTTTGATTCCCTGGTTTAATTACTCTTTGCATCAACCCGAAGCTTTTTAGGGAGGTTCTGCAGAACTAGAGTGTTACCTCTAGTGACTTCTTTTAATGCTCCTGTGGCAGAGGGCATAAATAGATATTCATCATCCTTCATTGTTGAACAATTAAGTCAGAAATACTGAGGAGGTTTTTTTCTCCTTTTCCTGTAGAATTAGTAATTTTAGGACTTTAGTATTAGAGAGTATATCTGAAAATGGTGAGATTTCCACAGTTCCCTTAGTGATGTCTCATTTGCTTCTGTTTTGCTTTCAAAGTGAGGCTGTCAGCAAAATAAACGAGATTCTGTTCTCATTACAGCAAAGCCTTTATGTCCCCATAATCACAGAACAGAATTATTATAAACCCATTTTTAGGTGCTTGTTGGAGAAATGAGAGATTTAATTTTCCCCTCTTTCGAAATTTTTACCTCTCTAGATACAGATTACGGGGTAATGAGGAGATTACCTGTGTTATCAAGAATGAAGGTGTTGACTGGAATGGACCTCTGCCTTACTGTGAAAGTAAGTAAATCATTGCTGTGTTGGATTTTCTGTTCAGAGGGTGGTAGTTCATACAAAATCAGCTGTGATGTCAACTTTCCAGTGTAAAAAATAATGGTAAAACAGGGATGAAAAATATCAGTTATTGTGGTAATTATCTCATATTAAAATCAATTTCTTGTTGAAATTGAGGTTCTGTAGCGTGACTTCAAGTAGCTGTGTCAGATTTTCGATGCAATTACTTGAAAAGCAAGGCTTGCTCTTTGAAATGAACCAGCTAACACAGCAAAACCCTGTTTGGCCAATTTTTGTGCTTTATTTACAGTAATTCCTTGTATGCCACCGCCTGAAATAGCCAACGGGAGGTATGAGGAAAGAGCTGACTATGTGTACCAGAGCTCAGTGACCTACAGGTGTCAGGATCCCTTCTCCCTCATTGGCACAGACACGATTCACTGCACATCTGATGCACACTTCAATGGAGTTTGGAGTGGACCGCCTCCAGAATGCAGAGGTTGTTGGGATTTTTCATTCTTTATTACAGTGTTTGTCCCTTTTTTGGAAGCAGCGGGGGGAGAATGGACTTTCCCTCTAGGAAAGAAGAAACAAATCCTCTGGTACAAAGTTTGGTGCAGTTCCAGTGGAGGTCACGTCAGTATGGTGGATATTGATTGATTATGACACAGAATATGACTGAAATTTGAGTTAAAGCTTGAAAAATGCCTGTGTGAGTGTCTTGTTGGTTGAAGTGACAAGGCCAAAGTGAAGGACCTGAGAGACCACAAATCCTGGGTAGCCGCAGAAAAATTGTGTCAAGGGCAAGGATGTTGGAGCCGGGTTAGGAACTGTAAAAAGCTAAGGAAGAATCCTTTTCCTAAAAACACAGCTACTGTGGAAGTGCAGGAATCAAACAGATTCCCTCCAAAACAACTTTTTTGTTGTTTTGCAACACAATTTTTGCAAAGAAATTTGCAAGTAAAAAGGGAAAGGATGTTGTGTTTGTTGCAACGTTAGTGTTAACAGATGTTTGTGTTAACAAATGTTTCCCCTCTGTCAGTGGTCAAATGTGAAAACCCCAGAGTTGAACATGGGAGAAAAACATCTGGATTTGGACCTTCCTACAGTTACAGGGACGCGGTTGTGTTTGAGTGTGATCAAGGCTATTTCTTGGTTGGAGCAGAGATAATTACCTGTGGAGAAGATAGCACCTGGGTTCCTCCAAAACCAACTTGTGAGAAAAGTAAGACTTTCTGTAAGATTCTGACTTCTGTTGTGTGTTGAAAGTGTTTCAGCTGAAATAGAGCATCGTGGTGGTATAGTGATTTCATGGGTAAAGACAGCAGAAAGGGTGGGGAATACAGGAGAAAAGATTGGATACAGAGAATTAGGAGTTTGCACAACGAGGAAAGTTGTAATATCCTTCTGCAGTAATTGAAGTCTTTGTGTGTGGTTTTTTTTTAATGCAGCTCTTCAGCTCCTACTTTCTGTAGTATCCTTCTGCAGTAATTGAAGTCTGTGTGTGTGGTTTTTTTTTTAATGCAGCTCTTCAGCTCCTACTTTCTAGAAATTATTCTAGAGCTCAGAGAAATAATGAACCAGTACAGATTTCTGAGCTGCCACACTGTAGGGTTGTATTGCCTTAATGAATACCTACAGTGATGTTGAGGTTGTCTAAAGGGAATATTTGTACTTAAAATTAAGGGTAAACTTAAACGACTGAGGTGCTGTCATGGGAGAATGTGTATGTGTGTGGAGTGAGTTACTGAAGTTTCTTCTCACTGAACTTGTTTGTAATTGCTGTGTTAGTTACTGCAGATGTGTGTCCTGCCCCGAAGATCCGGAACGCGGTGCTGACTCCAGCCAAGGCTGCCTATGGAAAAGGAGAGTCTGTGCAGGTCAGGTGCAATGCTGGCTGCTCCTTCCCTGATGGCTCTGCAGAGGTGACCGTGACGTGTCAGGAGCAGAGTTCCTGGGGTGCTTTAGAGCACTGTGCCTGTGAGTGAAATGCACGATTGCTGAAACTGGGGCAGACTGACAAGTTTGAAATGTCTCATGCAGTAATATATCTTTTATTAATTTCTTTTCTCCCCCTTTTTCTTTCCAGGTGTGTCTGAAGGTTCTGGTTCCACGCCAGTCATAAGTTACGGCAGAGTAACAGCTGGACAAAAACCTTCCTACTCTGTGGGGGATTTCATTACCATTGAATGTTACACAGGGTACACCTTGCATGGGGAGGCTCAGATTCAGTACATTGGAAACAACCAGTGGGTGCCTGCAGTGCCAACCTGCCAGCTGAGTAAGTATGGACTGCAAAAACTCCACCAGGGTGAAAATACATCCACGGGAGCAGTCCTTTTATATTCGGGAGAAATAATTTAGTGCAACTTCCTTTTTTATTTTGATGTGAAAAATAGGGTTGGATGAAATTAATTACAATATTCGTATTTAAAGTTAAATCAGTGTTATGATTTAAACTGGCCTTCTTCAAAGATTGTGTTGACAGAAGTGCTTGATGACTTGAAATAGCTCTGTGAATATTTTTATAATAATGTTTGGGTAAGAAGCACCTTTGTTCCTCTTGTGATACTGATTCCTTGTCTTTTTAGGTGGATATATTATAGCCATCATCTGTGGTAAGTGTTTTCTAAAACCTTAACAAAATATCACACAAATTATATTTTTTATGTGAAAATCCATTTTTGATTCCAGTCATTTGGGACGGCAGCAGTGTGATTTTGGAGTGTTGGTTAAAGCTGCGTGATTCAAAAAAAAAGATTGCTTAGCAATTCTAGTTTAATTTAGTGTGAAATGTGTATTTTCTCATGTGGTGAGGTCGCATTTCAACAACAACTTGGCAGCTTTGATAGATTTCAGAGCTTGGTTTTACTGGGGGTGTGAGTGAATAACTCTGCCGTGAACAGGAGTGTTCAGTGCCTCTTCTGTCCTTGCATTTGTTACCCAGATTTGTATGAACTCGTAAAAAGTGACATTAGGGCCTTGTCATTCCTGTTTTCATGTTCCTGAACTGGTGGGGTTTTGCCATCATGGTGGTCACTGGTTTTGAGCTGAACTATCTTGCAGAGTCTTGAGTAAAGCATCAAATATTGAATTTGCATGGCTTATTCCAAAAATTAGTTGGGTTGTGGGGTTTTTTTGAGGGGAGTGTAGAGGTGGGGTAGACCTGTAGATGAAAACAAGGCTATTTCTGCAAAATTTTTTGATGCTTTTTTGTCAGCTGGAGATGATCTTTATCACTCTAAGGCTTTTTTTTTTTTTTTTAATTCTTCCTAAAGTGATTGTGGTAATTGTGGTGCTCCTGGCAGCCTTCTGGGTCTACAAGAAATTCTTCTCACAGAATGGGTGAGTAAGCTTCCTTTTTTATTAATATTGCAAATTTCCAAATGACTGAGCCAAAGCTGTGCTGATGTTTAAGCTCTTTGAGCTTTGTGTGCCCTTTCTTTTTCAAATGTCTGATTTTGTGTGAGCTCCTGCCAGCAGCTGATGGAAGCTAAAGCCTAACCTTGTATTTGACTTTGGGTTTGGATCTGCTGTTCAGCTAAGCTGCTAATTAACGCTTGCACTAATTTCAAGGAAGGAAAAATCCCGTTCTTAAGTGTGTGTTTGGCAGTGTCCACTGGACGAGGAAAGTATTTTGTCCATCTGCTTCAAACATGTCAGTTTATCTGCTGAAGCCAGGGGGAGCATTGGTTGTGTGGGCTTGTGCTGCCAAAAGGTTTTCAGGTTTTTCTTTTCCTCCTGCAGTCCCAGTGTTGGTGTCCCTTGTTAAAGACTTGCAAAATCAACTGTAAAATATTAGATTTGTGCATAAGCAATTAGTGTTCTGTTTTTAATGAGACGTGTAGGGTGTTTTAAACTTTATCTTCAGAACAACTGGGGTTTATGTGTGGTTTTTCATGGAGGGGTGGCAGGAGATTTAAATGCCTCTTTGTGCATTGCTTTTTGCTGTGATACCTGATTTTATCTTCTGGAAAAAACCTTTTTTGTCAGAGAAATATTTTGTAACACAAAACACTGACCCAATCCAGAGCAGGTTAGGTGGTACACACGGAATGTTGGGATAAGCATCTCATCAAAACTGTGTTGCCTTTTACCAAAATCTGTTGGGATTTATCTGGAGGACATGAAACAAAGGAAGGGATGCTTTAAAGGAAGTAAACCAGTGGGAAGATTCCTGTGGTTCCTATTCGTAATAAAGTACACACAGAGGACTAGGGAGAGCCCTGGAGGTGGTTTATATCCAGTGAGATTTTGGCCTTAGTGTCTTTTGAACAGGCACTGCAGTATCAGTCCAAGGGCCAGAGTGTGCTGCTGAGTGATTTGGTGCTTTTGAGCCACTGCTTTTCATCCAGTGCTTGGATATTCTGCAGCCTGGATGGGCCAGAGAAGAGCTCTTGGCAGTTCAGGGCAGCACTTGCTGCCTTCATCTGTGGAAAGACTTCTCAGGGTGTAGAAAGCAGGAGGGATCTAAACCAGCATCATCAAAAATTAAAGAATGTGACATTCCTGAATATTTGACAGCATGAAAAGCCTTATTGTGCCCAGTGCTTCCCTTTATCTTCCTCTCTGTGAACATCTGACTGTTAAAGCTCTTTCGTGTCTGAAAACCCTGATCTAATCTCCTTTCATTAAGGCCTCCATCTCCCTGTGTAGTGTTCTGAGTTCCTGATGCAGCTGAGCCTTTGTGAGCTGTTGTGCTTCCAGCCCCTGATCCTTGCTGGTTTGTAGCCTCCAAATGGCAGCAAATCTTTCCTCGGCCTCTCTTTGTTTTGTGTTTAAAATGCCACTTGGATGGGACATTCAATTAGACCTTTCTCCCCTTCTGCTGTTCAGCTCGTACACAGTTGATGAGAGTTGCAAGGAAACATGTATTTTAAAAACTAATGTCCCAGCTGAGATGGAAGAAACTGCACAAATGAATTAATTGAATCTTTAAAAGGTATAACTTCCCACTTCATTTGGACTTTTTGCAATGCAGCTTAAGTGTCTTTTTTATTGTGGTTTACTTGGAATTTCGGGAGTGTGGAATCCAGCTAGCTGGGAACCTTGGCTTCCTGTAGGAAAGAATATCTTAACCTTTCATTCATTTTGGGAGAACAGGATGTAATACATAAAGAATTATCATCTAGCACTCTCATTAAGAGCTTCCAGTGATTGTAAATCCCATTTCTTGGTGTTGTCTTTGAGGAATGAGTAGCGTATTGCCTTCAATGCTCAGCAGAATGTTTGCCCCCATTCCAGTGGTGAGTTACTTTTCTTAGCTGATAGTCAATTCCCTGTAATCAGAAGCTGGAAACCACCTTTGGACACTACAACTCTGAAGGTAGTTGTGCATCCCTTCAGAGAAAACCAGATCACATCTCTCACAATTACTGATTCATCTGCATTTTTGCTTTCTAGAAGAGAATAAACAAAGGTTCTAACAAGATCTTTTGAAGCCTTCTTATGAAAAGGTGATTTCTTTTTCAAATTCAGAGTTCTGTAGCCCTAAAAAGGATCATAACACAGTTGCTTGTTTGCTGCTGCTGTCCTCTCCTGTACTTTAACCTAAAGCTCAGCCCAGTGGTGAGATGCATGTGATGAGTGTTGGGGTTCCTCCTGCACTTGTGTAGGGTCAGACAAGCTCTTCCAAAATCTGACTCTTCAAACCTTGTTTGAACAGAACGCTTTGCAGACAGGACAGCTCAGTTTGACTGTTCCTTGACAGGATTTTGTCATTGCTACCTTAACAGAGCTGGAACTACAAATATTTTTTGAACCAGCATCTTCTGTTTTTGTGTTGCTTTTCTCCACTGCACAAATTCTGAGGAGGTGACGGGTTCTCTTATTCCAGCTTAATGCAAAGGTCTTTCATGTGCATAGTCTTGATTTTATTGACTTGTAAAGGACAAGTGAATTTTCAGTGTTTTTGGTGAGTTTTTATATGAAGATTAAGCTTGGCATTTCTTCTAAAATAATGTATAGATTAAGGAATATCATCTTCAATGTGAAGAAAGATGTTTCTAATTAAGATAGGATTCATTTTCTGAGTTAGTTGGGCTTATTTTTGGAGAGAAAAAAGGAATCGGGAGATAGAACAGAATAGAATTCTTCATTCCAATCTTACCTTTACACATGATACGAGAAATTAGTGGTCTGGTGTGTGAAAACACTGTTAAAGTCTGGAAGTTTTCTTATGGAATGTGGAACTCCTTAGAGACTTGGAGTAATAGCACCGAGGTTTGGTGTGGAGTGGGTTTTTTGGTAAAGCAGAACAGGAGTTATTCGAGAACTTGGGACATACATAAGAATATTATTGTGAATTTTAATTCTTGAATGTTTAAGTACTGTAAAGTTGCTGCTAGTGGAGTGCAGAATCAAAATCCACACAGAATAATAGTTCATTTCTGGTTAGATAAACAACGCACTGTGATGAAAATTAATTTCAGGGTGCAGCTGGTAGAGTTCTGGGAATCCTGTACCTGTTCTGGTGTTAGCTTTTGGTAATATCAGTCATCATTTGAAACGATCCCTTTGGATCAAGGGCTCTGCTCCTCCTTGGGTCATTCCTAACAGTTCAGTAGCTGAATGAAGCTCGAATCTCCTCAGTCCAGCAGTTGCTTGGGAAAGAGAGGATAAAGAATGACCCAGTTTGTGACTTTACCTGCTGCTTTAATGATAAAACTAAGGATGTGCTTCAGTGTAAATGTAAAACCTGTTGAAATGTAAAACCTCTGATTTGACTTGTTTTTTTGTTTGTAGGAAACGTGAGAGCACTCCCAGTTCTGCCGAATATAAGATGTGTAAAGCATGACTGGCCTTGTTGGGGGGGTGGGAGGGACTTTGTGGTGGAATATCCCTGTCAGAGCTGCAAAATTACTGCCCTTGCAGTGAGTTGCTGTCGATGAGTTCCTTGTGCTGTGTCTTGCTCTGCTGATGAACTGCAGGAGGAGATGCTTAATAGGATAAAAAGTGTGTATGTATATAGGTAACACAGATAGATCCTGCTTCGCCTTCTGTGCCCCTCATTGTCCTTCTGTGCATGTGAGCTGGGGGAAAGGCAATACCTGTGGCATGCCAGAGTCTGTGGAAGTGCTGGAATGTCACTGTCCCAGTGCCAGCTGCTGCTGCCTGCTGCCTTCAGTGCCACCTCTTTGCTTTCAGAAGATGTCCAGTATTCTCCTCTCTCCTGTAGAGCTCTGATCACTCAAACCTGGTTGTCCTTCCTGTCCCTTTTTGCAGTTGAGGTGGTGTAAATGGTTCTGTTGTTTTCTTTGTACTCTGAAATGTGTTGTTGCTCATTCCCTGAAGAGTTTGGTGCCGTTGAAGGCGATGTCATTTGGAAACGATCACAATCAAGATCTTATATACTCTACCTCTTTGTTTGCCGAGGTGGTTGTTGTATATATAGTGAATTAAAGTGTGCCTTGAAATCAGAGTTTTATAGCTTTTCCTTTGCTTTTAAGAAGGAAAAAAGCCATATATGTATATTTCTGATTCTTTGCTATAATCCACCAAATACTGCAGCGGATTTGTTGGAGCAGGAAACTGAAGGGTTCTGTAGCAAAGGCATCCCCTGCCTGTTGACAGGAGCTCCCTAATTAAAGGAACTGCTGAGAGCTCAGTGGTGGCCATCTCCTGTCATGAGCACAGTGGAAGTTCCTTAGGGTGCTTGATTTTTAGGGAATCTTGATGTCAGTTCTGGAGATCTTCTGTTGATTTGAAGGGTAGAAATGGATGCTGTGTGATTCCCCCATCCTTGCTTTTTTACTTGAAGTCACATATTCCACATTTCTAACCTCTTGTCTGTGGACTGTGATGTCAAATCAAGCTCTGAAAGGCTGGATTTAGCATCACATTCGTGTTCAGAAGCAGAAGCTTTTCCCTGTCACTCACTTTTCAGGTTAAAGGAAAACCAGACTGGCTCAGTTGTGGGAGTGCTGGTAGATGTGGTGGTCTCTTGTTTGCTGTTTGTTCATCAAGGTTTTAGTCCAGATTCTGACTCCAGGAGCTCCCACCACAGTGTTTGCCATTAGTTGAGACTCACTGCTACTTCTAATTCCTTGGCAAACCCCAGACCTTAGCTAGAACCGGTTTTAGCTTCATGAATCTCACTATCAACATGCAGGCAGCTTCTAAGAACCAGTTTTCGCAGAAAACCCAAATAGCCTCACTTCAGATGCCTGAGGCAGCACTGAAACGACTCTGGCTTGTCTGTGGCTGCTTGGCACTGCTCTCCCTGTCATCATCAGATTGTTGGAGTGGCACAGAACTGTTTAGGGCTTTATAGAGCTTTTTTGGGACAATCCCAGCAGTTGTATTATTAGAGTTCATAATAGGCTGTCGTTATTAGAAAGGGGCTTTGGCTCTGCAGAAGGATTTGCTGTTCGTGGCCTGGCTGATATCTGAGTTTGAGAGTTGTTTGTAAACACTGGGATGTGTGATTGGGAGTGAGTGCAGTGGTGGTCAGGAGCTCAGCTTGCTTTGCGTGGCATCTGCAATGTCCTAAAACACACTGAAATGCACTTCACTGGCAAGTGAAATCACTGTAAAAGTTGGCCGTATTTTTGCACTTCTTTCTGGATGTAAAGATTAGCGATGATTTGTAATATTGCAAATAAAAATGTTAAATTATTTAGCAGTAAGTGTTTGTCTTTCATTCATCATGGTGCTGAGCAGCTCTTTTCCCATTGTTACCCAGGTGATTTTTCATGTCCCAAACATCAGGTGGTAACTGCTGAGATTGAAGTTTGCAGCTCGTGCACAGAGTTACTCAGTGGTAGTGTAGGGGGTGTGTTTTAATTTGCTGAGCAGCCTTTGGGAGTTTTCTTTTAGAATTGCAGAGAATTTCCCAGAACCTCCAAAACTTTCCAGTGTTGACTCCTGAAAAACTTGGTGAAAAGTTGATGGAGAAGAGGAAGATTATCCTGGGGCTGTTCTGGTGGAACACTTGAGGCAAAGCCCAGAGGGTGTTTTGGCCCTTTTGTCCAGTGTGTGACAAATGCAATCCCTAGGGAATACAGCCCTGGTGGGTTTAGGTTTAGGAATTGTAGGAGTTTCACACTTGAAATGTACTTAACTTCCATGGCAAAGCCATGTGTGGAGTCAGCTGCCTGACGGAGTGAAGCCTTTCAGAGGGTGGAATAGAAAAAATAACCTCATATGCTGTATTTCTTTCCCAGTTTGTGGTTGTGACACTCAAAGTGAGTTGGTGTGGAAATGATGCCAGACTAAACAACTGTGCACCATGAAGTTCTGGGTTTGCAGTGAGCATTGAGGGGATAAGCAGAGTTTCTGGTGGAAGGTGTCCCTGCCTATGGGCATGGAATGGGATGATCTTTATGGTCCCTTCCAACCCAAACCATTCTGGGATTCTGCTCTGTGATTCTAGGAATCTGACTTAAACACTACACATTAATTTGGCCTAATTGTTATGAGTCCTGTGCTGTTTTTCTGAAACTCAGTGCTGTGTGAATTCTTTCATTTTGGAGTCTGGAACTGAAAGTTGAAGAGCCGTGAACACATGAGCTCTGTGCTGAGGGAGAGGCTGCAGGGAGTAAAGATGTGTTGTTGCCATCTACTGGTAACAGGTCCAGAGTCACCTGGTTTAGGGTTAAATAGTGCAAAGTGTCAGTGCTTGGTGGGTTCTCGGTGTCACGCTTAAGGTCAGTGTAAATTAAACCCTGCCCATGGCAGGGCTTGGAACTGGATGATTTTAAAGTCCCTTCCAAGCCAAACCATTCTGATTCTCTGAATCTAAATACTTCTGAGAGTGGGGAAGGTGGAGCTGGGGGCTGAAATGAAGAGACTTGCAGCACTTAGGTGTTGTCCAGCAGGGAATCAGGTGATCTGTCTACCTGAGACACAGCCCAGGAGCGTAGAGCACACAATTTTATTTAAAAGGGAGAAAAAAAAAAATCTGTGTAAAGAACAGGTTAAGGCAAACAAACAGCACATGGAGTAGAAGTGGTCGGAAGGTTGGGAGGCTGTGCTGTCACACCCAGGCCCTGGCTTGCTTGAGTTGAAGAGTCTGAGTTATGTTTGAAGAGATGCTTCTCTCTGTGTGGAAGCATCCCATCCTTACTTGAAAGGGATGCTGACTGTCCTCCTTTTGTGCAGGATGTTCGGCCTGTGGGGGGAACTCCAGGTCAGAGAACAGCAAACCACTGGTGTTTGGGAGGCCAGGTTGTGCTCTGGATGGTGTTTGTTTGTGACTTGGGGGGTGGGGGAAGGAAGTTTTCCACTATTGTTGCTTTTCCCCCTACATCATAACCGATTTCAAATGGTGCTAGACAAAAACTGAGACTCTGAACACCAAGAGAAATCGGTCAGCCTGTGTAAGAGACGTTTTCCTGGCTCAGAGAAGGATCCTCTTGTAGATGACAGCTATGCATTCTTTAGAGATGACTACTCAGTGCTCTGACCAAACCTTCATCCGCACAGGGATCAGCTTTTCCATGTCTGGGAACACGCTGGACATCAGTGAGGGCAAACAAAAAGAGTTCCACTTCGTTCTAGTGGTTGGGATGCAGGGCTGGAGAAGTGAAAGACTGCTGAATGTTACCAGCAGCAAACTGGAAAATAACTGTAGAAAAAGGAGTGGGCTCTGTGTGTGCTGTGTGGCATCTTCATGATGCCCGTGGCAGGGGGTTGGAACAAGATGATCTTTAAGGTCCCTTCCAACCCAAACCAGTCTGGGGTTCTGGGATTCTGGGATTGCTGAAGGCACTTCTGTGTTTAACTGCTGAGGTCAAATTGTTGGAGGGAATGTCTGTGATTGCAGAGCAAGTCTCTGGGAGCTATGGAATGAGAAGCCTGTGGTGATGGAGTCCCCGAGCAGAGAGTGGAAATCCTTTTGCTCTGAGGCAGTAAATTAAATGTTGGTCCTACTTTTTGGATATTAAACACACTCTGCCTGTCAAGGTGCAAGAAGCACCACGTTGGTTTTCGTGCAACTTCTGGATCACTTTACTCTGGACAACTTGAACTCATATCCATTGTTTATTAAGCAGAAGTACATGAGCAGGAGGCTGTTCTGGCGTGGCCCTGGCTTGGGAGCGTGCATACAGTGGTTGGAGAAGTGTCTAGAAATCAGATGATGTTACAAAGTGGATGGCTGGCAAAAAAATAACCTTTGGAAAAGGGGCTGATCTGAGGAGCAGAGGATGTTGTTGAAGTGAGCAGGTGCTTGGTCTCCTCCCACGCTGTAATTCTTGCTCCTAGAACACTGATTTCAAATGGTGCTAGATACAAAGTGGGAAAATCTAAGCCACCATGTGAAACCAGCTTCCAGAGGAAGACACATCTTGTGCATGGCTGCAGGCTGAGGGAGAAAATCCTTCATCTCCACCGTACCTAGAGAAAAATTCATTTATTTAATTTTATTAGACAGCAAGACAGTTACCTTTGGCTTAGCTACTTTATGGATACACTTTCTTGTGGCATCTTGCGGATGGTTGAGGCTGGTGTAGGAGAAATTGAGTATGTGGTGAGGAAAGCCCCAGCCTGGCAGTGAGTGTTGTTCCCTGCCCTAGCCAGGGGAATGCACTCAAGCTCTTCCCAGCAAGTGGGGATCAAGGTTGTATTTCGTGGTGGTGCAGAGCACGATGCTCTTGGGGTGACTGTGGGAAGCTCGTGTTGTACAGGAATGCTTTTTCCATTTCACTGCGGATGAAACCAGGCTCTAAACCTCATTCTGTCCGAGACAGAGAGTGTTCTGGCTTTCTGTCACTCACTGATCAGAGAGTACAGGGCAGATCAGGTGCTTTTGTGACAAGGAAAGGAAATGTGACCATCCTGATAGAGCTTCCTCTGTCACCAGTCCCTGTGCTTTAAATAAGCGAGGACTTGCAGATTTTTGTGAGACAACTTTTAAATTCTGCAGGCAGAATGAAAATAAATGGGATTGGAAGTACCTTGAGTGTGGGTCAGAACAAAAAGGGAGCGTTCATAAATTGAACTGTAAATGGTTCAGTGGAAGTTGTTGAGGAAGGAGAGTGTGGAAATGAGTGGCTGATGGTTCCTGGAACTGCAGCAGGGCTGAGCAGTGCACTTAACCTGCAGTGGCCATGGCTCAGAGCAGAGGGAATAGATGGGGTCTTGTGAAGCCTCTGAACTGCTCCACACATGCATAATTCAGGAGCTATCAACCCTTGGATAAGTGTCTGACCTGTGCTGGAGCAGAGGCCGATGTGAAATGGAGTAAAGCACAACTGCAGTCGGCAGTTTCACTTACTGATGCCCTGGGTTTTTGGCAACTCTGCGTATTCATGCAGCGTTTTCCTGCTGTAACCACATCCAAAAACCTGCTCCAGTGCCTCCATCCTAATGCACACTCCCAGGCAGCAGAGGGAAAGCTCAGAGAGAGAGGAGCTTGTCCTTCCAAGAAAGAGGGGTGGAGGAAGGGGAAATAACTGGACTAGATTCCCGTGTCTGGATATTTACTGGTGTTTCTAAATCCATTATCTGGGGCAACAGGGTGAAAGATGAGTGGAAAGCAGGTTCCCTCCCCAGTGCCTGCTGTGCTGGCACAGTTATTCATGAGGCACCCTCTATTATCAGGTGAGATAAGCTGGACCAGGAGTTGCTGGTGAGGAGAGGCAGGTGCAGCACAGATCACAGAATCACAGCAGCATCCCTGAGAAACAGGCTCAGAGTGAGGTTTGCTTTGGGTTTTCCTTGCCTCAGTAGGAAGCATTACAAAGAAATCCTCATTAGGGTTTTGAAAAATGGTTGGAGGAAATGTCACTTCATTTTGTGCTGCTGAAAATGGGAACTTGTGTCAAAGCAGGAGATTTAGAAGGACTTAAAACATCTGCACATCTTCCCCTCTGCAAAGGAGACCAACCTTTCCAGAAATATCATGCAGCAGATGAAGACCAACGGCTCATTTATTATTTATAGTTTTGATAAAACCAGGTTTCACTTCAGCATAATTAAGATGCTGCTGTCCCTCCTCCAGGCTACCTGGAGTTTGTCCTGTTGCCTTCACAAGCTCCTCAGAAGGTGTCAGCCCTTCTTGCCAAGGTGCAGGTGCATGTTTTGGGAAGGGTTCATCTGTCTGTGCTCTCCTTTCCAAGGCTCTCAGTGTGTCTGGGCAGGAGTAAAGGAATGGTTCAGGATGCTGTGATCCACAGCACCCTGCTGGAAATGTGCACATGGGCAGGAAAACGGGATGACAGGATGGTTTGGGTTGGGAGGGACCTTAAAGCTCATCCAGGGCAACCCCCTGCCGTGGCCAGGGACACCTTCCACTGTCCCAGGCTGCTGCAGCCTGGCCTGGTACACTTCCAGGGATCCAGGGGCAGCCACAGCTGCTCCGGGCACCCTGTGCCAGGGCCTGCCCACCCTCACAGGGAAGAAAATGAAGCAGTGCTTGTCTCAAAACATTTGCTGCGTGGCAACCAGCAAGTACTGTCCCCTGTCCTTGGCTTTGTCACAGTGGTCTGGACTTCCCAGAAAAAAACAGGTACAATGTCATTCTGTGGCTTTCCTCCTTTTCAGATGTTTTAGTGGCAGTGCTGTTCTGTAGCTTCTTTCAGAGGAACATCTCAAAGGCTGTCGTGGACTTCACACTGCTTTATACATTCCATAGGAGACAAAGACAAAAAGGGAATCCCTGCCTTCCCTGTGAAAGGGAGCTTCCTCTCTACCCTGAGACCTTTAGTCTGCAGGAACAAGGCAAGCCTGGATGTCACAGACCTGATTTTTCACAACCTGCACTTTGCATAGAAAGGCAGTTCTGGGGCTTTTACAGAGAGCAAAACAGATCTCAGTGTGCATCATAAATTTTCTCCTGCATTTTCACATCACGGGGTGAAACTCGTGGTTCATCAGGCTCTGGTCTCCCCTGGAGAAAATAATCCCTGTTTTACATGCTGAGAATCTGAGCTCGATGCATCATCCTCCCAGTGAAGGAATGAATCAGCCCAAGGCCAGGTGCAGGACAAGGGGTGTGACAGTACAAGTGGTGACCTGTAAGGGGAATGGAAATGAGTGAACTTCTAAGGTTTCTAAAAAAGCCTCCTCGGCATGGGGAGCCTGTAACTGCATCTCTTTGTTGTGCAGGTCTGGTGCTGCGTGGGTCAGCTATGGACAAATGTGCTCTGACTTGCACTTGGAGCCAGTGCTCAGCCTGGAACACTTGGTGTGTCAGCAGCACGGGCCTGGGCTGAGGAAAGGCAGAGTAGGTGCGGCACTGCTTAGGAAAATTGATATTTGTGCCTAAGAGATGGCTCTGGAGATGCCACTGCTGCTGTGGGCAGCAAAACCAGGTACCTCCCTCATGAGTTTAAAACATAATGGAGGTTTTTTTTGTTGCTTATAAAGACTGCAATAAAAACTGCACATTGCAATCCTGAATGGAACGTAGCCTATTCCTTCAGTCCTCCTCTTGCAGCCTTAGAACTGCAGTACAAATGGAGTTAAAAACTCCGTGTCTAAAACCCCAAGGCAGGCTGAACACTGGGACAGAATCGGGGTAAAAGCCTGTGGAGCCTTGTGTCCCTTTTAACTCTGAGCAATGGGACTGTCAGGCCTGCTTGATTTGAGTCACTGATTTCAATTCCTGTTAAGGGGAATCTGTCAGAGCACTCAGCAGTGTCTGTTTTAGCATGGTGGCCATCAGAGGTGTGCTTAAATATTAGTGCTGCAGTTCCCCATCTTGTGATCCCCCCCTGCTCATCTGAAATTGCTTTGGCCTGCCTGGAGTCATCCAGTTCTCCCCCGCCTTTGCTCTCAGGAGAGTTCCTGGGCAAACCCTCAGCCTGTTTGGAGGGCACAGGAACTGCTGAAGCCCTGGATCCTGTGGAGGATTTCAGCTTTCACGGGCAAACTCACACAGGGGAAGAGAAGCATCGCCCTTACACGGCTGA
>NW_008239334.1:296819-302577 GCF_000691975.1 Corvus brachyrhynchos
GAAAACCCATCAAATTCAGCCCTACAGAGCTTGAGCGAGCAGCCCATTGCAAAACTCCCTCCACTCAAACAAGTGATCCACCTAAGCAGCTGCAACCAGAAAGGCCATTTTCCATTCCTAACTTCTGTACCTAAGCATCACTTCAGAATGTAAAGTACTGATTGCAGGGCTTGAAAGCACTCACAGGGAGATGATTGTTGTGATTTGTGCAGTCAGTTCAGGAACATGGTGTTCCCCCAACACCACCGCTGCAGCTCCTCTAGGTAATGGCAAGGGAAGCCATATTTTTCTTCTGTGTCATTGAAGAGACAAAAGAATGTCCTGTGCCAGTGAGGAGCAGAAGGAAACAAACCCAGCCAGAAGATGTTCACTGAAGTACAACCTGCCTTTAAGCCAGACCTCTGAAAACAAGCCTTTAGTTCAACACTACCTGCAGTACCAGGAGCTGGCAGAACAGCTGGAGAAAAGCACTGACCAAACACTCCTGGCTGACTCCCCCAAGCACACGCGCTGCTGGCTTGTCCCTGTTTCAAGGATTTCCACCATTCCATCCCTGGAATATCACCGTGTGTCCAAGAGCCACTGTCGATGTTTAAGAAGCATTTGAGCTGGATATCCAAATGCAAACCCCGTGGCTGCTGTTGGACTCCTGAGCACCGTGAGAATTTGTGGGGGGAGCTGAAGAGATGAGCTTCACTCAGAAATAGCTCTTCCTTGGAAAGCTGGAGGGCTGAATCACAGTGTGTTGGCTCAGTTTTTAGCAGACGAGCCATCACATCTGCCTCCCTGTGGGCGAGGAGTCGTCACTGGCATCGGGATTGGCAGCCAGGTTCTGTCCCTTTGGAAACCAGGGAATAATGGTGGGGAAGGCGAAGGCTTATGGTGAGCAGGGTCAGGCTGCCCACAGCTGGGGGCTTGGTGAGGTGGGCTGGCAGCTCCAGGAGGCCCTGCTTGGCCTGCACTTCTCCCCCTGCCCCTCTTTGTTCACAGAACGTGCCCCCAGGTTGAACTTTGGGGACTAAATAAGTTATTTTGCTCAGAGGCATTAATCACTCCACTGCTGCCTGTGTGGCTGCGACATCCAGAGCCAGCCCTAAGCATATCCATGGCTGATGTTGTCCTGAGACAACAGAAAATATGAGTGACGTGGACAAATAGGAACACCAGGGAAAAATGGGGAAACCTGGGAGGGGACAAGACAGCTCCTGAGCTGAGGTAGCTGAAACTGAAAGCACCTGAGAGACACCCCTGGCTCGACAGGGAGCCTGCAGGGTCCACCTGGCAGCTACAGAAATGCAAATACACACCGAGGTTTTTTTCCCTAGAACAGACTGTGAGTCCTTAAATACACGCCACTCCTGATTCCCAGCAGTCCAGAGGAAGTCTTGGGGGAAAAGGGGGATGAGGCAGGTAGTGCAAAGTATTTGGAGCTAGCAAAGAAACAAATTACAGATATGGATTTTAAAACCTTTCAGAGACACAGGATTTTTATGGACTTTTGGGGTCAGTGCCCCCACTACTGCAGTAATGTTAATTTTCAAGCCTCCCCTCCAGGTTCAGGCATGGGCACAATTGCAAGAGAAGTGGATTGGGAGTTCCTGAACCAACTGGTTGCTGACCATGAGTCAGGGGAATGACCTTGCAGCAGGCGGCTCGCAGTGCCGCTCTCGGAGCCGTGCCAGGATAAATGGCACTGGCATCTCTGAGTGCTGGGGGAACCATTTTGTGACATTCCAGCTTGGCCTTTTCTACTGCTGCCTTTGCACCAAAATTGTTTGGGTGGGTGGGAATGGGATAGAGTATTCCCTTCTTTTTCCTTCCAGCCTGGGCTTGGGGCTATCTATATACAGAGATAAAGAAGATGTGGACAACTCCTGTCTCTTGCCTACATCCTTGTCCATTAACATCAGCATTTGAGATATTCAACCAAATTAAATCTTACTCTCCTCCCTAGCCACACCCATATTAAACTGTAAGAAAACACCATGATAAAGTTTTAAAAATCCTACGCAGCAGCACTGAATTTTCTGGATAGGTCTGGGAGAGATTTGTCAGAGGAGAGAGGGTAGAACACTTGGCATTTAGACATTTTAATGAATGTTCCCAAATAAGAAAAGAAAAACATTTGCTTGTAGACTTTAAGCTTCTCACAGCATCAGAAAGCTCCTGACACAGAGCCCAACGCTGTATTTGTATAACATGGAAATGAACAGCAGCAGCGCTGCAGGCTCCGAGCCTGCTCTGCGAGCAGCAAAATGGCCAGGGCTGCTGTGGCTCATCCGAATTCCTCCACCATTTGGGGGGGTCAGTAGGTGGATCTGATACTCCTGACCCTCCAGGTGTGCTTTGAACTTTGACATCGATATGAAGTGAATGTTTCTAACCATATTCAAGCTTGTGCCCTCATCAGCTCCACTCCCTAAAGCACCGACAGGGACCAACAGCAAAATTCGTCTGCGTCACAGATGTAATATGACCATCGGCAAAACAAGTGCAGGAGGAGATCATGGCTGTCTCGTCCCTTACAGAGCCTTCCTCCGCTAGCAGAGAAGCAGAGGTAATGCTTTTAAATTTATATCATGGGCATGTGAAATCCTGGCCTTCCTTCCCCGAATCCTGCGGTCCCTGAGCGGTCAGAACGCCCGAGAAAACTGCGTGTGTTTTGTCGGTGCGGTACCGAGCGCTGCGTCACGATGCTGCACCAAGGCCGAGGCAGAGCAAACCCCACTCCCCAGAGCAGGGAAACCCAGATAGAGGAAAATGAATCAGCTCTCACAGTGTCACACACGAGTGTCGGAGGGAGGGAGAAATCACAGCTTTCCCCAGTCCTTTTGCGGCACTCTGCAGAGAACGATTATGGAACAGTTACCCAGGTACAGCTCGCGGTGACAGTGCCATCCCTGTGCACACCATCACTGCTGTCCTACAGAAATATGCCCTGTCCCCTTCTTAGCCTTGTTTCCTGCCAGTCCCACAGATTTACCTGCTGACAGTAACCTCAATTCCTGAGTAATGAGATTTACATTGGAGTTTAACATTGAAATAACTCCTCTTTTATCCGTCTCCTTACCCTCCCTGCGGTTAGGCACAGTTAAACCATCGCTGTGGCCAAAACACGGTGGCAAAAGGAACTAAACCAAATGCATCCCTACACTGAACACACTCAGCAGCCAGTGGCACCTCCTTGAAAGCCATGAAACAGCACTAGCTTTACAAATTAAGGGGTTCTCTACCCCACAGCTGTGCTGGGGAAAACCACAAAGAGTTGTCCATGCAACCAACACTGGGGAAAACAGACTCGACCCACCCATCATCCACACAACCCAGCATCGTGCCTTTGTCCAGCTCCTGGCCATACAGAACCCCCTCTACAGCTGCCTGGGCCTGTTCTCGTGGGTGTGGGAGTATTTATGCCTGTCTGTCTGGCTGCAGGGACCACCGTCATCGCTGCTGTTCCTGTTGTTCCCGTTGTTCCCCTGCTCTGCGGATTTGGCGCTGCAGGACGTGAGGATGCTCCGAGGGAGCCAGCTACAGCCAGCGAAGGCTCAGTGAGTCAGGAGGGGTTGTGATGACTGCAGTAAGAGGCTGAAATTCCCTATGGAATCGGGCACAGAAGGAGGGGAAGGAGGAAAGATGGAGATGGGAAAGAGGGAAAGAAAGTGGGGAGTGGCACGTAGAGTCTGTTGGGTTCTTCCATCCCTGTCCCTGCACCGCACTGCCGTTGGAAATGGCGGCCCTGCGCAAAGGACGGAGTCAGGAAAAATCCGCAGCGCCTGCGGCCTTCGCGACCAAACCACCGAAATTCCGTTCGGGGTGTAAATCCAGCCCTTCCCTGTCTCCCTGTCTCCCAGACCACCCTGCAGAGGCCGGGCTGCAGCCCAGGTGATGGGGACGGCGGCCGTGCGGTGCCTGAGCCGGTGCTGAGCCCAGCAGTTGTTGCTAACCAACCAACCCTGACAGTGGAGATGTCAGCCAGTGAGTAAGAGAGATTAAACACTCCTGCTAGCACATCCTGAAACTTGGGTAAGCTTTGGAATGATGAAAGGCTATGGAATAATGGTCCCTGTCATATGAGAAAGCAAAGTTACCACTCCACTGCATAATCGGGAGACTTCCTCGGCCAGAAGGACCAAGCTCAAGGCTGGTTGTGTCCTCAGCACTTCCAGGCAGAGTTGCCATCTTCACTGCTGGTCGCTTTAAGAAGAGAGGTGAAAAAATAGTATAGTAAATGGTTAAGAGGGAAAAGTGTTCTCCCCTTCACTTCCTCATCCTCTCTCTGGAGCTGCTCTCTGCCCTCAGTCTCCCATTCATCCTTAACCAGTCCTTCCCAGTCCTTCAGTCCTTGCTTTCTAATGCTGTTCTCTCCTTTGCAAGTCTTTGCAGACCCATCACTGAGGGCAGTCTCCATCTCCCTGTGATGTTACTGAGCCTCTGGCAAACTCACACTTGTGCAAACAAAAGCTGAGTTTGGGCAGGAGTCGTTTTCACTTCTTTTGACTATTCCCACAACATAATTTCCAGGTGCAATCCCTGCCCCAAGCTGCTTGTTCACAGTGCTGCCAACACTCCAGCACCTCACAAGGGAGAAGGAAGCAAGGAGAAAAGCCCTGAACCCCAGTACTTTCCCCTGCCCCGTGAGCTGCAGCTCTGACACGTCATCGTCATCATCGCGACTGGACAGGGAAACAAGATGTCCCAGCAGAACCCGTGGGCGAAGGGCTGCACACAGCACACCCAGCAGTGACCGGCTCCTGTCCTGCCTGCTGCCCGAGGGACGCCTGGCATCCTGGGATCCGAGGTGGGAACGGAGCGAGCAGCGGGTGGTGGGCAGCGGGCAGGGAGTGGCAGGCAGGGAATGGTGGGCAGAGGGCAGGTAGCAGGAGTGGGAAGGGAGCAGTGGGCAGGGAGCTGGGAGCAGGCAGGGATTGGGCAGGAAGCAGGCAGGGAGCAGGCCAGGGAATGGGCAGGGAGGTTAGGGAACAGGCAGAAGCAGGCAGGGAACAGACAAGGAGCAGGCAGGGAGCAGCAGGCAGATACTCGGAGTGCTGGGATGAATGTTAAGATTTGACACCTGCAGGCAGGGAGCAGGGAACAAGGAGCAGGGCAGGGGCAGCCACCGGTGCTTGCAGCACTGGATGAACGCTCCCATTTGACACCTGCGGGCAGCGAGCAGGGGACAGGCAGGGAGCAGGGCAGGGAACAGGCAGGGAGCAGGGGACAGGCAGGGAGCAGTGGGCAGAAGCACGGTGCTGGCTGTGCCAGACGGCCCCTCTGGTTGACACAAGCAGGCAAGGAATAGGAAGCAGGCAGGGAATAGGGAGCAGGGCAGCAGCCGGTGCCTGCCGCGCCACTCGGCCGCTCTGCTTGACACGAGCAGGCAGGGAGCAGGGAGCGGGCAGGGAAATGGGAACAGGGAGTGAACAGGGAGCAGGCAGCGAATGAGGAGCAGGGAACAGGGAGCAGGCAGGGGATAGGGAGCAGGGAGCAGGCAGGGAATAGGGAATAGGGAACAGGGAACAGGCAGGGAATGAGGAGCAGGGAGCAGGCAGGGAACAGGGAGCAGGCAGGGAACAGGGAGCAGGCAGGGAACAGGGAGCAGGCAGGGAACAGGGAGCAGGCAGGAAATGAGGAGCAGGGAATAGGGAGCAGGGAGCAGGCAGGGAATTAGGAGCAGGCAGGGAGTAGGGAGCAGGGAGTAGGGAGCAGGCAGCAGCTGGTGCCCGCCGCGGGGTCGGCTTTTGTGCCCCCCCCCCCCGCG
>NW_008239334.1:302864-309855 GCF_000691975.1 Corvus brachyrhynchos
GCTGGCTCTCGTTAATGATGCAGCAGTCCAGGGAAGACTATCACATGTGAGCTGGCCGCCTGCCAGCATGGAGACACCGAGAGAGCAAGGTAAACAACTTTCCAACGCCAAAATGATGACATTTAATCCCTAAATGCTCGCTTCCCGGCTCGACTCATCTTTAACCCCTTTCAGCTGGTGTGGAAGCGTCTGGAAGGCACCCGTCTACCTGTCCCCAGTGCTTTTAAAAACTGGACGACGTGCCCTGCAATGATCACTGCGTCACCGTTTGCCACTTTGCGAACTACGCAGTGACAAACCTCGGAGCTCTGAATCGCAGGGTGCCTGTTAACCCCTGCACCAACCCCTCGCCGACATGCCAGCCTCCGGGGACATGGGGGGGGATAAAAAGCCCAGACAAACCAGGAAAACAGCAGTCTTTGCAAAGTTGTCATCTCTCCCCCACGACTACTACCCTCCTCTGCAGTACAGCAATGCCGGCAAGAGTGACATTAGTACAACCTGTGCCGTCGCTCCATTGAGAAAACAGCTCTGACGCAGAACAGAGCAATCCTACCCAGCCAAAATAATAATAAAGGCACTTTGGGATCCGAACTTACGGACGCCGGGGGAGAGGGACGCCCTGCAAATAATCCAAATACGTAGCTGCAGCTCCAGCCCCATCCTGATCAAAGGGTACGTACGTGAGGGAGACGAACCGGACCGAAGAGCTGTGCCCGTGCACCATCTGCGCAGTCCTCAGCCCTCCGCTCGCTCTGGAGCGCCGCAGAAGAGAAGGTTCCAGAAATTTCCTTCCCGTTAACCCTTTCGGTGTCTGCCCACTCTCCCTCCCCGCGGGATTAAGCGCGCCGGGTCTCCAGCATCGTCAATGGGCGAAGCCTCCTACACCAAGCGAGCCCGAGAACAAGGTGCAAATGACAGTGGATGGTGGCAGGAGCCCAGTCCGTGGTGTTGGTGCCACTTCTCTTCCTGGAGCCCTCTCTGCCTCTCTTGCTGCCTCTCTCCCCTCTTGCTGCAGCAGGGCTGTTGCTGGTAGACCTATCGACGGAGCTTGCTCTCTCACTCTCTCGCTGAGCTCTGTGACGCAGCTCTAAATTCTCCAGCCTGCTCCTTGTGTTATAAGAGCGGAACTGCAGCTTTCCAGGGAGCCCGTGCCAGCGGTGCCAGGGCCAGGCAGATCGGAGGGAACGTCGCTCCTGGACTCTGCACCTTTTTTTGGCAATTATTCTGTTCCTCACCTCTGTTTCTGCACTTCCTCCCCGGCTCTCAGCCTCGCATCCACTTCTCTGCTTCTGAGTCATACTTGCCAGGTTAACTCTTTTAGGATTGGTAGTCAGCAGTACAAATCTCAAGCGATAGCAGCTGAAACCACAGCCAACTTTTCTGGTGTTTTCTGCTTTAAAGAAACCAAAGCAAATCTTGCTGGCTCTAAAAAACAAAAACACACGCACGCACACACACGTTGCAGTAGAGAGTTGGTGCTTTCTGATTAACTGTTTCGGTGACAGGAACCACTGCTTGACTTCCTGAAATAAAATATTTTAGGCCCACGTCCTGCAAATCCTCAGCAGACAGATCCCCTGGAGCACAAGGCAGCTTAAGAGGAGCTGCTGCTGTGAACAAACACAGGACTTCCGGGCATGAGGCTACTGCTGGCCCCACAAGCCCCTGCTCTGCTGGCCACAGGACATTGATCTGAGCGTGGTTCAGCTGCTGGGCAGATGCCTGGTGTGAGATAAGGTGCTGAAAGTGCTGGAAAGCCATAGGATCTTCTTAATCTGAGCAGTATTAATAAGTGTTATCACACACACAGATTCAAAACGCTCGGCGTAGGCAGGGGAACTAATAACTGCGTTCCTGGAGTCACCAGAATCCAATAATCCCTGACAAAGACAGTCCACAAGCAGCTCTGCATTTCAGCACAGCAGGCATCATCCCCAGGCAAGGAGCCTTTTGCAGCTGCACGCTCTCTCCTTGCCTCTGCCCCCCAAATCCCTCGATTAACTCCGGTGCCTCCGGCCGGCCCTGGGAGCCGGCAGGGGAAGCAGAACTCTGCCGGCACCGGGAAGTGTGGAGGAGGATCCGTGGTAGGTGCAGCTCCTGGGAATCAGGGAAGCTGATGGGGAGGCAGCGCTGTGTGAGGGAGTTCATGTGCACACACGGAGCAGCGAGGAGCAGTCCGTCAGGAAGCACGGAATGCAGAGAGATCCCTGCCCCCCCCCCCCGTCTGCCATTTTAATTTCGACTTCAGAGCCGGCTGCGAGCGTTGGGTTTTTCACTACAACCAAAGCTGAAGTAGCCACGTTTTTTTCTCCTCGCCGCGTCTGAAGAGCCTGAGCTATTTTGGGATTTGTCTGTACTACACTGAAAATGACACCTGTTACGCACAGACACAAATGAGAAAAATTACAAGCGCCCGGTTCCTCTGATAGGATCCTACAAAAAACAGAGTGAGATCCCGTGGATCAGGGCTGGGTGAGCAGCACAGGCTCTGCTGTGGGGTGAAGGGGATGACCCCGGTAACCGAACAGACACCAGTACGAGAAATGTAAAGTCTGTAGTAGCTGATGCAAGGGGAAATCAAGCCTCCATGTGACCAGAAGAAGTAGTGCATGATCAACTAAATGCCACAATACATGGTTTCTTATGCAATCGAGCCCATGGGACTTCAGGCCTTACACATCCACTCTGTGGCCAAAGCTGCAGGGATTAACTCCTTCCTTAATGGCTCGAAGCGAGCACAGGCTCCTGAAATGAGTCATCCCCGCCCAGGCAGGCCGGGGTGAGCTGAGATGTGGAGCTGCCTGCGCTGCTGTGGTCACCCCCAGTTCTCCCAGGAGCCCCAGCACGCAGGGCCAGGGCGGATTTTCCGCGTTCCCGCTTTTCCCCGGTGGTTTGCAGCACACTGTGCAGGCAGGCAGAGGCCACCTCGAGATCCACGGAGCTCCGAACATGACAGAGCGAGATGAAACACCAGAGCCAGATGAAACACTCAGAGCCTCAGAAATGGGGCAGTTCACTGATGCTTTCAGCTCACACCGCTTTTGTCAGGCCTGTGGTGCATTAAGAAGGTGAAGCCAGCTTTGATTTATTTCAAGTGACTTGTTCTGGTGGCTTTCAGGGGAATTGTGGCGTTTATTTTATGGTTTGCTTTCGTTTGAAAATCAGCAGCCCTGGAATGTTTCTATCTTTACCTGGCTCTGAGTACTTGCTGGTGGCACTCAGGCTCCCAAGAAGAACTCAGAGCTGTCTGCACTGGGAAACAATCTGCTGTGTAAGAAATCTTGGGAAAACTTTGGCCCTCTGAACTGAGTGATGAGGCCTAAAACATAAAGTCATCTTCTGACACTCTTGGGCAGGATTTGACATTTTCTGTAAGGAAATAGAGGCCATGGTTCCACAATAAAAATCTAGGCTGCTTCTCTGGTTTAACTGGAGCCCATTTCCATGTGTTGGTACTGGTTTGGTTTTTTTTTTCTTAGCTTTTTTTCTTTTCCTTCCAGACTTTGAAAGTAGGAGGCAGAGGTTTGGTTTTGTAAGAGCTGCCTATGAGGGTGCAAAGTCCTGGGCTAGAAAGCAGGCTTGGGAAGTGGGAATAATCCATGGCTGTGGTCAGAGGGAGGCAGGGGAGATCAGTGCAGGGTTGGAATCCCTTCCAAAACTGGGGGTGACCCCATGGCTGATCACAGCTGGGCCCCGAGTGCTTACAGTGCTGATTAATAAAATAAAGAGTTTTTATTGTGCTAGACATTAACAAGATTTCACAACTTGCAACCGGGATGGTTTGGGCTGGATGTCTGGGGGAAAATACAATTTTTTGAGGAGGGAGGGAGGGGATTGACCCTCCAGGCTGTCATTGACAGTTCCCTCAGCACCACAAAAAAAAGTTCCCTCAGCACCACCAGGGAGCGTTTCCTCAGCTTCCAGAGGAAGTTTGGGCTTGCTCTGCTTCTGTGCCAGGCTGTACCTAAAGGCTCATCCTCAGTTCTCCAGCGTCTCCCGTCGATTTTCTGCTCTCACGCTACGATGACCTTAATAGCAACAACATATGGAGTCTGACATGGCCCAAATCTCGCCCTCGTGCACATCATTAATGCTGCTGGGGGTGCTAAAATAACCTGAGGAAGGCCCTGGGTGTTTTGAGTGCTGAAGGAAACCCTCGTGGTCCTGCCCGCACTTCCAGCTTCCTGCCGGGGAAGCCTTGGCTCGGGTTTCGGTTTAAATGCCATCGGCCACACCTTCCCCCAGCTCAGGAAGCACGATTGTTAAAATCAGGGCATGTTCCTGTTTAACTGAAAGGCTGAGATAAATAATCCAAAGGCCTCGTTGATGCCAAACGAATTCCTGCCCGGGACGGAGCAAGTCTGGGCAGCTGTAAATCTGTAACCCCTCGACCTCGGGAGCCACAGAAGGGGAGTCTTGGCACATCCCCTCGGGAGTGGCTGGGCACGAATGGAAGGAGCAAAGAATCGGGCAAAGGTGGACAGGGCAGTGGAAAAGTTTCTTCACTTTACCAACCCAGAGGCCTAAAAGCTGCTTTAAAATTCAGAATAACATGTTTTTCAAGTGCTGATGTGGGGTAGGTCTTGTTGAGTTTGTCAGTGATACCTCATCCTTACCAAACACAACCTTGGTGAGGTCCAGAGTCACAACAAACATTTAGGTTTAGTTTTTTCCAGAAGGTTTATTGTTTTCCAGACAAGCTTCTTTAGTGCATTCTAGAGAAATGGCCAGTGAGTCCTTTCTTTACCAGCCCATAGAATCACAGACTGGTTTGGGTTGGAGGGGACCCTAAAGCCCATCCAGTCCCACTCCTGCCATGGGCAGGGACACCTCCCACTGTCCCAGGCTGCTCCAAGCCCCAATGTCCAGCCTGGCCTTGGGCACTGCCAGGGATCCAGGGGCAGCCACAGCTTCTCTGGGCACCCTGTCCCACTTGGAACACTCTGTTGCTCTCCCTGGGGTCCCAAGCAGCAGGAGGAAGAGCAGCAGGCAGATAAAGAGCAATAAACCCCTTCCCAAACAGTTTTAAAGCCGATTCCATGCATCTGTTTGGGTGTGCACAGCTGACAGTCCCCAAAGAGCGGGGTGGGGGGTCCACAGTCCTCTTTGGGAGGTGGTTCAAGGGAATTGTGAGGAGCAGCTGGTGTCGAGATCAGAAGCCGCCACTGCCAGAGGTGTGGGATCGTTCCCGGGCACTGTCGGGGATGTGTTGGCACGGCTGTGCTGGCATTGGGGAGCCACATTTGCATGGAGCGTTCGCATTCTCGGTGCAAACCGAGCCCACGCCACAGAGCAGGCACTGAAATGGGAGCCTGAAGGTGAAAACCTGGCCCTCCCCCTGAAAACATGGAATTTTTCCGGTGAAGTCTAGGAAACTCCCAGCTGGAAGAGCCAGGATCCTTTTCAAAGAGGTGGCGGCACCACATTAACATCCCAGCTGCTTCAAAGCACAGCTTAATGGCCTGTGTTGAAGTCGGGGTCGGGGTATTTGGGATCCTCGGCCCTCGCCAGAATTCCTGGCGGGCACAGGGCACTGCGCTCACCCCCGGGACCCCCGGCCGCTCCTGCAGCCCTGGGAGCGGCTGTGGGGGCAGCTTTCACTCAGCTCCCGATCCAAGGAGCCGGCAGCGCGGAGACAAAAGGAATTATTTCAGCTATTAGCTGCTAAGAATAGAGGCGGCGGGGGTGCTGAGGTGCCTGACAGCGCAGCCGGAGGAGCGGGGATTGCAGGGGGAGCACGGAAATAGCCACGCTCCGGCTCAGCACCCGGAGCTCCGTGAGTCACCCCAGCCCCGGGCGGGGGCAGAGGTGCGGTGGGCAGGATTCAAGCTCGCCCTGCCCGTGCCCCGAGCAGAACCGGCCCCGGGCTGGGTTTGCAGGGGGAGCTTTGGCAGGGCAGCCTGGTTTTCCCTGCGGAGCATCTTCCCAATCCCGAGGCCGCGGACCGCCCACGGGAGGAAAACCCCAACCAGCCCCCACGCCGCCCCATGCTCTGCAAAAGGCACCGCTCCCCTGGCCAGGGCGTCCCCAGGGCCGCTCTGGAGCGGGCCAGGAGTATTTGGAAAAGGCGAACATTGCCGGGCCGGGCAGCGCGGCCGGAGGAGTCTCTTGATGTCGGTCCAGCCGTGTTCCAGGGTGGTTTCCGAAGCGCTGATCTTGAAGTTCCCTTTGCAAATACCTCATAATAGGTTAAAGGAACGCTCGGCAGGTATTTAAATGCGGGGCCAGTGAATGGAGAGGCGCTCAGAGATGGCTTTAACATCTTGTCCTGCTGCTGTTTAACAAAAACCCTTTCGGTATCACTGCGTGTTTTTATCCAATATCGCTTGGAAGAGGCAATTTTCCTTCTGTGCTGTTTGTGCAGCGCAGGGTACAACACATTCCTGATCTATGACGAGGTTTCCAAACTCCATAGTAAAATGAATAATAACGATAGTAAACGTTGTATAACTTTTTTTTTCCTTCTATTTTTTTTTTTTTTAATACAGCAACCTTTGTATTACTTTAGTGTGGATTTTCCAGTTATTATATGGGGGGAGGGGGAGGGGTAAAGGGTTTTTGGAAAAAAAAAAAAAAAAAAAAAAAGGAAAAAAAAAAAAAAAAAAAAAACCAACCAAACCAAAACCCAAACAAATTCAAGGTTTGTAATAAAAGAAAAATCAGTCCTGGGTGCCACTGCAGAAAGAGTCGAGCTGGACAGAATTAAACAGCTCAGCTGGAGCGTGGACAGGGCAGCAGACAGCCTGCTAAAAATAGATTAATCCCAATTACAGCCACACTTCTGCTTTTCCCAGGTTTCCCGTCTCCCGTGGGCACAGGAGGCGGTGAATGGAGAGGGCCTCGGTGCCCGGGTGGCCGCAGCGGGGCCGGGGGCACTCGGTGCCCGTTCTTGCATAAGCCAGGGGCGCGGGGGGTGACGGTGACGGTGACAGTGACAGTGACAGTGACAGTGACAGCAGCGGCCCCGCCCGCCCGCCCCGGCTCCGCC
>NW_008239334.1:309934-317200 GCF_000691975.1 Corvus brachyrhynchos
TCCCTGTGTAAAGATCGACCCCCCGGCCCCTCCCTCCCTCCCTCCCTCCCTCCCGGCTCGCTGAGCGTGGCCCGTGCCAGGCTCTGGTTAAAGCCCCGCTGCGGGGCTGTGCCAGAAATCCCTGCTGGTTTTATTTCCTCCGGGACAACGTTCGCACTCGGAGGCGACTGCTCCTCATGAGCAGCGTCACAAAATGTTTAGTGTGAAATAAAGAGATTTAAGGCTCTGTTTTCCAAACCCTGGTAAGTTTATTTGTCCTGTTCAGTCTAGGAAACTCTGGCAAACAACTCTTTTCCCACCAAAGGGATGGATATTAATTACCTATTTAAATATTTAGCCAGAAAATATATCCCTTCAGCTATAACAACTTAGTTCTGTTTAATCAGACACCAGGAGTGAATGCTCTGGGGTTTCTTTTAGTTTCCGTGTCAGAAATCAAACTTCAGTGTCTTGGATTTACCTGAGGAACAACTCCTGCAGGCACAGGGGGAACAGCATGGGTTTCATTTAAATGTCCAACTGAGCGTGGTGGGATGTTTTAAATAAAAACTGAAAGTCCTGGTGAAGGCCGGGACACAGCCCTGAGAGAGACAGGCCCATGTCCAGGGCTGGCAGGTTGCTCTGAGTGGGGAGAAGGGTTTGGGTGTGCTGGGGAGAACAGTATTTCTGCTTAGAGCTGATCAGAAAAGATTTCAATTTACATTTTTAGGGTTCTGCACTGAAATGCAGATCCAGGATTTGGCTTTTTTTGTTTTCAATTAAATGAGAAAGACTCAGTGCAGAGCTGTTGGTACCTGTGGGCTGCTGGGCACTCCCCCGAGCTGACAGGAATTCCCCTGCACAGCCCTGTTTGATTCCCCAGAAGACAGTCCCGCAGAGTCCCAGTCTCCTGCAGCCCAGCTGATGCTGGAGCAGAGTTTCTGGCTGTCCCGCAGTGCTGCTTGTCCCTCCTGCTGTCAGCTCCCGGCTCCCTGGAGTTGCACCCTGGGTACACAAAAACCTCCCATTAAAAGTTCCGCCAACCTTGTAATGTAACAAAGCAACATTTTCCAATTGGGAAATGAACAAACGGGGAAAGAATCTGTTCAGGCATTCCCGAGCAGCCTGTTCAGCACCGTGCTGGGCCAGCAGCAGCCCGTGCCCGGGAGCATCCCTGCTCCCCGTGCCCTCCGCAAGGTGTGCACAGAGCCCCGGGCCTGGCTTGGAGCTGCCCGCGGGTGGGAGGGCACATCCCACTGCCCGTGTGTGTCTGCCAGCCCTGCCTGGCGTGGCTGCTTTTCCAAGCACGGCAGGGATTGGGAAATGTGCCGTGATTCATCCGAGCCGCTGCAGCCCCGCTCCCACCCCGGCTCAGCACCCACGGGCGCCCGGGAGCTGCCAGACACACGGAGCAGCTCCGGCTCCTCGCCCAGCCCCGGCTGCCAGGGGAACGCCCAGAACGAGAACCTCGCTGCCACGAATGATTTATACTGATCTGGGGGAAAGAAAAAAAAAATAAAAAAATCCTGAAGTGCTTTTTATTACCGAAAATTATCATATTTGGGATTATCATATTCATCAGCTTGGCTGGGTGCGCCGGCGCCGGCGCTGACCGGGGCGTTCTGCTGTTCCTGCTGGGATTGGTGCTGGCAGCGCTGGCTGAGGTTTCTCTCTGCCTCTTGTCTCAGCCTGGAAACTGGGATTGTAAATTATTTTGGCCGGGGATAAACTGGCCTAAATAATTTGCTTGTACAGCGCTGAGCCACTGTGGCCTCTGGGTCTCAGCTGAGCCTTCTAGAGGCTTCTAAAAATAAGGAGTTCTAAGCTGTTATCTTTTAAAATACTTGGAAAAAAGAGGGGGCAAGGAGAGGATCCTTTCACAGCTGTTTTGGCCTCAAACTGCCAAGTTGTTTTTTTTTTTAATGTGTTTTCTTGATCAGTTCTCTCCATAGCCTTTCATAAAACAAGGGCCCACAAATTTAGGATAGTTATTTTGTACTTCCATAGCAAAAATAATTTGAAAACCACCAGTAATTTCTAAAACCCAAGCTACCATTAATAAAATAAAAATTAATCTTGAAACAGTATTTTTATGCACGAGTTGATTACTCTTCCCAGCCTGGAATTATTTTGCAAACAAAGCTCAATTAGAGAATGAATGTTTCCATTTTTTTTCCTAAGAAAAAATGGATATTGTTATTTTTCAAGATATTTTGGATTTTTTCTTTCTTAGCCAATTCTCATTAATCTCATTAGTCCCACCACAGATTTTTTTTCCCTTACCAGAATGGGAGAACTTTGTTTTGAGTGATTCCTTTGTATAATTCGTAAAGTAGAAACCAAAACATTAAACATTACAAACCAAAACAGATGAAAATACTTTCAGCTTTGCTCATGTTCCTGCCAATTATTTTTCTCTTTAAAAAACCCCACATAAACCAGCTCCTTCCCAGCCTGTTTTACTCCTTGAAAGGGGAAGGGAAAGCTGAGGATTCTTGTTCGTCCTGCAGGAAGGGCCAGCACCTGAGGAATGGCAAGGACTGGGTTTAAGCCTCTAAGCTGGCATCTAATACTAGCCCTTCCCAAAAAACCCAAGAAAATAAGAACAAATTATCAAAAAAAAAAAAACCCAAAAAAAAAACCAAACCCAAGAAAATAAGAATAAATTATCATGGAATGGTCTGGGTTGGGACTTTAAAGCTCTTCTCATTCCATGGGCAGGGACATCTTCCACTGGACCAGGCTGCAGCCTTAAAATTTGGGATGCCCAAATGTGGGGTGCCCAAATACCACCCAGAAGTGACCAAAGGCCCCAGGGCTGGGACTGGCTCCTTCTGCCAGGGTCTCACAGGAGGCTGCTCTGCCCCAGCCCGATGCCATCCCTGGGGCTGCTGCCCACAGCCACTCCTGCCTGGGAAGTTTGGGGAAGTTTTCAGCTGTACTTTGGGGGCTCAGGGGGTTCTGGTGGCCGCCAGCCCGGCTCAGGCTGGCTCAGGTGTCCCCAAATGCCACGAGATGCTCTGCTCCGTGTGCCACTGGCCCGAGGTAACCCATAGCCCAGTTTTCCACCTGTAACCATGGCAACCTGAGCTATCTCGCAGAGGTGCCTGGCACCCCCCGGTAGTAACACCCTGCTCCGTCCCCGGGATCCTCCACGAGCACGTCCCAGCACAGCGAGGCGGCGTTTGCAGCGTCCGTGTTCCCAGTGCCGGGGTGGCAGAGGCCGAGTGGGAGGTGGGGGAGGAAGCTGGGGATGAACGGGAATTCTGGAGAAGCCCAGCACCGTCGGCTCCTTGGCAACGGGGTGTGCCAGGAAGATGGGCACAGCACAGCTCCGGGGGACAGCAGCGTCCCCAGGGACCTGGCTGGGCTGGTTCTGCCACGGGGCAGGGGACAAGAGCACGTCTGGAGGATGTTTGGTGCATCTATGGCAGCGTGAAAGGTCCAGGATATTCATCAGAGAGTCTGTGGAACGGGAAATGCTCAGGAATGTGTCTCCTGGCATCTCGGCTGCCCCACTGCAGTCATCCCAGGTGGGGGAGAGGAGCTCGGGGGGATGGAGGGAGGCAGACGGGGTGTGGCAGGAGGAAACAAAGCCATCGGATGTGCCAGCAGTGAACCAAGAATGCCCGAGCCCTGCATCCCAGCCTTCCTCAGGAGCTCTGGCATTCCCAGGAGTTTGCTTTCCAGCCTCTCTCCTTAGAATTCCCTGGTGAGATGTAACAGATGCTTTTTGGAAGGCTGTTCTGGACACCTGCAGCTCCTCTGCTGGAGATGGAGCACTCCTTCCCCTCCCTGCTGCAGGAGGGTCCAGGGGAGCGTTTGGCTCTGCACGGCCTTGACACCAAACCCAGCAGCCCCAGGGATGGAATCTGGGGTATCTAAAGCCATCCCTGCCTCGGAACAGGGAGGTTACAATGAGGCTGTCCAAGAGGAGAGCTGCTGTAGGAGGAGCATTCACCAATGAGAACTGAAGTGCCCAAATCTACATAAATAACCAGGCCGGGATTTTGGGAGGTTCTTGAGAATTCTGCAAACATTTTGAAAAATTGAGTATGCGGAGATGACAGAAAGTCATTGAGGCACATCCATGGGAAAAGGGTGAGGAGCAGAGGAAGGAGCTGCTGATGTGCAGTGGCTGGGGGAAAATGATCTGATTAAATTCAGAATTTGTAGGTTCAAAGGGATGGGTTAAAAAACCCCAAGCCCACCAAGCCTCAGCGGACACGCCGAGTGCTGGACACGGCGTTACTCAGCAGTACAGGGAGAGCTGGCTGGGAAGGGCTGCAGCTCCTGCCATGCCTGGGGGCTCCTCCCTGGGTGTTCTCTGTGGGGCAAAGGCAGGCTCCTGGCAGCATGGATTTGTGCAGCCCCAGCAGGGCAGGGCTAATTCCCGTGTTTGCATCATTCCAGTTACGTGACAAACTGTGCTGGGCACGCAGCGTGACGGGCTGTGGTCACAGAGCACCTGTGGGAGGCCAGGTAAACACAGCAGGGACGAGTTTCAGGCCGTACCCAAACAGTTCCTACCCATTTCACAGCCCAGCGTAGCCAGCGCTGAGAAATGCACCATTAAATCATATTTAAAGGGTGCAAAGTCTCCATTATTCCCTCTCCCAGTGCTTTATGGAAACGGCAGCTGGCTGGGAATGAGGTGGCAGGGCCACTGCCCTGGAGACCCACCCAGGTAAGAAAGTATTGGGAACAAAAGGGAAATGCTACATGGCAGTTTAAAGGCAAATATTTCTTTTCCAGAATACCAATGTAATTCCTGCAGCACAGAGAACAAAAGCTTCCTCTTGTAAATCCCTGGAAGTGTCCAAGGCCAGGCTGGATGAGGCCTGGAGCAACCTGGGAGAGGGGAAGGTGTCCCGGCCCACGGCAGGGGGTGGAACAAGGTGAGTTTTAAGGTCCTTTCCAACCCAAACCTTTCTGTGATTCCAAATCCCTTTCACAGACATGAGACAGGGAAATCCATCCCACTGGCATTGGGAGGGAATGCTCAGAGTGGTCCAGGGATATTTCCAAGCTGGAGCTGCAGCCATTCCACGACTGGAGAGGATGGCAGGGAGGGAACCACCAAAGCCAACACAGCTCAGCAAGAAGGAAAGGCAGAAGTCATGGGATGGAGACCACACAGGTTCGTTTGGGAAGGACCTGCTGCCTCCTAATAACCCGAAATAAACCCACCCGGCTCCCCATCTCCATGGAAACTCCTTCCTTCAAAGCACTCCTAATGCAATTTGCTTCCTGTTCCTCTGACTTCTCTGCTGGTTTTGGAACAGCCCAGTCAAGGCTGAAGGGCTGGACCGCAGGTGAGAAACCATCACTGCCCTTGGCAGCAGGGGACAGGCAGAGCTTCTGTCCCCTCCCGGGAGACGCCTGTGGTACCTTCAGTGGCCTGTGCAGAAGGGTCACTGAGTGCAGAAAAACCCTTTGGTGTTCCTTGTCCTCCCTGGTCATGGCAGAGCAGAGCTCAGAGGAGCCACCCGTGGTGACGGCACCTTATAAACCCCTGCCCCAGCCTGACAGAGCAGTACTGAGACACAGAATTATCCCCAAACCAAATATTCACTCAAGTGGACACGAACCCAGCACAGGACACGTCTTTAGTGACCGACAATGTGGGTGAGAAGCATTTTGTCAGCCGGGCACTGTGTGAGAGCAAGCGGAGGAAACCTAACCCGTTAAATATTAAAGTTCCAAAATTAAACCCGTGTTTACGTAACGACTGGGTCACTGCTGCTTTGGAACACGGGAGTTTGAACCAAAAAAGGCCCTTTCCAGCAGTCACTGATCTGCTGCTCTCTGCCACGCCTCCCCCCTCTGTCCCCAGCGGCTCCTCCTCCTCGTTCACCTCTGCAGGGAGCAGGACCTGGTACCTGAGAGCAAAGAGCTGCTGTGGGGCTGAACCCCGGCACTCAGCTCCTCATCCTGAGGCTCATAAACACCTCACAGGGCTGTGAATCCCTCCTCGGTGCCTTTCCCAAAACTGCCTTTCCCAAAACTGCCTTTCCAGCTGTCCTCTTACAGGAAACCAATGCACCTGCAGGCCTCGAGCTGGATTTGGTGGCTTTAAACCCTGCTGAGAACTGTATTTGGGGCTGTCCTGTGCAGAGCCAGAGCAGGACCTGATGGTCCTGTGGGTCCCTTCCAACTCGGGATATTCCATGGTTCAATGGGTTCTTCTCTTTGAAATAAGGAATAAAACTGTCTGCAGCCACTGCAGAAAACAGTGAAATGCCCTTGCTGCTTCAGCCTGGCTAATTACAAATATAACAACACAGCAGACTACAAATAAGAAAATTTAAATGCAAAATATAAAAAAAGAGCTTTATGGAGCTTCCCCCCTGCAGTGTCTTTAAAAAGCCTTCTAAAAAGCCTTTTACCACATTGCTAAACACACCTTTATTTATTATTTTTTAAGAAAAGAGCATAAAAGAACTTAATCCAAACTAAATATTTAAGCAAACAGCAATTAACTAACAATGATGAATGGTAAACAGTCTTAGTCCCACGCTAGACCGGGACTTTAAAGCCCGTTTATCTAAGCTAAAGCTGCTCAAGGGGAACAGCAAGTTTATTGAGTAAACTTTGTCTCAGCCACCTTGCTATTAAAACAGTCCACAAACAGAAACTGCATCGTATATTCTGGGAGGGGAAAAAAAGGAGCATGAACATAACAACGCATGGCATGGGAGTTACAATGCTGTGTGGAGCAATTATCGCTAAATAGAAAAGCAGGGAAAATACGAAGCTGTAAAGGAGCTCATTCCACCCCCGTGGAAATGAGAGACCCCTTAAATTCCACCTGATGTTCCCATTTGGCCTCGGGCTGTCATTCCCACTTATCCACTGGGAAGGAGGGAGCCTGGGCAGAGTTGCCTAAGATTTTATCCTGTGGATCCTTCTATTTAAATGTAACAAATTATTTATTATTATTATTATTATTATGATATTATATAAGCTTTTATTTGAATGTAACAGAATTATAATATTATTAGCATTATGATAACTAGCATTATCACCATTATTATTATCATCATCATTATCGTTATTATTACTATCATTGCTAGTATTCCTATTTATTATGATTCCTATTTATTGTTGCTCCTATTGATATTAGTATAGTAATCATCGTCATTATCAACATTATCACGATTTTAAATCATCCTCATGACTCTGGAGAGGGGAGGCCTTGCCGCGTCCCACGCGAGTCCCTCCCCCGGCCGCGGCCGCACTCGCCTCGGGCCCGGGGCTGCGGCGGGGGGGTCCCGGTCCGAGCGA
>NW_008239334.1:317952-333986 GCF_000691975.1 Corvus brachyrhynchos
GGCGGGGCCCCCCGGCCCTCCGGGATCCCTCGCAGAGGAGGCGGCGGCGGCGGGGCCAAGGTCACCCCGCAGCGACTACAATTCCCAGGAAGCAGCGAGATCCCGGGGCCGGCCCGGGGGAGCGGAGGAGGAGTGAGGAGTCCGCTCCAGACCCACCCCGAGCTGCCTTCCCCCGGCATTTTCCTCTTCTTCCCCCTCTGAGCTGGGATGTCCCATCCCAGGGGATGACAGCGAAGTCTTTGAAAAGCCGGCACAAACACACGAATCTATTTCGGGATTTTCCTCAATTAAAAAAAAAAAAAAAGCAGCATGAGGAGAAATAAATGCCTGACTGTCGGGCTTGAAGTGCTGCGTGCTCCTTGCAGGGCTGCAGCCCCTGCGTGTGCCACTGCACATCTCCAGGACCACCTTCCAGGACCTCCACAGTCATTAGTGGGTATTATCCTCACTCCCTCTTAGGAAGCAGTGGGATAATCATTCCCCATTTAACGGCTGGGAAACCTGGCACAGCACACATTAAGTGATTTGCTGACGGGCACACAAGAAAATTGCGCTAGTCAAGCGTTCTCCCAATTATGCCATCCTCGGAACGGCATAATTTCCCTGCGTGATTCCAAACACGGCTCAGACTCCCTGGGCAGGGCTTCATCTCTGCAAAGTGCGCAGCTAGAATCAGCCGGCACCCACGGCAGCACCCGTCTGTGTCCCCACCGCGGGGCTTCTCGGGGCACAAACCCACAGCTCCGGTCCCCCGGCCGCCCACCGCAAAGGTGGGCAGGATGTGCAGGTATAGACCGGGGGGACGCGAGAGCTCTGGGGAGGCGGACGGATGCTCAGCTGCTCGGGGGTGCTGCACAAAGCCCCGCTCCAGCCTTCCCCAAGTGCTGCTTCACCTCCGCGCCCTGCGCAGCGCCGCCAGAATTCCGCAGCCCAGTGGAAATTCCCCAGCGGTGCCAGCGCTGGGGCCTCCAGGGACCGGCAAAACCTCCCTGGACCCAGCCGGGAGGTGGGGCGCTGCCATGGTGAGCAGCATTCCGGCCGCCGGGAGGGATCCTGTGCACCAGGGGATCTGGGGGAGCGGCGAATCTGGGGGAGGGGGGGCACCTGCCCCGCGTGGTTTTCCAGGCTCCCCTGCCCTCATTCCGATGGGCCCTGCCTGCCCAGCCTCCTAATCTGCACTAAGTGGGACTGCCGATGAACGCTGTGATAAATTTAGAAAGAAATCTTTGTGTGGGTCAGAGGAAAAACACGGCGGCCCGGGGAATCCGAGCTGCGGCGGCGCGCTCTGGTTTCCCTCGGCTCAGTCCCAGCAGGATTTCTCACCGCAGGATTTCTCACCGCTGCGGCTCTCACTGCCGAGAGCAAGAGGCAGCCACAGGGTCTAGAGGTGGGCCAGACTCTGCTGGAGTTTATGAGCCAAGGATGTTTAAAATAATGATTTTAAAGTAATTTAGTGGCAAAGGAGCGGGAGGAGACTGCGCTGCCCCGGCTCCGACCGCGACCTGACATTTCAGCCAGAGCCTCTTAAAGAGCAAGTTTGCCTTCCCCAGGACTTGTTTATAAGCACGAACAGGGAAAGCAGTTGTGTCTAATTCCTCTCTCAGGCTCCTGCCTGCACTGCCTGCTCCTTCCCAATCGCTTTTGTTAATCTCTTAAATTGTTTTAAAACAACAACAACAAAATAATGGCATTAGCAGTGCAAAATCCCCCGTGAAATCACCAACCCAGCCCCGCTTCCCTCTCTAGAATCTGAACGTTTCAAACTGTTTTATCATTTGCTGGTAAATTATATTGTACCAGCGCGAGGAGAGGAAAAGAATTTTCTGAATGTATTTCCTTTAATAAGCTATTAAGACCTTGTACTGCTAATTAAACGATTAATTAGACGTCTTATCATTCCTAAACATGTTAGCATGTTGCCAAAGCAGCAATAAGCCTCTGGGGCAGCAGGAGATAAGGAAAGAAGGAAGATGCAAACATGAAGATTAAAAAAATATGTAGGAAAAAAAAATTAAAAGAACCAGAAATAGCAAACAAATAACTAAGAGTCAGAAGGGTTATATACTGCTTAATTTATAGGAATAAAAAAAAAGTAACTTGAGAATGAATTTCCTACATAGGAGCCCTTGGGGCGTCTGTGTCTTATGCGGGACAAAACGGGACAGGACTTTTCAGACCTTTGTTTCTCTGCAGTCAGAGCAGTGGAACCAGGAGTGGAACCCATTTTCCCCAACACCAGAAGTTGCCGTTAGAAAATTAACAGCAAAACTACTCAAAATTGTGGTGGTTTGTCGGTTTGGTTTTTTTTTCCTCCAGAAGAAAAACACAAAGAATTTTCAATAGGAAGATCTTAACCCAAGGGAATTCCTGCGTGTGACTCCACACCGACCCAAAACCAGCACCCCAGGCTCACCCATCCTTGTCTTTTTTGAAGTTAATAAAGAAAATTTCTAGCCCCACAGCACTCAGGATATTCTTTGCATGCTGTGAAGGTGTTTCTTCCTGCCCCGTGGGTCCTTCAGGAACGAGGAGTCTGGGAACACGGGGACAGCTCTGCACCACCCTATGGTCCTGCTGGCACGGCCTGGGACCTTTGGGACCTCAGCCCTGGCTCTCCCTGATCTCTGCCCATCTCGGGGTTTGCAGCACATTAAAATGTTTTTAGACCCCAATTCCTCAGCATTTGCCTTCGAAAGTCGATCTCGAGGGATGGATAATCTCATTTACGTCTGTTACTACAAATCAAAACAGCGGCAAATTAAATGGATCTGAAGGCCAAGATTAAAGGCTCCAAACACATGGGAAGTGCCTGTAATGCAAAGAGCTGAAATTTTTTTTTTTCCTGGCGTGGAAAAGCCCTACACAGATGCTGTTCTTTTACCTTGAAAGCAAAGACAGAATCATGGAAGTATTAAGGCTGGAAAAGACCTCTAAGATCAAGTCTGACCATTAACCCAGCGCTGCCAGGTCCTCCACCATGGCTGGAAGACGAGGGAAAAAAAGAAATGAGCTTGATCATCACCCTTTTCCAGCTCTGGGAAACGTCTTTTTGGCAATCTGATGGTGACAGAGGTTTAGCCTGGCTCAAAGCTGGCGCTTAGAGGGACTGAGCCCAGGGCACTGCTGCATCCCTGGCTCAGATTTCAGGGGTGTCCCGGCCCCACTGATGCGTCTCCATCTTCTTCTCCATCAGCCCCCTGAGGTGGGACACTGGATGTCACCAGAGCCTTCCTGTGCCACCAAATTCCCTGTCTCAGACCAAAAATCCTGCGTGGCCTTGCAGGGGATGGGAGAACTCCCACAGGAGTTTGGCAGGACCCGGCCCTGAGCAATCGGATGGGGAAGAAATTGATGTGAAATCCACGTTAGAAATGTCACTGTGGCTGTTCGCCTTTCCTGGAATATGGGCTCCAAGTCCCGCTGTTCAAAGCATTCTTCCGTAATTCCATCGTCCCACTGAGCCCGGGGCTGGGTGGCAGCACCGCGGGCGCTGTGCTGGGGCAGGACCCATTTTTTGGGAGCTGCTTCTGCCTGGGCACCATTCCCCGAGTTCCAGCTGCCCTCTAGAGCCCAGTCCTGAACGTTCTGGCAGAGCACAGCCAGCAGATAGCAGCATTGGAGTACAAATGTGCCTCCTCAGAGCCCTGCAGGATCCTCGGCGTGCGCGAAACCGGGGCTCTGACCTCCCTCCGCTTCACCGAACGGGAAATTAGTGACAGCAACCAGAGGCAGGAGCTGCTCTCCCCCGCCCCAGCATCGGCTGCTTGGCTGTGATGGTGCAGTGCTCACCTGGGAGGGGTGTGCTGGTTTTACTTTGAGCGGGATGGAACATCCAACCGAAGGATGTGGTTAATAAGAATTAATTAAAACTTGCTTGCTTTCGTAAGTTTGGCTTCAGCAATGCGCAGAGTAAGCCACCTTCAACTCACGGTAGAATTTTGAGGTAGTTCAGACAGGAAGGTGTTCCTTCATTTCTGGAAAAAATCTTTGATGTCAGCCTGCAGAAGGATTTGGGGGCTGCTTGGGTGGGTGGCAGAGCTCCTGCTTCTGTTCCAGGCTGGGAAATGGACCTGGCATTTAATGGCAGTGTTGCACTTACATTTATATTATTTATATTTGTATTTGTACTTGTGTTGCTGTTTGTATTTGTATTTAACGCCTTGTATTCCCCACCATCCTTCCCCAGAGGATGTTTTCATCCCAATTATTTTCCTCTAGAGCATCCCTTTCAATATGAGGCTCCCCACCAGCTGAAGATTGTGTGGGAGCAGAACCTGAGCTCATGAACCAGGGAGCAGCACTTGCATCAACCTTGAACCACATTTATGGGAAATCAGGCTGCTGTTGGAAGCTGAAATGGATTCAGACCCCCCAAAATGGCTCAAAAAGCAGCTGTGAGGCTGCAGGGGATGGTGAGAGGAGGGGGCAAGGAAGGAATGCAAGGGGGCTGATAAGGAAGGAATAATAATAAAAACCTTTTTGGCCGGGCCAGGGCTGAGCCTGGCTGTGTTTACACACAGGCAAAAAACTTCCTGAGCTGGAAGTGCAGCCTTTTCCAGCCTTTTCCGCTGGCTCAGCACCAGCCCTGCTCCGCTGCCTGCTCCCTGCATTTCCCTCAATCTGGAGGCTTTGGAGGAACCTTTTGTTTTGCCAGAGCACTTGACTGTAACTTTATTGTCCCTGCCTGGCTTTAGGACATACCCTGAGCTGTGAAAAGTGCACCTGACGTTTGATTAGATCTCCAGCCCTTGATACAGTGCTGATTAGATAAACAACTGCCCCGAGAGAAGCCGGCCCCAGCTCCCTGTCCCACCTCCCAGCTCTAATCAAGCCTCTGGAACAGCTTTCCCTGGGAAAGTGATTTCGTTTTCCTGCATCTGTTCCCCCTCCAGCCGGGCTGCCAGAGGTCAGACTGCCCCAAAACACAGCAAAACAGGAGTCAGTGGCTGGGCAGTGTCCCCTGAGCAGTTCCTGGTGTGCCTGTGCCAGGCAGTCAGCACTGGGAAGGGTCAGACATCGCAGGGAGGAGAGGGAATCAGGAAAGATCCCCATTCCCAAAGCTCCTGCCTTCAGGGCAGCTCGAGCATCACCACGGGAGAAGGCACTAAAGGGCTGCATTCCCTGCATTCCCACAGAATCCTTTAGGCTGGAAAATCCCCCCAGGATCATCGATTCCACCCTGTGCCCGATGCCCACTTTGTCCCCAGCCCAGAGCTCGGAGTGCCACGTCCCTGGACACCTCCAGGGATGGGCACTCCAAACCTCCCTGGGCAGCCCCTGCCACGGCCTGACCACTGCTTAAGAAAACTGCCTGCTGCGCTCCCCCCTGAGCCTGCCCTGGTGCAGCTTCCCTGCTGTCAGGTCAGCCCCAGCCCTGCACAACGCTCTGGAGTCTCACTTACTTTTCCAGGATTTAACTGGGTGTCTCAAACATCAAAAAACCGAATCAAACAAACGAGGTGTAATAGTCTGCTGCGTGCCACTCGTGTTTGTCAGGAGAGGGGGAATGTGCTCAGAGCAAACCAGAGCCTTTAGTCATGGGATTTCTGCTGGGAAAGAACCTCTTTGTGAGGCGTTGTCCTCCGCTCCTGCTGGCAGCAGCCAGAGCCACACATCCCGGAGGGATAAACACGCTGCTTTTCCAAGGACACAACGCAGAAGCCGGTTTTTAGCACTTCATTATTTTTCTTTTTCAACGGGGATTATTTACAATGAGATGTGGGAGAAGCAAGTCACACCAAAGCAAACAGCCTGGAATATTTTAATTGTGTTTAAGCGACTCTTGCCCCCACAAAAAACCAGCCCCAGGTGGTGACAGACGTTGCCGTCATTGCTTTGAACGCTGTACCAGAAAAAACCCCTCCCCTCAGGTGTTCAGCACTGAGGAAAGGTTGGGATGAATTCACTCGTGAGAGGGTGGATCAGCTTCAAGGGCCATATTTGGGCTTATTTTGGGTGTGGAGGTGGCTGTTGGTGTTCGTGTTGAACTACCACCCCTCCTGGTCTGGCACCAGCAGCACAGGGCTGGCATAATCAGGGCTTTGGCTCCCTAAAAATGTGCTTGGGATGGGGAACAAACCTGCCCTGGGTCCCTGGCTCCCACCGAGCTGCTGGGAGCTCGATGTGGCTGCAGCAGTGCTTCCCTCAGGAGCAGGATCAGCACAGAGAGAGGTCAGACCTGCTCCTGCTCCTGCTCCTGGGATTTGGTGCTTCCCAAAGTGAAAATCCTGCTCCTTGTTCGTGTACTTGCTGCTGCTGCAGGGAGAGGAACACCCACTGCAGAGCTGGGATTTTATTTCCCACTCATCCTTCTGGGAGCCCTTTGGCACCTCTCATTCCCAAATTCCTGCCCCAGGTGCCAGCTCCCACAGAGCCCCATAGCCCTATCCAGAGTTCTCCATCTCACTCAAGGGATAAATTGCTGGCTCTGCCTCGTCACAAACCCCCAGCCCCTGACAAGAGGAGGCCGGGGAAGGTTTTTTCCTCTAAAACAGCTACAGGACACAGTTCTGGTAGGATTCACAAAGAAACAAGGTTGAGGCCTATTGACATTCCAGCCTTCAATTCCATGTGGAAAGTTTTACAGAGCTTCAGCAAATTCTGCTGGAGTAGGAAATAGGACAGGAGCCTAAAGCACCGGAAGGGGGTTAAATGCCTGATGGCCTTAGAAGAGGGAGAAGTCCTGCACTTAAACATAAAGATGAGATTATAAACAACTCTGTTAACCCAAACTATCTGAAACCTGAGAGGCTTTTGTCACTGCAATCCCAACTTAACTACTTTAGTCAGCCTAACATATTGCTACCAGAAATTCGGGCTGCTTGGAGTCAGACTCTGCCTCTGCTTAAAAGCTGCGGAGGGCTAAGGGCACTCGCACTTGTCCTGATGTTCTTCTAACAACAAAAGCACAGAACAGCTGCAAAAAAGTGTCTTGTGTGGTCAGTGGGAGGAGGAGGAGGAGGCAGAGGCAGAGAAGTTGTTCTTTGGCAGCTCTGGCCCTCAATGTGCTTTAGGCTGATTTTGAAGTTCTTCACAGAGACAATAATAACACTACAGAAGGTCTGCAATTCCCTATCTGTCCACAGAAATCTCCTGCCCTGCCCTGTCCCTCCGCTGCCCTGGTGGCTCCCGTGGGGACTCTGGGCCCGGTCACATCTCGGTGTCAGCGGGGCTGTGCTGCCGGGCTGAGTGGCTGTTCTTGGAGGACGCCTGGCCTGTCCCGTTCTCCTGGGTGCCCCCGTTGAGGTTTGGGAGGTTTGGCTTCTCCTGCAGCTCTGCTGGCTCCTGGGAGGGCGACATCAGCATCGTGTTCCCCTGGCTGCCGTTCTCCGTGTAATAGGGGTCTTCAGCCTGGGCAGGGACACAAGGGACACAGTCAGGGGAGGGAAAGGGCGGCTGGTTTGGGGGCAGGGGCTGCCCACAGTCCCCAGGCAGGAGGGTCAAACAGCCACAGCTCAGAAGAAGGGGAGCAGAGGGCCTGAACCCATGTGGAGGAAGAAAACCACCCAGGTGCTGCAGCTTTTCCTCCTGCACCTGAAAGAGAAGCTGTTGGGGCTTGGTGTTTTCTCCTAACCAGGTTTTGGAGCTGACCTGGCGCTGCGACAGAACCTCTGCTGGCCGCTTTGGCCAAGCAAGAAGCACCATTGAATAGAAATGATGGAAATTGTCTCTTTTTCTTCCCTTCCCCTTCCTCTGAGGTGCAGAGCTTGCTGCCAGGTGCAGCAGGGGTGCCGGGCTTCACCTCTGCAGGGCTGGGTGATGCTACTGCCGTGAAGAGCAGCTGCCTCTAGAGGGTCCAGGGCCACCCAGAGCTGCCTCCATCCTCTCACAAGAACTCCCCAGATGTTATGCAGCCTTGGAATGGGCACTGGTGATCCAGGGTGGCAATTCCCAGCTGGAATTTCCTCAGCACTCTCCTGGCTGGTGTTCACTCAGCCCCTTTTCCATGGGAGGGCTGGACATGTCTCGCCTGGAATCAGGACTGGCACTGCCAGGGGTTTCCATCAGGGACAGGAGGCAGTGTCCCTGCCTCTGACACAGGCATTTCCCAGCTGTGTGTTCTGGGAGCTCCTTTCTGATCAGGAAATACCCTGATGGCCTCCCAGGACACAAAAGTCACTGGTGGGGAGGAGCCCTCAGGGTCAGCCTGCCCGGAGAGAGAATGGGGGAGAATGGAAATAGGAAATTTCTGCCTCTTTCTTTCTGGATATGTTTTATTACCATGGCTGATGGGGAGGAACAGCCTTTATTACAGCACAGGTACAGACACGGGACTCAAACAAGGAGCAGAAATTAAAGGGCATCACTTTTAATGACAGATTCTTAGGGTTTCAGTGGCTCTGCAGGGTGACTCTTGCTGGATGAGTTCTTGCTGCTGAGCAGAAATAAGTGTTAGACCTGAAGTAAGTGCGAGAAAGGGGCGGTGCTGCTGCAGGAGCTGGTTTTGGAAGGCAGGAGAGGTTTCCCCTCGCCCTGTGCAGTGCCCCTGCCCCTTGCCTCACCCAGGCTGTCCCAGACTCGGCCCCAACGCGGGGCTGGGCTGTCCCATGAGCTGGGGACACACACGGGGGTGGCTGCAGAGCCCCTTGTGTCCCCCCAGACCCCTCTGTGCTCCAGGCTCCTCTCTACCTGCAGCTCTGCCACCTGTAAGCACTGACCAGCCTCTCTCCCGCGGGGCTCCAGCTGCGCCGCCTCATCAGGAAATATCCGGCCAGGCCCAGGAACGCCAGCAGCAGCCCAGATGTGACCAGGGCAATCAGGGTCTTCTGAGAAGAGTCCCGGCGGCCCCTCGCGCTCTCCTTTTTAAGGGATTCTATTCCAAACTGGGGGGAAAAAAAAAAACAAACACCAAAGAGAGCCGGGAGTGGGACAAACAGGAAACATTTGCATCTGCTGCACAGGCTTCAAACAATGCTGCTCCTCACCTCCTTGGGAAAGCGCACGAAAACAAAGCTGGGCTTTGCTGCCCCAGCCCTGCCCCAGCCCTGGCAGCCCTCACGTCCTCACAGCCTCATTCCCAGCCTGGAGTCTCCTGTGGCACAGGGAACTTTTGTCCTCTGGAGCACACCCCGGGGTTTAGAGTGCCCGTGTGCACGGCTGAGCTCTCTCTGTGTGCTGCAGCTCTGAATTTACACCCTGAGAGACACCCGGGCTCAGCCCCACGAGCCAGCAGCAGCCTCAGCGGAGTGCTGGGAGGAGGAATTCATTTATGTCAGCCTGGTCCTTGGAAGGAGCCGAGTGCCAGTTGCATCCTGAGAGTTGTTGTTGAGGTCTAAACCTTTGCTAAGAAAATGCTGCAGCGTTTCACAGAACCAGTTCAAGCATTTCTGCCCCCATGGGTTGTGTTGGTTCTCTTGTGCTGCATCACAGCCTCACAGGTGGTTGGCTCCTACCACAGAACCCCAGGCTGGTTTGGGTTGGAAAGGACCTTAAAGCTCATCCAGTGCCACCCCTACCATGGGCAGGGACACCTCCCACTGTCCCAGGCTGCTCCAAGCCCCAATGTCCAGCCTGGCCTTGGGCACTGCCAGGGATCTCTACGCTCCTCAGGCACCTCCAAACTGGAGGCAGGCCCAAGTGTCAGCATCTCCCCCAGCCTCAACTGATGTAAAACTCTCATCTCTCCAGCCACTTGGGCCAGGCACGTTTTGCAGCTGAATTTGCTTAAGGGATTTACCTTTTCCCAGTGAGACTTCTGGAGCATGTTCAGCAGTTTGTCAGGATCTGCAAGGTTGGAAACGGGAGAGCACATGACACACATGACACACATTAGGTACGTACATTCCATGCATCAATCACACACTCTGCAGCTCATGGCACACCAAAGAGCCCGGATGTGCACAGAGGAGCCAAGGTTGCTCCTGGGGGCAGTTCCATGGCTCCAGGGATGCAGCAGGACCCCAGAAGAAAGAGCAGAATTGCAGAGAGCTTTCTCCTCCCAGGATCTGTCTCACAGCCCTTCCCACAAGGAATCCCTGTCCCATTGCCCACAACAGGGTCATTATCCATGGATCACAGCTAAGGAATCGCTTCCACTGACCTTTCTCTCCTCTGAGGATGAGGAGCAAACAGTCCCTGTCCAGGCTGGATGGAATGAGTTTGATCTCGCAGGAGGAGTCCACGGTGTAGGTTCCATTTTCACATAGTGCTTGCCATAAATCCGATCCCTTCCTCTCTAAAAAGTGTTCCTGCAAAATTTTTAGAAAGGACAGACATTAAACAACCAAACCGAGCAATTCTCTGCCTCAGCCATGCTGGTGGAGGTGCTGTGCTGTCCCATGTGAGTTTTGGTGTCTCCTCTGTGCCCTGCAAAGCTGAGCTGGGTGTCAGACCCTCCCCTCCCGCTCCAGCACTGCCCAGAGCCCCAACACCTTGGAGGTGGAGGTGCTCGTTTCTCGTGTCTCAACTTAACGAGAATAAATTAAATGGAGATATTATTAGCAACTCTTGAAAATGGCATTTAAACGAAGTTAAATTTAGGATCTGAATCTCATGGGAAGTCTCCCCAGTTTTTGGGCTGGAACAACTGAAGAGCCCTATTGTTTCAGAGTCGCAGGCAGGGGCTGGGAAAGGAGGCAAACAACAAAGAAGCATTGAGCCTTCCTGTTTAGGAAATGTCTTCAATGTTTTTGCTAGGTTGCTGATCAAAGGCTAGGTAAAAAACCACAAATTTCTCACATTTTAGAGCTGAACTGACTCTGGGGTGGAAGAGGAAGAAGAGTGAGGAGCTGCAGGCTTTGCAGGCCTCAGACAGGAAAGGCTTTCTCCTCGGGGCTATTTTCAGCCACAGCCAGGCTTGCAGACAGAGCCCAGTGCTGCTAAAACCCTTATCAGGCTCCCCGACACCCTCCCAGCTGGGACAGTGGCTGTGCCCACCCCGAGAGACAGAGGCAGCTTCCCTGAGCCCTGTGCTGCCCCTGCCCAGGGCTGAATCCCACCACTGGGGCTGCACAAGGGGAGAACCCCACGGTCCTGTTCCCTCCTCCCTCTGCCCCGGAGCTGCCCCAGGACCGTGCTCGGGTCCCTCCGTCCCCCGAAAATGCGCTCGAAAATGCAGAAACTCATCCACGGGAGAACAACAAACAAATCATTTTCAGCTGTTTCTATAGAGCTTGGCTCGGGGGGAGGAAGGCCAAGATGGAACAAGAGACCCAAGTGTGTATTTTCCTTTCTGTGCTGTGGAAAGAACTCATCGGAGTGTCAGAGTTTCCCTTTGCAATTAGCGGCGCCGGGTGCCAGCTGATTGCTCATTTGCCTCGGGAAAGGCCAGCAGGAGAGAGGGACACACGGTCCCTCCTGGCTGCTCCGCTCTAGGACTGCTCTTATCTGGTTCCCAGCTCCAGCCCGAGCCGCCTGCTCCCATCCCGGGGTTACTGAGGGCAGGGCTCTGCTGCGGGGTGGGAGCTCCCAGAAAAAACACGGTGGGAATTGGGGGTGTTTGGGTTGTTTCACGTGGAGCGAGGGTTCGGGGTATGTGAGCTATGACTCTGTAGGATGCTCTGGGTGTGCTGTATGCGTGGGATGCACAAACCCTGTGCCCAGAAGGGATCGGAGCCCACTAGATGGCATCTGAGATCGGAATCACGGGCTCCCGCAGGAGTTTCCCTGTGGATTCCTGCTCGAGCGCAGTCGCTGTAAACAGGAACGAGCCTAAATGCCATTTAACCACTCATCTGCAGAGGAAAGCCAAGTGAGACTCACTCACCCTAAGCGGCAGCAGTGTGGCTCAGTGCCAAAACCAAAGTGATATATTTTATATGTATTTCACACCCAGGGCGTTGCTGTCTCGCAAGACCCAGCACCATCCACCCTCCGTGCCTCCAGTGGGAAAGGTTTCTTCCTCGCACCCACAGCAGACCCCCCTCTGCTGTTACAAATGCCTCATTTTTGGTGCACAAGGCCAAGGACGGTCACAGAGAGCCTGGGATTCCCTCAGGAGTTGATGGGGACACTGAGCAGCTCCTTGCAGTGCCCTGTTTTCTTTCCTAAGGCACTTGGCAAGACAAAAAAAGGCACTTTTGTTCCCAACAGGGAAGAGGAAGAAGAAGAACAAAGGCAGCTTCCTGTCAGACACGATGGGAGATGCTTTAGAAGCTGGGCTGACCCCAGAGCTCAATCACTAAAAAAAGGGAGGATTTATGCAACGGGGAGGTTGTATTTCCCCTGGAACTGCTGTGATCCCTTTGGGATGCACCCCTTTGGGACCCTCCTGGGACCGTCCCCTCCTGCCCCAGCCTGGCACAGCTCGGCTGCTCTGCCCAGGGGTAACCGATGGGCGCTGCCCACCCCGAACAGCCCCCCCAGGAGTGCGGGGTGCCCCCACCGCTGCAGGACCCTCGCAGCCCCGTCCCCCTGCACGTTCCCCGCCTGGAGACGCGCGGGCCACTCACGCAGGTGCTGGACTGGTTGAGCTGCAGGCAGATGGCTCCAGTGTCACCCTCGTCCCTGGCACTGTGGCAGGTGATGGCAGGGGAGGGAGGCTGGAAAGGAGAATAGGGGTGCTATCAGTGCCCTGCTGGGGGCTGGGGGACAATCCAACCTCCCCGTGGTACCCCAGCCCACAGCAATGCTCCGAGGTGGCTGCAGAGTTCGTCCCGGCCGCCACGGAGCCCGAGGTTTCTGCCTGGTCCCTGGGCTGTGTCAGGGGGCTCTGGGTTGTGGGGACCCCCGAGCTCCCATGTGCCTCCAGGGAGGTGCCCGGCGGGGATGTGGGGGCTGGGTTGGGCTGGGGGCTCATGCTCAGCTGCCCACTGACCCCTGATGATGTGAGGCTGGTGGCCACGGACCCGACTGTGGCTTGAGCTTGGTAGAAATGCAAAGAGAAGTACACAGGAGAAAGCTTAAACCCTCTGAGCTCGGTGGCATCGCAGTGACTGAGGTACAGCACTGATTTGCCACAGCCAGCAGCAGCACAGGGCCTGTGCACTTAATAAATCTAATTATTAACACAAACGCTACTGGGAATCACGGGGGGAACAAGGGAAGGGGTTACCAGATGTAGGTTTGGCACTGCTGGCATCTCTGGTGGCTGTGGTGGCATTGGTGGCTCCGCTGGCTGTCCCACCGCTGGTGTCCCTCGCCCTCACGCCCGTGGCTGCCGGGGTGGGGGTGGCTGCCGGTGTGGAGGTGGCTGTCGGGCTCCCAGCAGCGCAGCCTGAGGGAAGAGGAAACTCTTAGGGGCTGCGGAACCCACAGCCCAGCCCTGAGCCTCTGTGGGAAAGCAGGAAAGGTTTAGCTGCTCTTACAAATTGGCTTTTTCTTGCCCTGAACTGGCAGGAGAGAGGCTCAGGGATGAAACTTTTCATCTGGGTGAGCACCAGACTCTGGTGCAGCCCTTGCAGGGGCTCCAGGGCTCTCAGGAGGAGAAGGACAGGCTCGTTCCTACCCTAACCCACCCCATCCTCAGCTCACTGGTGGATGCACAAAGCTGCACAAAGCTGGATTTCATAGTAGTTTGGGTTTATAATCCTGGGAGGAAAGAATCAAGCCTTGGAAGAGATCACTTGTGTGCCTCAGGATAGATAAGTTGGATTTACAGTTGCAGGCACAATCTCAAAGTAAATAGAAACATTCCCACTGGCTTGGGATCAGCCCTGACTCATGAGCGAAAACATCTTTGGAGGTAAAGCAGAATGTTTGGAGAGTGGTTTGCTGTTCTAACCTAAAGTTTATATATTGCTTCCTGCTGTGTTACAGAGATGACACTTGCAGCTTGTCCTTCTGAAATGAGCTATGTGAGTCAGTGAAAATGCATTTCTCCCCATTCCTTAACCTCCTCTCTCCCTAAGATCTATTCCCACTTTTAACAAACAGCGTCAGCCTCTACCCCAGGGCTCTTGGTGTTTAAGATTCTTATCCAGGCACTAAAGAGAAAATCATACAGAATGTGTTGTTTCATTTGTAGTTCTGCCCAGGGGAGCCCCAGCTCCAAGAAAAGTTACTTCATCCTCCAAAACCACCCTGAGAGATGGAGCAGCTCTGGCAGGTCCTGAGCAGCCGCCGGCGCTGGCTCCGGGCGGGACCTGCTGCCAGGGAAACGGCACCGGGCACTGTGAGACTGGGCACTGGGATGGGCCTGGCAGGAGCTGTTCTGCGTCATGGGTCAGGTCCACAGAGCCTGAAGGGTTTGTGAAGAGCAAAGCGTGAGGTAACTGGGGTTTGTTTTGGCCGTGGGTGGCAGGGGCAGAGCTGCTCCGATGGTCCTGCCGTGGGAGGCTGGGCCAGAGGGGAAATGTGGGCTCCAGACTGGACCTGTGGGGCTGCCCACACTGGTGCTGCCCATCCCATCCCATCCCATCCCATCCCATCCCACCCCATCCCATCCCATCCATCAGATCCCATTCATCCCATCCCATCCCACCCCATCCCACCCCATCCCATCCCATCCCACCCCATCCTGGGCTGCAGCTGCTCTGGGGGGGCCCTGCTGAGGGCTCGGTGCAGGTGTCTGGAGCTGGAATTCAGGTTCTGGCACAGCTTTTATTTCAGGGAGAGAAGTTCCTTCTTCTCCAAGACAATTCAGTTCCAACTGATTAAATCACCACGTTTTCCTGACGACTTTTAACAAATCAAAAGCAGGAGGCAGGACTGCGTGCCCAGAATAACGAGCAGCACAGAGCTAAAGCCAGGCTTTACGCACAGCTCCGTGTTTTCATGGCCATGAGCAGGAAGCTTCACATCGGCAGAACAATGCAGCGCCTGGGCTTGACCTCCCCGAGTGCCACAGCCACCCAAGCACCTCTGAACTCTTCCAGATGTTTGTAAAGCACCAGGGGTATTTCTAATCAAAGCCTTTTCAGCACTGAATATTGAAACGGAAGCCTGGCTGTTGCTTGGTGTAATTTGGGAGAGGAGCTGTCACTCTGGATTTCTTTTTCTTGCCTTTCCTGGAGCATGTGCAGAGGCTCTTCCACAGAACATGGATGAGTTTTTGAAATCTTTGGGCTCATGAGATAAATAATGATCCAGATGTGGGCTGGATAATCCACGTGGTGCTCAGCTAAAGAGGGTTATTTATTGCACCATCCATTTTTAATGGCTTTATTAAACTTCGTCAATTTGTTAGGATTGAGGGTTTAGAGTTTAAGCCAAGCTATTTATTAACCTGGGAGAAACCTTCACCTGGCGGTGCAAGCACGTGCAGGAGCAAAACCATGCAGAGATGGGAAAGAAAATTGCACTTCACAGCACCCGTTGTGTTCACCCACCTGGGTTTAAAAAGTAAATTATTTTTTAAAGATCTTTTAATAACAGAGCTTAGGAAGGATCTTAGATGGAATAAAGAAAAGGCAATGATATAAATGTTAAACTTGCTCCAAGGCCCATCCCTGAGCACTAAGCCAGGGCCACAAAACAGCTCTGCAGTGGAAAAGGTTCAGGAAAGAGGAGGAAAGTTTCCACCACTGGAGCCCAATCCTGTACCCACAGCAAAGAAACCGGGGGAGGTGAATCCCACTGGGAATCTCCAGGCAGGACGTGCAGCTCCTGTACTGATCCTGCCTCAGATCTCTTGTCAACCTCTGGCAAACCTTGTGCTCAACCTTCTGCTCTTGTGCTCAACCTTCGGCTCCTTGGGCAGCTGACACACAAACCCTGGGCCAGGGGAGCTCCTCCAGCTCTGTCTTTAACAGAGTTTATTCCCAAGCTCCCTGAGCGCTCCAGGAGCTCCAGGGGCTACGGCAAAGGGATGCCCCGGGCTGGCACAGGGGCACTGCTGGTCCCGAGGCTGCAGAGGAGGGTGGGGAGCCACGGGATGCAGGACAGGAGGGTGCAGGACCCTGGGATGTAGGAGAGGAGTTCTGGAAGCACGGGAGGCAGGAGAGGAGTTGTGGAAGCGTGGGATGCCGAGTCCTGGAGCCGGAGCCAGCCCCGGCTCCCCGCAGCAGCCCCTCCAAGGGCTCCAGCCGGCATTACTCATGCCTTTCCATCTCCACAGCTCTCAGCCATGTGGCAGGAATTCAAGCGGGTGGAGCCCTCTTCCCTCTGGAAATATCTGATAAAAATCCCTTCCCTCCGCCTTTTCCCTCTCCCAGACA
>NW_008239334.1:334052-350022 GCF_000691975.1 Corvus brachyrhynchos
CCAAGGCTTTCCTTGGGACTGGGGCCTCTCGTGCAGCCTGGGAGCCCGGCACCTTCCCGGGGGTTGAGATTTCTCCTGGCTGGAGCAGCAGCCTCTAAAGGATGTTAAACTCGAGCAGCTGGAAGTTTTAAAGTCTCTTTTTCCTTTCCTGATATTCAGAACTTCCATAAGTGATGCAAAAGGAGTGGAGGAAAGAGAGAGTGCTGGAAAATGGCAAGAAAAGAAATTTTTCTAAGAATCAAGTTTGGGGGAGATGAATGAAAAATAAACAAAAAAGAAAGATAAAAGGTGAAGTAAAAGAAATAAAGTGTTTTCATTGGGTACAGATACAGTCCGTACTCCCTTTTCCATGTTCACTCTGAGCCAAGCACAGGACAGCTCTCCATGTGGTTTATCCATCCCCAGTTTTCCAACACAAGCTGCTCACAGCATCCTCCCAGGAGTTTGGGAGGGTCTGGGAACAGCAGCCCACTCTGCAGACCAGGGATGGGTGTAAACCTCTTCCTTGCTCCTTGAAACTCAGGAAGGACCCCAAAGAACCAGGCAAAGGCCAGAATGAGCATTTACAGGGGATTTGCTGCCTTTGAGGTTGGGTTTCCCAGGGAATTTGCTCCTGTGGGGTTGGACGAGGCTGCTCCTGGCTCCAGATCCTGGAACCCAGACTCCATCCTCCCCACACCACATCCACAGCAGCATTTGTAGGACCCCTGCCCCAGTGTGGCACAAGGGGTTTTTTTCCCATAAAACACGTGGCTTTAGCTGAAGGTGTCCTGGGAGTAGGAGGAGGCCGCTGCTCCCACCCTCAGCAGCGCTGCCAGGAGCAACTTGAGCCCAAACCCACAGAATTGGGATTTCCATGGGAGTTGCACAACTGGAGCCTTTGATGGATTCTCTGGGATTCCCCACGGAGCTGAGGAACAAGCAGAGCCCCAAGGATGAGCTGCCTGAGGAAAAATCAACCTCCTCCACCTCCCAGCCAGGAATATCCTGCAGGAGTGCTGGGCAGGGGCTGTGCAAGGACATTGTGCAGCATTAAAGCGCCTGCTGCCCAGCAGCTTTGTCCTTCCAAAACCCAAGCTTTTTATCACTTTTCCATCACTTTTGCTTCGTACAAGGAACTCAAGGTTTGAAACTCAGGGTTTGCCTCACACCTTTGTCACACCCTGGCTCAGTTCAGCCCAACCACACAGTCCTGAATGTCATTTCCCTTAAATAAAACTGGTTGTTTTTTCAATTCCTGTAAAATTAACACAGACTGGAGAGTCAGCTGGCATCTCAGGTGAGCCATTTACCTGGGCAGCCAGGGGAACATGAAAGGAGCTCTGTGGAACAGGAGAACAAAACCCAGCGAATTCCTGCAATGGATCTCGTCGCTCACATTCGTGTGAGTAAGAAAAAATTACATTTGAGGAGACACCCGCAGGCTCCTGGCTCCTGTCCCAGCACACCAGGCAACACACAGAGTGCTGCTTCACTTTTTTAGTCCTTTTTTATTACCTCATGGTTGTTGGGTTTGGGACAAAAATGATAATATTTCCCTAAAATATAACCCTTTAAAAAGTAGTACCTCGAGAAAATCTCGGTGCTGTTATTCATTGCTCCATGTGATGAATATTTGAAGAGCTGCAATAGGAGATTTTAATATTTATGGAGATTCATTTGATTTTCAGCAAATGTTTAGTTCCAACCACAAAACAGGAGTGTGGCTCATTTACACCAGCACAGGCTGAGAGACAACTCGAGCTGTGGCTGCACTCTGCCTGCTGCACTCCCATCCCCTCACGTTATCCAGAATTTTGTAGGGAGTTTAGATCCTGATTCCTGTCCTTTTCAGAGCAGCTGCGAGTTTTCTCCGCAGCACATGGCTGTGAGCGTGCTGGCCGGGCTGCTGATGCTCCGTAAAATGTCACCGCAGGGTTTTTGGGTGGAACTGCAATCCCAAACTCCCGGAGAAGCATCTTCCCCCCACCGAGCTGCTGCTCCCAGGAGCTGCCCCACGCACCGGTGCCTCGTGTGACCCGCGGGTTTGGGGCATCAATACTCACCAGCCAGCTGCACCAGGCAGGCGGCGATGCACAGGAGCTGCCCCCACTGCATGGCTGGGAAAGCTGCCGAGAGCTGCGCTCCCTGCTCCCGGGGCAGCGGGATCCGGCCGGGACAGCGCCGGGCTTCTCAGTCCCGCAGCAGCTCTGAGCTCATGCAGCTTGGTTGGAGTTCAAGCCTTTGAGTTCACTCACTTGTGGGGTGGGTTTCTCTTCAGGGGTTGTGCTTGTGGTTCAGAACTGCGAGGTGGAGTTTCTCCGCTTTGATTTCCCAGTTTTATATAGTTCGTGGCAACCTCACTATCACTTAGGTAATTTTCTCCTCCCCACTTTCCTGCCAGCAGCTTCAAAACAAACAAAAGATCAGCCCTCTCCCCAGCAAAGGATCCCAAAGGCCCGCCGGGATTAACTCTTTCCTGAGAGCTGCTGCTTTCCTGTCCGAGGGAAGGCAGGGACACAGCCTGATCCAGCTGGATGCAGGGATTGCAGCCGAGCCTGCAGCTGAGCTTCCCTCAAAGCAAAGCAAACACAGCCCGAGGAGAGCAGGGACGTGGAAAAGCCCCAGCTCCAGCCCAGCAAGCCCTGAGCGGGGTCCCAGCACCGTGGAAAACGGGGGAATGCTGAAAATGGGCTTCAGAATCAGAAATTTTCTCAGCAAATTAAGCAAGGAACTCAAGGATGCGAAATCATCACTGACCTGAAGAGAAGTAACTCCATTAGCTGCACTAAATTGACTCCAGTCAAACAGGGAGCACGGCTGAGATGGGTTAGAGAAGGTCTGGGGCAGAGAAAAACCCACAGGCAAAAGCTTTGGCGTTGAACCTGGAGCAGGAGAGGGACAGGAGAGCAATAACTTCCCCGAGCTCATTAGGACTGCTCTGTGGGAACCCTGCAGGCAGCACAGGAACTCCGACTGCAGTTTTATTACCAGGCTGGGCCTCACCAAGTGGGAAACTTGGCTCTCTGGTTCTGCAGTGATTGCCCTGCAGACACACGTGAGACCAGCTCTGGAAGGGCAGGGTGAGGGATGCTCTGTGTCCTCACATGGGGATGTCCATCCCCGGAATGTTCCAGGCCAGGTTGGATGGGAGTTGGAGCAACCTGGGGGAGTGGAAGGTGTTCCTGCCCATGGCAGGGGGTGGAATGAGATGATCCTCGATATCCCAAACCAGACTGGAATTCAAAATTTGGCCTTTGGGTATAAAAAAAAAAAGAGATGAACACTTGGGAAACTCAGCTCCAGTTCAGTCTTAATTCCATCTTTTCTTTTACAGCTGGATGATGAGGTGATTAAAGGAGTCATTGGGAACAGGAAATTGAAAAATGAGGTGGACAGGAAAAAAAGCTGTGGAAAGAAGGATGAGGAAGTTCTTACTCCATGATTATCATTTTGTGGATGCTCCTGTAACACTTCTACAATCACAGAATCACAGAAACTGGTTTGGGTTTTAAGAGACCCAAAACACATTCCAAGTCCCTGCCCTGGGCAGGGATGGCCATCATTTGGCTACAGCCAGAAAAGGATTAAAAGACACCAAAAAAAGGGTTAAGATGGTGTTACCTACAAAGAAATCCTCAAACAATATTTCCACATTTATTGTAGGACAGAATTCCAGTAGCTTTTGCTTTTAGCATAGTACAGGAGTTGGATGAGATGATGTTTAAATGTCCCTTCCAACTCAAAGCATTCTGTGATTCCGTGGCAGGAAAATGTTTCTTGGAAGGAAACATCTGTAGCTCAGCAAAGGGCTCCAACATCTATATAAAGATTTCTATTATGTTCAGTAATCCATTACTGACTGACAGAGACACATATCTCTATTAAAGGCCAAAACACCCCAGTGAAACGTGGTCTAAAACCTCAGTGTGGGCATGGCCCTGCTGACTGCAACAGCTCCCACCAAGAATTTTCCCTTTTTTCCTCCCTCAGACACACGGACGCACATTGGGAAGCGCCTGACTCAGTGTGTAACCAGGTTTTACATTGCATATCAGCCCAGAAAATGAATTCAGAGATGAAATGTGAAAGGCAGAGTGAGACAAGAGTCTTATTTAAATAACAGATATGTTTTTGTCTATGAAAATGAGAATTTGGGTTGAATAACACTACTGAAAATCAGACTGCTAGAACCATGGGATGGTTTGGTTGGAAGGGACATTAAAGATCATCCCATTCCACCCGTGCCATGGACAGGGACACCTTCCATAGCCCAGGTTACTCCTGGATGGAAGAAACCACCGGGATCATCCGGGCCTGGCTGCTGGGCTTGTTTCACCTTTCAAAACCAGATTGAAAATAGAGAGCTGCACTAAAAATAGGCTGTGACCGGGTCTGGCAGACACCGCGCACGGGAAGCTCGTGGGTTTGGTTTCCAGTGGAAGCTGGTTTGGATTGGAACGTCATTCCCTGTGTCAAAGATGTAGAATTTCGTTCCTAATTATGCACTGCCCATGTCAGACCATCCCACAGAACTCCTCCTGGGATAGTGGCTCAGCTAAGCACAGGGAAATCCAACATTTCCTCAAAGGAAGAGCCACAAAACCACAAAATAAGTGACTTATTAAGATTATTCTTTAACTGAATGCACTGTCCCCAGGGGACTTCTGTGGGCAAATCTAGGGATGCTTTCATCCATCCATCCATCCATCCATGCATCCAGCCACTCAGGTTTTTGAGCCTGATCATTCCTGTGGCCCAGGAATTGCTGTGCTGGACACACAGCACAGGGTGGTGGCAGCGGGAGCCTCCTTCCCCCCACAGCTGACAAAAAGCTGACCCAGCCTAGCACGGAGCAGGCCAGGCTTTGTTGTTGGAAGTTTCTGTGTACACACCTCCGAGCACATCCTAAACATCCCAAATATCCAGCTGTGACCAGGCCCTTCAGTTATTTCTGTTTATTCCACGAGTGGGAGACAACACCTTTTCTCATGGATACAACCCTCCGTTCAAACCTGATTAAAGTGACTCGAGTGTGCTGCAATCGAATCCCGCAGAATTATTTCCTTTCTCTCAGAGCCCTGACACATTTTTATAGCCAGGAGTTGAAAGACCACAACAAGGAACATGCCCTTGAATTATCTCACAGCACTCAGCGTCAGCTGTATCAGGTTAACAACGCCTGAGCCCCTTCCAACCAAACATTTATGGGATCAAGTGTCCGAATTTCGTACGGTGCAGTGATGAAGGCTCCTTCACGTGGGCTGGGATTTTGTCCAAGTGTTTAAGGGTGATTTAATTTAATTGTGAGTGATGCAATAGACATATGGCTGGGAAGCTATATGCCAGGAAACATGTTTTCTATAAGCATTTTAGCAGGCAGATGGCACACAATGGTTTCGGTGTAGTCATTTCCTCACCTCTTGAAAGTTACTATTTCGGACAGATGAAATAATCCCATTCCCACCATCCGCCCAAGGCACCAGCACTGCTGACCCAGAGGATGTGCAGTGTTAGAGGGCTATTTCTGTGCAAAATCACATCAAATAAATCTGCCTTACACCCACCTACCCGTTGCTATTCACGAGTTTCAAAGCATTTTAATAACCTTCCCGCTTCAACTGGAGTGAGTAATAACTCTTCACAGCACTTCCAGAGGCACGTGGAAGCACTTGGAGCAGGGCCACGCCGCGGGGAAACCCCAAAAGACACAAGTTCTGCATCCCAGCCCTCAGCCTTAGCAACCAAACTGCCCCATTCCCTGGAAATCACAGCCCCTCTCGACATCCAGCACGCTCAGCCCCCAAAATCTGCTGATGCAGGAGGAGGAGGAGACACTGCAGGAGGAGATCCAGCTTTTGGGAATGGTGGACAGCCAGAGCAGAGCGTGAAGCCGCAAATAAAATGGGATTTAATGGAGTTTGGGTTATTTCTCCTCATTAATGCTGTTGGGATCACATCTGCTCTGGGCTAGCAGGAGGTGCAGCACCAAATCCTGCCCAGGGCTGAGCGAGGGCAGCTCCTGTCCCTGCAGGAGGACACAAACTCTGCTCTGAGCACGCAGTTCCTGAGGAATGAACTGATGGGATTCATCCAAGAAAGGGCAAAGAGCTCCAAAGCTGCCCTGGTAGTATCATCCTTATTGTGATTTCCTGAAGAACTTGTCATCCATTTGTTTGATTGTGCTGGGATTTGCACGGTGGCATCATTGTATTGTAACTCTTGGGGCAGGAAATGCTTCCTTCAGTGGGGCTTCAGAAACTCCATCCTGAGCCTCCTGCCAGGGCATCCTTTGTGGGAAGGCGGCTCTGGAGAGGTTGTGGCCTCAATTTCTGCACCAGAGTGTCCTGAAGAGCCCTGCACTGCCCTGGGCACGCTGCCCTCCCACACAGGAGGGTGCTGGGGACGCTGGAAGGTGCTAAAACATCTCCCTGAATCCTCCTTTTTTTTCCTCCTCCAGGCATTCCGAGGACTGCAGTGAGAGCCTGTCCTCTCACAGTTCCAAAAGCCCAATTTGAGGGGGTTTTTAGATGAGTTTCCTGGCTGTTGTTGGATTTTCTCGGTCCCTCTGCTGCCGCGTCTGCCGCGCTGGGAGCAGAGCTCTGGCACGGGCAGATATCATCTCCACAGACCTCCTTCTTCCCGTCTCAAATCCAGGAGGGATTCCTTTCCAGGACAACAAAGGGCTTTATTTAGCGCTGGAGCTGGGGCAGCCGGTGTGGTTTCCTGCCTGTGCTGCTCCATGTGCTACCAACTGTTTCCAGGTCACGCCAGCAGCTCCGGCCCAGCATCTCCCGGCTCCGTGCCCATCCTGTGCCAGAATTCCTTTCTTCCCACCCAAACTCCCGTTCCTGCGGCTGGGAAAAGCATCTGCTCCCTGCAGGCTGCTGCGTTTGCCCCTTCTCGCCTTGCTTTTCGAGGCAATTCCTCCTGACTCGTTCCACCTCCGGTATTGCTGCAGGAAAATATTCCTCTGGGGAAGAGTTTCATGGAAAAACACTTAAGTGCCTTGATTTACATCGCAGCCTGCCCCTTAAACCGGGATTAAAGACCTGGGAATAGCCCACAAAGCGCTGAGCACACAGAAGGCAGTAAATGAGCGTTGCCTTGATTAGATTTGAACCAACAGTCTTGGAGTAAAAGTTTCAGGCATAAAACTCCTCAGCAATCTCCCCAGCAGATGGTTTGCCGGGCTGCAGTCGTGTGTGCACTTCATATGTGCTTTATTATTTGAAGATATTGATTTTAGCAGAATGATCATACCGAGCAATTTGTTTTAATAGACCACTTTTATTAACAGTGTGTTAGAGTTGCAGCAGCCATGCATCTTTCTTCTTTTTCTGTTTTTTTTTTAAGATTTCCAAGAGCTTTTTTGGAATAAAATGTGTGATCTGCAGAGCAAGAGTCTGGGATTCTGAGGGGCTTTTCCAGCTGTTTCTCCCAGAGAAATGACTCTGCTCTGTGTAAGTGGGTGAGTAGTAGCTGTGCAAGAGGGTGATAAATAGCAGGGCACAGTTAAATGCAGTTGGAAGGGTTGTGAAGAGACAAGAATTTGCTCAAGTTAAAAAAATTTAAAAAAACCCCAGACCCATATATATATGGGTTTTAATTCTAAACCCAATATTTTAATTGCTATCCCGTCCCTGGAAGTGTCCAAGGCCAGGCTGGACAGGGCTTGGAGCAACCTGAGATAGAGGAAAGTGTCCCTGCTCATGGCAGGGGTGGAACCCGGGGGTTTTTAAGGTTCCTTCCAACCCAAACCAGTCTGGAATTTTATGATAATCCCTTGGGAAGAGTAAATAAGTGAATTACCCATCTCTGTGGGATGCAGCTGAATCCCTGTCTGCCATCACATGCACGAAGTGTGATTTCAGGCAGCTACTCTCAGTGTGTTGAGGTACCAAGATATTCTCAAAAACTGTTCTTTTAAAATTTTTCTGGAAATTTCCCCATTAGTTTGAATGTACCAAAATCAGTTGAATATACCAGGAGCAGCAAGGAGCTGCAGGAATGTGAGAACAGAGAGGAGAGGACAGAGCTGGAGCGGTCACATTCCTGTCCCCATCCATCAGTGGTAGAGTCTCATTAACCTGATTTCACTGAGTGCTTTCCATTGCTGCCCCCTCCCAAGTGCTTCACTGTAACAAACAGCAGCACCACAAAACACCGATAAAAATCATTAAAGCCTAAGTCTCGTAATTCAGGGCGAAGATTGGCTCCTCCAGCCGGATCTGCAGCCCACTAATTGCAATTTATTTCTCCCGTTTGTGGATGTCACAGGAACGTGTGAGCTGGGCTCACGGCTGGGGCTCTCCACCCACTGCCAGGGCTGCAGCAAGTCCATCGTGTTGATGGCCCAAGAGAGCAGAATCCGAGATAGATGAGATGTTTAATTTAAAATTGAATTCCAGATAAATGCTGTTTGCGGCGTTGTTCGTTTTAAGGGCAATGATGGGATCGTGGAATCGTTTAGGCTGGAAAAGAGCTTTGAGATCATCGAGTCCAACATTCCCCAGCACTGCTGTTCCCAGCCATGTCCCCAGGTGCCACATCCACACATCTTATAAATCCCTCCAGGGATGGGGGACTCCACCCTGGGTCACCTTTTCCAATTCTTGACCAAACTTTTGGTGAAAAAATATCTCCCATTGGCTGCTTTTATGTGTTTCATTTATTGTCTTTACAAATACACTTCAAACACAACCACCTGATGGGTTGCCTTGTTGATCCCAAGCTTACACTTGCCAGAAGCCTGGCTGGATCCTGCTGAGCATCCCTTCTGCCCAGGGAATTCGAGAAAAAAATCTCAGTTGAACTGCCTTTGTTTCCAGGGAGATCCCCCCTCCAGCTGTAATTCATGCAAAGGAAGTACAGCCTAAAAAACCCCCTAACTTTGGTGGCGCTTCTCAGGCAGAAACCAAAACTGTAATTAGGAAATGAAGGGATGGCTTTTCCTCTGAGTAAACACCAGATTAGTGCCAGGTGTTGCTGGAGCATCGGAGACGCAGAACTCGTCAGAGGCAGCGATGAAAGGCAGCCCCAGCAGCGCCAGGGGAACGGGGCTGCAAAGGGCTCTTGTCTCCACCCTGGCAATTGCTGGTAATAAAGTGCTGCTGTTTTCTACCTGGGAAATGAGGTCCCAGAGGGACGAGGCTTTCCATTTTTCAAAGGAGGAATTGTTCAAATACGGGGACGGGAGCATCCTCGGTCATTATCAACTCCTGCTGCTCCTGACCCACTGCTCTGGAAACCGCCAGGGCCTGCATTCCAAACCTCCTTTTGTCTGGAGTTTGAAGTCTGTCCTTGTTCTTAGGAGTGATAAATAAAAAAGAAATAGAAATCTAAGAGCCACTTCTTTGGTTTTCTCCTGAAGAGAAGGGTGCAACAGCAAAACTATTTTAACTGCAGTGCCAGATGACCTGAAAAAATGACAGGGCTCTGCTAACAGTTACAAGCTCACAGCTAAATTCAGACGCCACTTATTTATTGATGTGTTTGTACAATAGAAGTGGCTGGGAAGGCTGCAGACTCCCAGGTACCTTCTGATGGCTCATAATAAGCGCAGACAACACAGACCGACGGTGAATAATAGAACAAAAAGCTTCCAGGATCACTGGGAATCAAAGCGCATATGGAAGTAGATGGTATCCAGTGAAACCTCCTGGGAAGGGGAGCGAGGGGCAGCTCAGGAGGAGGTGGGACTCGCAGGACAGTCACATTAAATGGGAACATCCCACTGAATTGCTGTTTAAAATCATAGTGCTGTTTTACCCCACAAATTACAGTTTATCTCATGTTGAGAGGGTCCGACTGAAGAGGCGCTGAGGGTGGGTTTGGATGGGATACTGGGAATAAATTGTTCCCTGTGAGGGTGGGCAGGTCCTGGCACAGGGTGCTCAGAGAAGCTGTGGCTGCCCCTGGATCCCTGGCAGTGCCCAAGGCCGGGCTGGACAAGGCTTGGAGCAGCCTGGGACAGTGGAAGGTGTCCCTGCCCATGGCAGGGGGTGGGATGGGATGAGCTTTAATGTCCCTTCCCACCCAGGCCATCCTATAATTCTGTAATTCCGTGATTCCATGAAAAGGCACCCAAATGGTGGGCACCATCCCGAACCTTTCCTCTCAGTGCTGTGGTGATCGACAGCAAAAAAAAACATTTATGAGAGAATAAAAAATGCATTAGAAATGACCAAGGCACAGAACCTCCTGCAGGAACAGAGGGTTGATGACTCTGGGTGCTCCCAGAGCAGCTGGAAGGGTTTCAGGGCCAGGAGGAGCTTTCCAGGCACAGCCCCTCTGCCCCTCCATGCCCAGGATGGCACCGTGGTGGCCACAGCGGGGTCACGAGCGCTGCTCAGTGTGGCTTTGGCTGGGGCAGTGGGAGGACTGCGGGAATTCACACGGGGAGTTTGGGATGGGGAATGCTCCGACCTGACTGTTTTTTCCACCTAAAAGGACTTTTCCTGAGATCCTGTGGGACACAGCTCCCCCCAGCCCCATCTGTTATCGCAGGGAGAGGCTGGTGATGGGAAGTGACGCCGCATCATTTAGAGAAAGCTCTGGGGTGGCAAAGGCCACACGATCGATCCGGGCAGGCTGAGGCTCCGTCACTTACCAGGAGTGCTTCAGAGAGAGCCTTGGAAATGCAAACCCCATCCTGGGACCTCTCCTGGCCGGTCTCAGATTAATTGTTACAGGTTTGCAGGTTTGTTTTTATGGAAGAGAGGAGGTTTGTTTGCTTTTGCTCCCCCTGGAGTGTAGCCATCATCTTTTCTCATTAGGAGGGTGGCAGGAGGTCAATAGAGGCTCCTGCCTGGACGAGATTCCTCCATAATTTGGAAGGGAAATTTCCAGAGCTGCAGTGCCCGGGGCACCTTGCACAGTGTTTGAGAGCAAACTCTGGACCACACAACCCCTTCCCTGACCAGCTCCTTCGTTAAACACAAAAGCTTTAAAATTACCCAGGAATAAGGGATAATTGTGTCTCTGCTGTTCCCCAGGTTCAGCCCTGCTGGCTCTGAGGTGCCCCAGCCACTGCTTGTGGAGTTTTATTACCAAGCACAGGAACAAAGGACAGAAAACCTCCCCAGGCAGGGTTTGTCAGCCTGTCCTACCCAGAGCACAGGTCGAGAGCTGCCTCCCCTCCCTCTGCTTCCTCCTCCTTGTCATCCTTCTTTCTGCTTTTTGATTTCCTTAATTATTTTGGAATCTGGAGAATAATCCACCATCAAATCCTGCAGAACAAATCGAACGTCAGGTTTCCAAACCCTCCCGATAAAGCAGATGGCATCACACGCCCGTGAATCTCCTCCCAGCTTCCAGAGCATCCAAAGGCTGACAGATTATCCATTAACGGGCAGATTAATCCTGAGCTGCACAAACAGTGGGAAGGAAAATACAGCTTTTGTCTGCATAACAGGGAAAACGAACACACTGATGTGGACAACTCACAGGAGAGGGGCAGCTCCAGCCATGAGGAGCTCGTGGAGCAGAGCCCTGGGTGAGGAGAGCAGCCCGAGCCAGAGGCGTCCTCCAGCCCCCAGGGGCCAGGAGAAGAAAAATAACTTTGTACTGGGAAGGGCAGGGCGGATTCTGGGTGTTCCTGGTTATTTCACTCCCCTTTCCAGCAGGGCCCAGCCTTCCCATGCATCCTCTCCCCATTCTGTTTCTTGCTGGCCCTTTTGGCCAACTCTCTTTGTCCCAACAGCAGCCAGAGCTGCTTCACCGGCCACCCTACAGCCAGGTGAAGGATTTTTGGTGTTCTGTGAGCAGGCAGGGCCCCCCCAGTGCAGCCTCAACGCCCTCCCCTCCCCTCCCCTCCCTGCCACTGATTTGCTTGGCAGGTGTGAAATATTAATTGCCTCACATGGGAGCTTGGCTCACTGTCTGTCGCATTTGACTGAAATATCATTCTCTGCTGCAAATATAATTACTGGGGGTCTGGATTTTAAAAATAGCCTCTCGCCTGTCTGTTAATTAGGAGCCACGCTTTGCTACACAACGAGATATTTTGGTTAATTATAAAAGAGAAAAGGACAAATTTGTCACGTCTTTTGTTTTCGTTCCGCCGCGTCTCCCGGTGACAGCGGAGGGGAGCTGTGATGGAGCTGCTCAGCCGACAGCACCAGATGTCCCCCCCAAAACGGGGAGGGTGCCAGGGCTGCTGGGGTCTCACAGCTGAGGGGGTGCTGCTGCCTCCCCTCACTGCAGAGGAGTTTAAACAAAGGGAGGAAAATTCAGTCAGAACCCAGAGCTTCACTCGAATCCTCCCCACGATGTTCAAGGAGCCTCATTCAAACCTCTGATTTATTGTCACTAAATGTGCTGAGCTGAGGCAGCTGGGGCTGCAGCTCCAGCATCCAGCAGAGCCTCTCCTGCCCATCCTTGGGCTGCCAGCACAGCAGAGGTGACACAAGTGACACAGGTGACACAAGTGACACAGGTCCATCCTTTCCCCATCCTTCCCAAATTAAGAAATTCTGTTTTCTCCAGATTGCTCACGCCGCTCTTCACACCCATCCCTGGTTTCTTCTGTAAAAAGAAGGAAAAAAAGCCCTTTCCAGTGCAAATGGAGGTGATGGGTTTGGGAATGGCAGGTGAAGGGGCTCCCCTCGGCCTCGTGTGCTAATTAACAGTGTGTTAATAAACCCCCAGGAGACTGAGGATCAATAGAGGTGCTGCATTCCTGTCAGGCAGCAGCAGAGGCAGAGGGAAGGGCCAAGAGTGGCTTTGTTGGCCATGGAATCCCACGGAATCCCCAGTTCTTGGCTTGTACTGGACACAAGGCACCGTTCTGCTTAAGAAAAGCCATTTTAACACATTTAAGTTGTGGAAATAACCAGATCACCCCATGATTTTAAGGATGTGCGGTGCCATGAGGGCACAAAGAGGATGAGGAGGAGCCAACAGCCAGTGGGAATACACAGAAAGCCACCTGTTCATGGTGCCATGGATTCCCTCCTCCTTCCCCAAGTTTGAGTCCGGTCTGTATAAAAGATCAGCAGCTCTGCTTTGCCCTAAAATGCACTGATAGACTGTTTCCTAATTATTTATGTAATTATCCAACATTTCAAAGAATCCATGATAACAGCTCAAATTGATGTATTAAACAAGCATAATAATTATTCCAACAATATTGAATGGCTGTTCTGTCAAATAATCATTTCATAGAGATGAAGAAAGCATTCAGGAACAGCACCATAACTCGGGATGCTGCCAGATTAATGTCAAGGAAGTTCCACATTGTCTTCATGAAGACAGGCAGAACTTTCCAGATGGAAAATTAACTACGTATATTTACACACATGGAGTTATCACACATCAAACCCGGTAAGAAACAATAGGAGGAGAGGGGGCAAAAGGCACTTTTTTAGCCTGGAATGGTTGTGCAAGGATTTCACTGCTTCAGAGACTTCTGCAGGTATCAGGAATAGAAAATGTTGTCTCTAAAACAGCAGCCTGGAGGGCATCTTTGGGGCCCAAATTTCATTCCAAGTCTCCTCTGAACCCAAGTCTTCCCTCAGTAGTAGGCACTGGAATAGTAATAGTAATAATAATAATAATAATAACAACAACAACAATAATAATAGTAGTTCCAAAAGAGCACAGGAAAACCCCACTAAATGAACTGCAGCAAATCTGCACTTCCTTTCTCCTGCTGCTGATCCTCCAGGAACACCTGGAAAAGTGGCACAAATTTTATAGCCTTGTGATGAAGATTAAAAAAAAAAGCCCAGTAAAAAAATCGCTGTGAATTATTGAAAGTGTAGCTCATTATAACAGCAGAAATGAACCTTTATTTTCGGTGAGAGACACAGGAGCAGAAAAATGTCAGGATAATGATGCTCAGGCAGAACAATTATTTTTTGTGATAGAGAAGCATAAAGTTTATCACTGTGGTTACTGCCCTGGTTGGGGTTTTTGTGTGCCCAGTTCAGAGATCAATCAATCCCGAGGGTTTCTTGGTGCAGGAACTTCTCCCTGCTCGGAGCTGAGGTGCTGAGGAAGGTGCTTGGTGCTCCCTCAGGATGCTGCATCCTCGCCCTGCACCCTGTGCCCTTCTCTGCCTAAACCCCTGAATTTCTCACAGCCCCAGGCCCTCGTTTCACAACACTCTGACACAAACACTGTGGGCTTGGAGCAAAGCTCAGGATTTACGAGTCCCACCCTTGGCCATGTCCGAGCTGAGGGTGTGATGCTGTTGGTAATGATCAAAACCAGCTGCTGCGGCAGAGAGGGGAATTTGGGGCTCTTTCTTGTCGGACAAAGGACAACAAAAAACCTGCACAGGCTCAATCTGAGTGCCCAGAGCTGTGCTGAGCACACCTTTCAGGGGGATCCTTCCCAAGGAGCAGGTGGGAAGAGCTGTGCCCACCCTCTGCTCCTGCTGTTTTCCCTGGCGCTCCTCTCCTCCGGCTCTGTTTTTGTGACACTTCCCCCATAGCCCATGTCAGCGCAAGAGTGACGTGACATAACTTTTGTCAAGGGGAAATTTAAGGCTTAAGTGCCTTTAAAATGCTGGCATCAGTCACCAGACTGTGCTCTCTCTCGCTCTGAATATTACACCCATTATGTGCAATTCTTCCTCCTCTTGGAGAAATATTAGCATGTACTTTTCTCCTCGTCAGTCATTTCTTTTGACCTTTGCATCATCAGCCGTCTTCAAGAGGGTCACATTTATTCTGATGTCTGTGCCTTCCAGAGCCTCTGTTAACAGCACCATGGAGCCAGGTGGGAGCAGGATCCTTGTGCTTTCTGGGGGAATGTTTCCTCCAGGGAATTTGGGGGGTTTCAGACTCAAGAGGGAGGCTCCCATCACTCACCTGAGCAGAGCACACTCAGGGCAGCCCATGGAGTGGCTAAAATGCATTTTATCCTGTTTATTTCACGGGTTTCTTTCTGCCACAGCAGCAGCTGGTCCTTGCAGGGTCGTGGCTGTGCTCTGAGGGGCTCCCATCCCATCTGGAGCGGGGTCACACCTCCAAAATTCAGCCCTTGCTGTCCATTGTAGCCCAGATCCTGCACTGCAGAGCATCAGGGCAACTCAAAGGGCTGATCCTCAGTCCCTAAAGCACTCTGGGGTGAGAACCATCCCACTGAGTTCATAGGTTCTCACTTAATTTTATCCTTCTTTTCCAGATGAGGCAAAAGCCTTAAACCTCAGAAGCAGAACAGCACAGAGCCTTGTCCCAGCTGCAGGGTGACACTGTGAGGACAAGCTTTCAGATATTTTACATTTACATTTTACATTTACAGCCCGCTGCCTCTGCACATAGATCAAGATTGTTGTGGGGGGTTTTTGTTTTGTTTTGTTTACCATTTGCTCCGCTACAAATCAGGATCCGAGCTCCCAGCTGGGTTGGGAAGAGAGGACATCGCAGATCATTATTCCAAACCCCTTGTCCTCGAGGTCATCACCGGCATCTTCCAAGCTGGACAGACAGGGCTGACGCCAGTCTGAGTGCCCGGGGTCAGGAGCACTTTCGGGGCATAAACAGGGAAAAGTTGAGCCAAACAATATCAGAAAAGTGCTTTAATAAAGCAAACTGAGATAAATCCGAAATAAATCCCGTATCACTCCCCACCCAGTGCAAATCCTTGTCACCCGTCCAAAGCCTGGCCAGCGCTCCTCTCCTACCCCAGCTCAGAGTCCACGGGAGCTGCTCCAGGAAGCCACCAGATGGCAGCCGGAGCGGCGGGACCGGAGCATCCTCACACCTCCTGCATCCCCTGCACCGCTTCCTCGCTCTGGCAGCGCCCCGGGGGCGGTCACAGGGCCGGTGTCCCACGGCGGGGGGCACGGACCGGGCATCGCCCCCGGGGGACGGAGCTGTGCCCTGGGGAGCCGGGACCCGCAGCAATCGAGCTCCGCTATCATCAACTGCGTGCATAAATTGTCCCTGTAATTACAGCACACGCACAAATTGCACCATATTAATCACAATAGGACACTAATTGCTGTACCCACCGCCCCAGCCCGGGGGGAGCACCCTCA
>NW_008239334.1:350097-379311 GCF_000691975.1 Corvus brachyrhynchos
GGGGGGGCGGTGGCCGGAGCCGTTCGTTCTAATGAGGCTCTTTTGTGCGTGCTGGTGGCTGCTCCCGTGGTTCCGGGACCGTAATTGTGGTAACAGATGCTGGGGGAGAGAAGTTCCAGTCCGGGAGCTCTTGTCCTGCTCATTACAGCCTCTGCGAGCGGCCACTTGCACCCCAAAGCTGCTGCTTAATGAGCCTCGCTCAGCGGCGAGCATCAATTAATCCTCAAGCACCTCGGCTCGGGCTTGATAAACACAAAGCCAGTGAGTTAAAGCAAAAACAAGTGAAGAGCGAAACCCCATGAAATCCTCCTCCACAGGGCAGCCACAACAACCCCGGGCTGTGCCATCGGGTGTGCCCTCCGTGCATCCCACACCCCATTCCCTGTCCCAGGCAGGCGCGGTACTTCGGAGGGTTGATCCCTGAAACACACGGCGAGGAAGGATTGAAAAGCCCTCCCGTATGGAAACGGGAACCTGTGCAAATGTGCTGAGGAGCTCTGGGCAAGGAGCAGCTGCGATCTGCAGAAAATTAAACCAGGCGGAAAATGAAAGAGATTGTTTTACAAACACGCACAGGGCACGCGGGCCTGGGCACACACGTGGGCAGGGGTGGCCCTGGCTGCCAGGGTCCCCTCCCGTCCCTGCAGGGTCGGAGCAGCGTTTGCCTGGGCTGGAAGGAAAGGATCTGCAGTGCCTCGGTTCTCCAATCCCCTCTGCCAAAGGCTGCTTTCATCCCCAGAGCAGTGAAAGGCAACTGAGGGGGACGTGAGCTGAGCTTCGAGCTGCAGGGGAGGTCATAAAGCGCTTGAAAGTCTCCTTCCCTTCTAGGTCAGTGCTTTGCAGACAGGTCAGGGATCCACCTGTACGTTTAAGCCCTTTTTGAAGTGAGAACCCCTCGTTTTCAGGGCTCAGCAGAGGTGGGAAAGCTCGGTGCACTTCAGAGCATGGCAGGAGCCCCACACCCGTGGTTCGCAGTGGATTTTCCTGCTCAAGACTCGTTTTGCAGCTGAACCGAGTTCACTGAAGGTAACACAGCTGCAGAGGGGTGACTGTGGCCGTGTGACCACGGTCAGGATCCCTGCTGGAGGGCAGAGTTCCAAACTGAGGTGAAGGTGATGACAGCCAAACACTCGGGAGCAGTGCAGGGTGTGGGGCTGGCAGCTGTCAGACATTCCCAGAGGTGCTCCAGGGATCTTCTGGCATTCTTCACCCACCAGGCCCGAATGCATTTCCTGCTGTGGGTTATAAGAATTCACTCTTACACTCTAATTTAATGAGGTGTCTTAAATGTGGATTTAATCACAGCATTAAGGTAACGGTCACCGCGTTCAAGCTGCAGAGTGCAAACATCTTTCCTGAGCAGACAGCTCTGCTGCATCCTTATTAATCCAAAAATCATCTCCATATTAATCACTCCACAGATTATTACTCTACCCATATCCATTACCAGCCTGCTAATCCTCCAGCTCGTGCACTGGGGGCATTGGCTCCCCACCAGCAGCTCCTCTGCAGATGGAGGGAGGGAATTCTGCCTTTTTTCAGAGGTGCAGCCTTGGGAGCTCCCCGCAGAGCTCCCCACTCCACAGCTCCCCATCAAAAGGCAGCCAATTCATTAGTGTGTGTGTGGAAATGAGGTGTTTGTTTGAGACCTGCAATTAGCACAGCGCTGAGGCCACTGCGGACACATTTCCTACACCCTCCCCTGTGCCAGTACACACCGAGCTCCAGCAGCTCCTGCTCCCACAGGAGTACAGGGAATTACGGCATCTCCAGAGGGTGCGAGGCCTTCTAGAAACACGGATCTCTTTTACTCATCTACAGAAGGTGAGGGGAATTCCATCCTTCAGCATGGTAAGAGATGCTGGCCAGGGCCGTCATTCCTCGCTCCCAACCCTTCTGGAAACATCAGGCCATCCTCCTGCTTCTCCCTGTGCAGGCAAACAGGCCAGGCCACGCACAGAGCAATCCCTTGAGTTCCCTCCCAGAGTGGATTGGAGCATCTCTGGTGCTTGATCTGTTTGTTTGGTGCATTTGTTCCGTGTGACTTGCCTTGAGCCATGTCCCTCCCAGAAGGGTGCTGGCACGCTGACCCTGGCTTGTCAAAGGCTAAGATGCCATTTGAGCACAAATAAAATATGCATGAGGTCCGTGACCCAGCCTATAAACCCCTGTACAGCCCGAGGCGATGCCTTTGTGGGGAGCTCAGAGACATTGCAGGTTCCCGCTGCAAAAATCAAATGAACGTCAAAAGAATCCTGAAAAACGCGTGGAGAGCGCCTCTCCCCCTGAGATCATCCCGACACTTCCCTTTGTGAAGGCTGAACACGGCAAAAAAGAGGAACTTTTAAGCATTTCTATCTTCTCCTCAAAGCTCAGCCTAATTGAGTGCGAACAAAAGAGAAAACGCTTTCTCCTCGGCAGGCAGGCGGCGGAGGCTGAGCGGAATGACAATTCCAGCCGTGCGGAGCCAGCCAGCCCCGGCAGGCCTGGCATCACCCGGCAGCTCTGCCACCCACCTGCGCCTCAGCACCAGGGCTCCGTGCGTCCAGAGCCAGCTCCAGCAGCTCTGCCCGGCGTCCCACAGACCCCCGGCCATCTCCCACACTTTAACATCAGGGGTCCGTGTGTCCAGCCCTGGCACCCAGCAGGACTAAGGAATGTTTTAATCCCTGGTGCCTTTCAGCTGAGGCTCTCAAAATACAATTAAATCTCCCAACACCGTGGCACATGTGCCCAGAAGAGCTGTGGGTGCCCCTGGATCCCTGGCAGTGTCCAAGGCCAAGCTGGATGGGGCTTGGAGCAGCCTGGGACAGTGGAAGGTGCCCCTGCCCGTGGCAGGGGTGGCACTGGATGAATTTTAAGGTCTCTTCCAACCCAACCCATTCTCTAACGTTATTCCTGGTGCTCAGCCCACAGAGAAGCCCATTCCCAGGAGCAATAAAGGCGAGCAGGCATCATAAAACTCCAGTAATCAAATGTGAAAAGAACAGCCCAATTCATTAATGGCCAGACAAGCTGATAGAGACATTCTTAATTATCAAATATTACCACGGAGTTCATCTTTACCTGAGTTGTTTAAGCCTGACCATCCTCCTTCCCTTTTCCTACACACATTGCCCCGGAGCAGCATTGAACATTTGTAATTAGATTCCTTCACTGGAGTTAATTATGAAGTGACAATAAAGCCTGAATGGTTCCCATCTTCCTAAGTATTATTTGGGAGTAAAAACAAACTCTTTGTTTTGGCATAAATATTTGTAATTTTAAGTTTAACATGAACCTCGGGGCGTACTCTTGATCCAAATAGACAGAGACAAGCTCATATTGGATTATGCTGTACATCTACTTTATATTTTGTTTTTATACTTTCACATTATTTTATGTACACTTGCCTGCACAAACCTGTCAATATACTGGAGCACAGACAAGATGTCTCTTTGGGATGATCTCTAAATTAATTAATGAGTTTTCATCACGTTGATGTCAGACTGGGACAACATCAGTATTTTGCAGGTTCCAGGTTGACCTGGCACCTGGGGTAATGTGTTTTATATTTTATTATTATTACCTTTAAATTTTAATTAAATTGTAATTTTTATAGCCCCGGCAGGCGAGGTGGTCCCCAAATGTCCCCTGGAGAGAGTCTGGAGTTGAGAGGAGGGGATTTAATGTGGGTTTCAGTGATCTGCTTCATTTTAAGCAGTGAAGTGTCCAATGACACGGAATTAAATTTCCATTACAAATGAGTTGGCCACTTAAACATAACCAGACCCTGCATAAATAAAAAGCAGGAGATTTTTGTGGCTGTTATTGCCAGTCTGAGATCACTGTCTGATTCCATCCAATTCTATGTCACCCTCTAGCTAAGCACTCGCAGAAGGGAAAAGATGCTGAAATTTAAACAGGTCAAAATTAATGCCACGACTGTATTTGATAATTGGAAGTGTCACCTCCATTAGCTCGCCCTGATAACCAGGCTGGAAAAGCCAGCACCGGGATGTCCAAAATCTGCTGCACAATCTGCAGAGTGACAGTGATTAACCAACAGGACGGTCCCACACGCTCAGAAGGTGAAATCTAAGCTGGCCAAGGGGATGCACGGGGTGGCAGCGACAAAATGGGGGATGAGGGGAAGCTCCAGGATATTTTGCTGCTGTTTCAGTGCTGAGACCCCCAAACTTCCCGTGGAAGATCCAAACCTGCTCTTCTCCTGATTCTTTCCACGCTGTGTCTGTGGCTCTTCACTGGACGTGGGGGATGATGAAGGCATCCAAGCCATCTGCATTTTATATAACCTTTTCTAAGCATCACTTGACCTTGTCAGTGCCAATAAAGCCCTGTGAAGTGCATGCCAGATAAAATGTAATTTTTAATTGAGTATCCTTATTACATCTATTAACAAGGTGCAGATGAATACAAATGACCCCACGGTCAATGCTGTCGATTCATGTTGGAATTTCTTTCTCCTTTGCTGAGCTGAAGGAGTCAATAATCTCCCAAAGGGTGCACAGGGAGTGGAGATTTCCCTGGCAGCTGCTGTCCTGCCTCCAGGGTCTTTCCTACAGCACAGTGGCCACTGGTAAACCAGCACAGGATCAGCATCTCTGAAGGTAAAACACAAAATCCAACTCCCCCAGCCCGTAGGAAAGATCTGAGAACCTCAGTTCCTATTTCATTCTTTAACTTTAGACTTACCCAAGGCACAGGTGAAAAACAAGAGTCTTCTTTTTTATTCCCTAATTCACAAATCATGTGAAAACTCCGCTCCACGTTGGGTGGTCACAGCACTGGAATGGGTCCAGGGCTTCCAGCAGCAGAGCCCGTGGGATCCATTTGGGGAGGTTAAAATCTGCTGGTTTCAAGTGGGAGTTGGCAGGATGTGGCCAAACTGCCCCCCTGAGGTCCATGTCAAGCTTTGGTCTCAGTTTGAGGGAAATAAGCTGGAATGACCTGCCTGAGGAGCAGAGTGCTGCTCTGACACGATGGATTTGCATTCCCCCTCAAACGGGAGCAGCTTCCCATCTCCCCATCAGCCCCACACTAAAACAAGCGGATTTAGAGTCAAATGTCCATAAAAACCACACCTCGGGGCAGCACTGCACTCCCTGCTGTGACCCACGGTGTGCCAGGCCTTCCCCTTCTGGCTTAGATTTACCCTTTTAGTACCTAATTCAGAAAAGAAAAAAAAACAACCCCTTGAGATCTTCCAGAAAAAGCAGTGAGCCCTCCTGTTCCGTATCCACATGTTTCTTCTTTAATGCTTCCTTAAGGGTCTCCATTTTTCTGTCACTTATCATCATCCAGAGTAATTTTGGGCTGTTAGAGAAAGTTCATTGCTGTAATTGCGACCATATTGGTCATTAAAGTTGACAGACAGCTGCTGGAGAAGTCACTCGCTGATTCCTGCTACTCAGCAGATGCCTCTCAGCGTTTGCTGAGATGTTGGCTTGAATTTATGAAATGGAAGCAAAAGCGTTTCACCTCAAGGAAGGAGCATCTCAGAGAGGGGAAACGTGAAGAACTCACCCAGGCCTTTTATTTGCGAGCAGGGTTTGCTGCTCCTGCTCCAGCTGGAGCGGAAATAACTGGAATTTCACAGTCCCTAAGGGCTGCTCCTGTCTGCAAGGGCTGGGGACCCCCATCCAGCCCAGCTGCACCCCATTTTCACCATTCAGGGGTCATTTCCAGATGCTCCATCCCTGGAAGTGTCCAAGTCCAGGCTGGACAGGGCTTGGAGCAGCCTGGGACAGTGGGAGGTGTCCCTGCCCATGGCAGGGGTGGCACTGGATGGGATTTAAGGTCCCTTCCTCTGGGATTTCCACTCACCCATTTCTTGCTGCTGGGATTCAGTAAATAAATATTCCTCACACAATAAATGCCCCACAGCACATGTTGGAAAATAAGGAGCCACTCAGGAGGGCTTTTTTAACCAGTAAACTTTATTTATATATAACAACAGTACAAAGTGAGTCCTTGGCTTGCAAAATAGGAGTGTTTCATATTTACAATAGGTACACAATAATATATTAGAATAATAACAAAACCCCCTTTTATTTCCTTGGAACATTTTTAAATACTTAAACTTTCTTACATTTGCTTTTTTTTTTTTCCACAACACTTGTAAAAACAACAAAAAACAGACAATCATCTTAAAAAAAAATATAATACAGAACTCCAGTGTGTCAAGTATAACGGGGAGGGGAGGAGCCACGGTGGAATGGGCACAGATACAAATCAATTCCTTGTTCCTGCCAATACACAAATCCCCTAAAACTGGTGGGGGTTGGTTTGTAAGGAGAAGGGGAAGAAGAAATCAGAATCTGTTCCATGGCTGATACCTCTACATTCTGTGACGTTTCTGGGGGACTCCAGAAGCTTTAGTACCTGTACATTCCCTTCCCCTTGCTGCCTCTCCTAGCGGCCCCCAAGGTGCCATCAACACCACAGCTCATCAGTAAGAGAAGGACATTTTACTGCATTATCTCCTGAACTGTGAAATAACGCGGCAACATCAGCTCCTTTCCCTCCCCACGGCTCCACCTGTGTGTGCCCAGTCCATGGGATGGAAGCGGCGGCTGGAGAAGCTGTTGCATAAACTTCCAAGCTTATTCGAAAGAGAGGTATTAAAAATCCCAAAGGAAAGGCCATACAGGAGATCTCGTGTTTGATTTGGCAGTCTTGGGAGGCCCAGGGGGTTTGGGATATTTGGGATATTGTCCGTGCAATCGGATGGACCCTGCGGGCCTTTGGAGCCTGTTCTGCAGCGCTGCAGAAAGGTCAATTTCCCCAGGATTTTATTCCACGGTTACAAAGGAAGGAGAGGGATGGGAAACACGGGGACTAAGGGGGATCTGAAAGAACAAGCACAGGGACACTGCCATGCTCACGGCACGGCCACACCACCTCCGGGTGCCACCTCAGCAATGTGGGCACAGACGCCCCGGTGGGACTGGAGAAGCTTTTCCAGCAAGGAGCAGTCGGGCTCTGCCATCTCCCACTGCCCCACCCTTCCACCTCCCCATCTCTGACCCCAGCACGGTCCCAGCACCCAGCAGAGCACCCCGGGGTGCAGGGCACGCACCACAGACCCCCAGCTTTCTTCCAGGAGCCAGGAAGGCACCAGGCACCACCCGCAGCTGGGGCTCCGGCTGCTGCTCCATGGCCTGCCCAGAACACCTGAATTTTGAGGGTGAAGGGGCTTTGCACAAAGCCTTCCAGGCAATCAAAATAATTTCAAAGACTCCCATCCTCTTCCCCTGCAAAACTAAACCAACGAAACTGCACTGAAATTGCTCAGCTCAGCGGATGCCCAGCGGCGCCTTCTCAGCGCACACGGGCCTCTCACTCCAATTATTTCCCTGCTGAATGTCTCATGGATAAAATCAAACCATCCTGTCCGTGCAGGTGGCCTCAGAGCTGTCACCAGTGCTTTGCCCTCAGCCTCTGACCCACTGGTCTCTGGTTTTGGGTCCGGGCTGGGTGTTTTCACTGCAGACGTTCACCGAGGACGGGACTGTGCTCCGAGCTCTTCCTCTCACACAACTCTGTACAATGTCACAGCTCCCTGCACTATTGCCTTGCAATTCCTGGTGCAAACGTGATTCTGGAGTAGGATGGCTGAAGCTCTGTGGCATTTTAATGCATCTTTGATGTCAGTTATTCACCCTCCTCGGAAAATTTTTTCTTCTCTCCAGGGCACAGTCACACGCCAACTCTCCCTGATGGCCCAGCTTATTCGAGTCAGGTCTATTTTAGTCTCGTTTAGTTTGGGGAGCTGAGTCCCTGTGACAGGTGAGCTCTGACAGTGCAGGAAACTGGATGGAGAAAAGGCAGTGACAGGAGAATGTGGCTGGGCTGCTGCCAGGGAATGGGCTCGAGGCTTTGGAGCAGCACAGGGACCATGCCAGGAGCTGCTCTGCCCTTTGCCAACCTGGCCTTCCTCATCCCTGCTGGCTCTGTGGGACTTCTGGGAATGAGACCTTGTTTGGAGGCTGTGCCCACGGGAGGAGAGGATGCTCTGACCCTTTTTCCCCACAGACTTAAACACGCAAAGACTCCCACGAGGAGCTCAGAGCCAGCAGCGTGCCGAACGCGACCCCATTTTGCCTTTGCCCCCCACGTGCCCACCCAAACCGTTTCCCACATTGTGACATTTCTTGTGGAGTCCAGTGGAAGGTAGGAGGGAACACTGACGTGGGGATGGGCCACCAGGATTTTAAGACAGTGTGTGGAAGGCACTGCTGTGATGAAGGTCTCTGTTGGCACCGCGGCGAGTGGCTGCGCTCGCCGTCCCCAGCGTGTCACAGCCCCGAGCCCTGCGGGGAGGCACCGCTGTCCCCACGGCCACCCTTCAGGGGTAAACCTGAAATTCCACACCTGGAATGCTGCTGGGATGCAGTGAGGCCGTGGCAGCAGTTTTGTTTCTCAGCGCTGGTCCCCACGGTGGGTCCTCACTCAGCTGCAGACAGGATATCCAGGGTTTCCATGGATATCCATGCTGGATTTCACAGGGCTGGCAGCACTTCGGCCGTGCTGATCCCTCCTGCCTCCCTTGAATCCATCCTCTATGGCAAAGCGTGGCCCACTCGCTGTCCACATCCTCCAAGCTTTGGTGGCTGCAGCTCCACAGCGGGGCCAGCCTTGCCTGCGAGTTCCACTCTCGAGTGTGGGGTTTTAATAAAGGCTTTCAAGGAGGAGAAGCGTTTGATTAGCACCTCGCTCCCCCTCGGAGTGGGTGCTTTGATAGCTCATGAGCGGAAGATTAAACGGAATTATTCAAGCGGTGACACCAGCAGAGAGATTCCGCAAAGTGACGTCTCCCACTTTGATGTCGGAATACCTGAAACGGAGTGAACTGGAGACTCCAAACACCGAGCGGCCTTGCAGGAGGAAGGGGGCAATGAGAGGGATGTGAAATCGTTTCATCTAAGGCAAGTGCCCCCTCCTGACCAAACCTTGAGTCCAGTTTGCTGCGAGTGCAATGAAAATGCCATTTTGAGATCTGAAGCTTCCTCTTCCCAAAGGAGGAATGGAAATGTCAGATGCAAGCAGGGCAAGAGATTCCCAGCTTTGCCCCAGGGAGATATGTTGCTTCAATCCATATAATTGCCTGTAAAGATCCATAATTAATGTCAACCACCGTGAGTAGATACTTGGCAATGTATTTCTAGGCCACCCTTCCAGCCAGGGCTGTGCTGTTCCCTCTGCCATCCTCCTAAAGCTTTTCCAGATGATGGAAGAGGTGGGAATTCAGTCAGAAGTGTAAGAGTTTATTGGTTTGCAAAGTGCTCCTGCTGCTTCCCCTTTTTTCTCTCTGCTCTAATCTTCCCACAGCACAGAAGATCATCTCAGTTGTCCCCTTTTCTCCTTAACATTCTCCCAGAGAATCCAGGGGGTGTTTGGGGACCTCCACTTCTGCTGAGAAAATACAGGGGAGTGGGGAATGACAAAACCTTGACTTGCAGGGTGCTCCTGGCCACAAGGTGGAGAGCAGGAGGAGGAAAGCAGGATTAAAAGGGCTACAAAAAGCCTCTCAAAGAGAGGCAGAGAGGAGCACCCCGAGGGCTGGTGGGCAGGGACACGGTCATGAGGCCCAGGTGATGCACAGCCAGGCCTTTGCTTTGGGCTGTACTCGTATTTTGTGAGTCCTGCAGAGATAACTCCCCAGACTGATACCCAGAGGTGTTTGGAAACTGTTTGGGAACTTTTTGGAGTGCTGTCTTTGGGTTTCAGAGTACCATGAGCATTTGGTGAACCCAAACCAACAATCACAGCTAGAACAGATCTGGAAATCCCTCCCTGTGAACAGTAGGAACAGAACCAGAAAAAACCTGCAGGATTTCGAAGCCTGAATCTCTGCCATGTCCTGTGGTACCTGCAGCAAAGAGCAGGCCAGCCTGGGGAGGGCTCCAGTGACATTCCCAGTGCTGGGCTCCGCAGTGCCTGACCTTTAGTAGGACTTTTGCACATTATCTGCCTTAGAAATGGGATTCACTGTGCAGGAGCAGGATCCCTGCGAAGGGAACTCTGGGATAACAGGCAGTAGGAACCCCGCTTTGCCTCTCAGTCTCTGCTTCTGCCACTCTCCCCCTGTCTCAGTAAATCCAGTGCTCAGGCTGCTGTAAATGTCAAGAACTTATTGCACAAGGTTGATTATTATCATCAGTATTTTCTGCTTTTCAGAGAGACTCACAGAAGTGGATTACCAAAAGAAAGTGGACTTGGCATGGCTTTTACTGAATGGTAATTAAACCATGTTTCCTGAGTATTTCTCTACATGCTTCTCCCCTCCTCTGGCGCTGGACTGCAGGACACCAAAAGCCAGCAGCTCTCTGGGAGCCCTGCTGGGCTCCTCCAGGCAGGAATGGTGGAGGAGGGGGATGGATACAGAAATGGATTTTCCTTCAACACACACTGGCTGCAAAGGAAGGTCCCAGTCTGGTGTGACACCGCCTGGGCAGACACCAGGAATTATTTTGCTGCCATTCCCAAGCTCCTGCAGCCAACACTTGTATTTCCATTAGGCCTCCTCTCCCTGCCCTCCCCACTGCAGCCTGCACACGCATCAATATTTACTGCAGAGAGAAATATTTACAGCATTCCTTCCCCTCCTGGCACTCTACAAAGGGACACACATAAGCTTTGGTGTCTTTGAAAGAAATAACACTCACAAACATTTGCCTGTCACTGGCCACAGGAACATGTGCTGTGGGGGCCAGCAAGGAACTGAAGAGAACAACGAGACGCCAACACAGAGACACGACAGCAGAGCTGGCTGGCCCGGGGGTGCTGGTTAAGGTTTGCTCTTGCCCTGGAGCAGAGATTTCTCTCCCTTTGCCAGTGGAAATGCAAGTCCTGGCCCTGGGTGAGGCGGCAAACGCTGGTGGAGAGACCCAGAGGGAGCCTGTGCCCAAGGACTCCGCACATCCAGCAGAAAAGCAACAACAATATGCTCTCCCAGCGTCCAGGCTTTTCAAGTATTGTCACCGTAAACATCGGGGTTTGTGGGGTTTTGCTGCGAGACATCGGAGGCGGCTGCTGGAGACCCCCAAAACCAACCCTGGAGGCGTCAGCCCAGCTCTGCCTTGGCACCTGCAGGAACCAGCAGTGGACACTGAATGGATCCCTGCCGGATCACCACGACCATGCCGGACACTGCTGGATCCTTGCCAGATCACTGTGGCCATGCTGGACACTGCTGGACACTGCTGGACACTGCTGGACACTGCTGGACACTGCTGGACACTGCTGGACACTGCTGGACACTGCTGGACACTGCTGGACACTGCTGGACACTGCTGGACACTGCTGGACACTGCTGGACACTGCTGGACACTGCTGGACACTGCTGGACACTGCTGGACACTGCTGGACACTGCTGGACACTGCTGGACACTGCTGGATCCTTGCAAGATCACTGTGGCCATGCTGGACACTGCTGGACACTGCTGGACCACCGGCAGCCAGCGAGGTGGAATGGAGGTGGAAAAGGGAAAAGCAATGAAATTCAGATCTTCCCTCATTTGACAGTAAATGGGATTAAAAAAAAAATAGACATTCTATAAATACATGGATAAAGCTGGATGTCAAGACAGGTCGGATGATCTGATGGTTTTGCAGTTCAGGTAAAGTTCCTCCTAGTGCCTCTAAGTTACTCAGCCACTGGACTATTTTCAGGCTAAACTGCTATTTCACTTGTGTAAAAAGGTGTGGTGCAAACTTGTGCTCGTATTTGTTGTAAGATCCCAAAACAAAGACATTTCGGTTTTCCAGACGTTCCAGTTGGTGTGAGAGTCCGTTCGCAGAATGCCTGAGCCGTGTCCTCGGGAGGTTCTCGGGGACAGGATTCAGAGCTGCTCCTTCTTGCCAGGATTATCTCTATGGCCTCTGTGGTTTTTGCTCTATTTCTTCTTTTTTTTTCCTTTTCTTCCTTTTTTTTTTTTTTAAAAAAACCCCTTTAAATAAAGTTTTATTTTCTAATATACATTAAACAATTTTCATGCAAAGCAGCAGTCGTGGAGAGATCCAGACTTTCCAGGTTCCTTCTTTCCGTGTACGCGCGAAGAAATGATCCGCCTTGCTTGGACTTTGATTGAGATGTTTCATCTTCTTGTCTTCCTGCCCTTTCAGACTGGGTCCTGTATGATTTTTGAGCACAGCCAGTCCTTGGGCCAGGCTCTGCTCCCTCCAGAAGAGCCTTGGGGGGGTGTGTCCAGTGCCTTCCTTGCTTGTTCTCCCTCCAAATTCCCGAGAGTCCCTGTGATCCTCTGCCCTTTGCTGTCCGTGACCTTTCTTCAGCTCTCAAACGACATGGCCCCAATGAGTTGCTCTACTTTGTAAGCCAAGCGCTGCCTCCGAGCCTGCTCATCCTGCTCCAGAGCCCCGATGAGCTGGGGAGGAAACAGAAAAAGGGGGAAAAAAAGAATTAGAGAGAGAAATCAGTGTGAGAGAGGGGGTGGGAGAGGTGGGTGGGCAGCGAGATGTGAGCAACTTGAAGTGGGGAGGTGCGAAATCCCAATAAATGGTGAAGCAACTTGGCTGTCGTTGGTTTGTTGGACCCCTTGATACCCACCCAACAAAACCCACTCTGGTGCCTCAGACTCCACATTTCTTGTCTCGTTTAGCACGAAAGTGATGAGATTTTTCAACCCTAATGGGAAAATAGCCGTGGCGTTGTATCACAAATGGCTACACGCAGTTTGATGACAAAACCCTTCCGTTTCACGGACATAATTACAAAATCGCTCCTTCTTGCGGGGAAATGAAGGGGTGGAACAGATGGCGAGAACCTGGTTTCAAGTGATGCATTCATTAAAGGAGCTCAGGCTGCCAGGGAGCCTTTGCAAACAGGAGCCTGTGTCACAGCAACGGGGATTTGGACCACGCTGCTCCCAAAGGACACCGAGGTTTCTGGGGAGCTTCTCTGGGTCATGAATGATTTCCACTGCACTGGGTGCATGCCAGGGCCGAGGAATCCAGGTGCTCCCACAATATTTTAGCTCTCAATCCTCCTGGCGAGGATGCTACAAGTGTGGCCAAACCCAAACCCCTCTGAGTGTGAAGAGAACAGCGGGGCAGGAGCGGCGCCAGCTATGGCCGGGCTGCATCCAGGGAAGGGAGGGGAAGGAGCTCTGGAGGCAGCAGAGGGATCCCTACACAAGCCAGCGCTGCATCTGCTCTCCCACGCATGTGCCGTGGGGCCCTATCGCCCCAGGGGACACCATGGCCCAGGGGATGCCACCACTCCAGGGGACACCACCACGGCCCAGGGGACAGCGCTGCCCACACCCACCTCCTCGCTGTACTTGCTGACGTAGGAGTAGATCTCGTTGAGTGCACTCAGCATGTTGAACTCCACGGCGTGCAGGCGCGACTGCTCGGCGAGGTAGGCGTTCATGTCCTGGTCGCTGATGGCCGGGAGCTTGGCGATGTCCGCGTAATACCTGCAGGAAAGAGGGGTCAAGGGAGAAATGAGAAACAGGAACGCTCCAAGTGTTCCTCTTCCCCCTGGGATTTAAGCTAAGCTCTGCAGGGATAAGAACATCCTTTTGCTTTGTGTTTACATCCAGCAGAACAGGATCCTGGGCTGTAATGAGCTGAAAACAAGAGCAGCGATGCTCGGCGGGGCTGAGAAGCACCCTGCAGCATCACTGATGGTCCCCGTGCTTCCCTTCCACTCAGGATGTTCTATTCTGAGATCCATGGGGTTTCAGGCAGGACCAGAGCACCCAGCATCCACACTCCCACGTGCTGCCCTCACCTTTCCACCCAGCTCTTGTAGCTGGGGATGTCCTTGGCGTACAGCAGCTTGTTGGAGGGGGAGTCCTTGCCCAGGCGGTGCTCCGAGGTGGAGCAGGAATCCATGAAGGTCTGAGCCACCACGGAGAGGCAGGCATCCGTGATGCTGCCCTTGTGGATGTCGAACACGAACTGTGGGTTTTTGATCACATTCACCCAGAAGCGGAGGGGGAGGCTGGGAGGGAAAGCAAGAAACGAAATGAAATGAGAAGACAAAGGCGAGGAAAGGGCACCTGCTGGAGATGGTGCTCCCAGGCAGAACACGAACGGTGGGAGGAGTAAGAGAAGAATTTAAACAGGAGCTGGGCCAAGGCCATCAAGCACCAGTTAGCCCAGTGCTGCTCAGATGGCTGGTGGTGGATCCTGCCACGCTGGGGAGCCGCTCTGGGCTCGGATCCCACACGGAGCAGTGGAGGAGATGAGGGGCAGGCTGGCTGTGCCAGGGCAGAGCTGGGCAGTTTGGGGGTACTGGGGGAGCATCTGCAGGAGGAGCCCATTAGGAGGAGCTGGTCAGAGCAGGGCTGCAGGGCAGGGTGAGCCGGGGGCAGCCCCGGCGCTAATCAGCGCTGCCCGGCGGCTCCGTGCTCCGTCACCTGCAGGAATCACAGGCTTTGTCCCCAAATCCCGGGGCCTTTGCAATCAAAGGGGAATTATTATTCCTTTTTTTCTCCAGCTGTATAGCAGGATCAAAAAAGCAGCTGCTGCTTTCTATTACCTTTCAAGTCGCAGCTCTCTCTGTCTCTCCAGCTCGCTGAAGGCTGCAGCCTTAACTCTTGCAGTGCTGCAGGAGAGCAGCTCAGCCCCAGCCCCAGCCACCCCAGCTCTCTCTTCCAAACTTCCATTTGCTGTGACCTGCTCCAGGGGCAGCCTTCTCCCATGTCCCCACCGAAATTCCCTTTGTGGGAATGCTGCAGCTCAGCTGAGGTGGGGAGAAGGAAGGCCCAGGCCTGGTAGGGTCTGGTGGCTCTGGCAGACCAAACCCTGATGGTTATTGCTTTCTTTTTTCTCGTAATTTCTTGTGATTCTACAGTTTTTATCCCAATAACTCCTTCTTCTAAGGCTTTAAATGAATTGTTTTGAGCTTCCCACTGCCTTAGCAGGGAACCAGCTTTTGCAGCCATGATGATTAAAGGCCTTTTAAACCATGAGGGACTCAGGGGAAAATACAAGGTCTTTAGGGAGCAACCATTTGTTGTGCTTTTTTTTTTCCTTTCTTGCAGAGGTAAATTTCCAACCCATGGAGGTTTTAATCCTAAAATAGCAGCAGAGGCAGAGATGTGAGTGCTCCTACTATTTGGAGAGGCTGGACCCAGCTGTAGCCCATGCTGGGGCACGCAAAGCTGGCTCCTTGTCCCTGTGCCACCTCCTGCTGATGCCCAAACACTCCAGGTGCTTTTCAAAGTGATGGGAAAGGTGCTGAGCTCTCCCCTCCCAGCCAATGCTGGCATTTGTGGCACAGCAGGGCTGTGCAGGCAGCACAGGGCAGGCACTGGAGCCCTGCTTCCCACTCACAGACCGGCTCTTTCCAAAGTCCAGCTGTGTAAATTAGGCCAGTGTCCAGCTCCCACCTGGGCAGAGGACTCAGAGGTAGCCAGGCTATTCCCCTTCCCTTCCAAATGAGGACATTTTATGATTTTATGATCCTACGAACACCACACTGGCAGCCCAGCCCAGGCTCAAACCCCACTGCCACACCCCCTGGGGCAGCACAGTGTCCATCTCCCGCTCTGGGGCTTGGCTGTTCCCAGCCCTTCCCAAAACAACTCCCATGTGGCTTTTTCCCCACAGTGGCTGAACACTCCTATCGGCCTCCCTGTCCCCCTTTACCAGTTGCTCTTCCAGGTGTGCCGGACGTCGGTGTCGTGGATGCCGTGCTTGTCCGCCTGCTCGTCCAGGAAGTCGAACATGTACTTGATGGCGAGGGGCAGGGCGCTGCCGCGGTGCACGGTGCTGAACAGCGTCTCGAACAGGTCGTCCACGAACTTCTGCAGCGTGCCCTGACGGGAGCATTGCAAATTAGACAACTTTGACCATTTTTTTAATGTAATTTTATTTTGTTTATTTGTTCGCCTCTGCCCAGGGTGGGGGGAAATAAGTTTTCTTTGAAAAGGCTCTGTTTCACCGGGGGTTTGAGAATTTCTGCGTGAGGCCTGATAGGCTTCAATCAACAAAAAGGAGATTCCCAGAGCCAGAAGATACAGAGGAGCTAAATGAACATTGACAAATACCACCCGAGTGTGAGGAAATCTGGACTTCAGAACCCCTCCAACCCCAGGAAAACCCAGCAGGGACAGCCAGCCTGGGAGCTGAGTATCACCAGGGGCTGCACGGCAGCCCTGGATGAGCCTCACTGCGCTTCTCCCGAGTGAATTTAGCTCAGTTACCTTTGTAGCCAAGAGCCTGGTCAGGTAGATCTCCGACACCATCTTGCTGCCCCGGTCTCCTTCCTTCTGGTCGCCGTGGTCGTGGTTCTTGACCAGGTGCCAGACCTTGACGCCGCTCTCCAGGTCAGGGGTGATCATGGGGGCGCGGGAGCGGAGGCTGTCGGGGCTCCCGGTGTAGCGGAACGTGGAGTCTGGGCCAGGGCAGAGAGGCTGGTCAGGCTCGGAGCAAAACCCTTCTGCACTTCCCTCAGTGCCCCCACCATGTCTGATAACGCCCAAACCACTTGCACGGGGCTTTTTAATGTGGAAATGAAATGGGAAACCCCCGTGGTTTTGTTCCGCACATGTTCTTGTTCCGCACCATCAAAATTCGGCATTTGCAGATTTGTGTTGGTCTCCACTCCACAAAAAACCTCAGAATTGAGCTGTTTTTTCTCCCAGACATGGACTTTCCTGCCCCATTCACATCCTTTCCTGGTGTGAACTCCTCATAGAGATCCACGCGAAAATCCTCCCCGAGTCACAGCTCACACGCATTAACCCGGGCACCAACTCCTGCAGCAGCAGCGTCCTGATTCCAGGGTTTTGTAAATAATGAGGAGCTGCCCAGCACAGCCAGCACAAAGGACAGGAGAAACTGCTGAGCTTGTCCTTGAGGCTTTCAGGAGAGCAGTGAGGACTCAAGCTGAGCATCAACAGCAGAGCCTGAGGCCAGTCCTGCAGCCCGTGCCACCCCTGGACGGAGCAGGCCCAGCCTCCTGCTGTCCCTGCAGGGAAAGGGGAGCTCAAAGGGCACCAGACAACTTCCCCTTAATTGCTCAGAAGCCATGGAGGGATGTGAAACATTTATTTATATATTTCACTTCCCAAAGAAGTCCCTCCCTGGATCCCATGCCCAGCATCTCCAGGATGAGAGACGAGGCTGAGGAGCCCAACTGTGCCTTGCTGGGTTTTTCCTCTCGCTACATTTCTTTGTTCTCTGGGATTGTCGTGTGTTTTCTCAAGTTTAGCCTTCAATTCACTGCTCACCCTCCTCGTCAAGAGTGCGGGGATCGATCGTAAATCAGCTGAGGGAAATACTCAACTCATTACCAAAGTAGCTGGATTTTCATCCCTGATTAAGGCTTAGATAAATGAGTGCTCCAACTGATATAATTAAGGAGACAGACAGGGGGACAGATCAGGAAGCATCCAGTAATTCTATTTTTAAACATATCTCTGTACTGATATATAGCTGGGGAAGTAAATAAGTATCTAATTTAAATTCTGCTGGCACAATTAGAAATATTAATCTTAACATGAGCAATGATCGCTCATATTGGTGCTTTGCAAAAGCTTTTCCAGCTGACAGAGATCAATGAGCACTGAGGGCTCAGGCTGTGAGACCCAGCCTTGGTTTTTCCATCACCTATGGAAATGTGGCTACGGGATGTGTTGGACACTTGTGGGCCTACACCTGGCAGGGAGAAATGCCTTTCCTCCTGGTTTTTACCTCAAGACTCCCCTGCTTTTGGCTCCTCAGAACCCTTGCTCGAACTAAAAACCAACATTATTTTGGGAGCTATAAACAAGAGGAGGAGATGGGTTTGTCAGGAGACTTTTTGCTGGTAAAACACTCTGTGAAATGAACGATAATGAAAGATCAGCACTCGAGAGATTTTGCCACTGCTGCCTTTTATGGAAGTCTATTATTACAATTATTGTGGATTTAGTGTTCCGAGCGTGCACCTGGCACCTCGCAGGCTCATTTTCTCAGGCTGCAGCATCTTCAGGGACCCTCTGGAATGTGCTGAGCCCTGCTATTATGCAAATCAGGAATTCCCAGGTGTGCACATCCCTGCACTCTGTGCTGAGATTGCCCTTCCCCATTTGTGACCCATTAGCTCAGAGCTCAGGCTCCTGCACGTGGAGAGGAAACAGGAGAAGGAATCAGGTTTTTCTGTGGTGCAGCCCTGCTCAGGGCCAAGGGGCTCAAAGATCCTTTCCTGCATCACCCATCCCCTCTGAGCCCTTGGAACCTTCCCAGGACCCACATTCCCAAAGGCTGCTCTTGTGCTTGGCACTTCCTTTTCCCTCCTCTCACGTCCTCTGGTCCTTTTGCTGTTCTCATAGCTGGAAAAGCCTTTGCAAACCAAACCAGCAGCCAAGGACGTTTCTCTGTTGATTTACATTCATTTTGGGTGGTTCTTTGGGGCAAGCTGCTGCTTTTTCCCCACCTAAATTGCAGTGTTGGTCCATGAGCCATCCCTCCCCATCCCATTTCTCACCGTATCTGCTAATTGATGTCCGGGAGATGCTGGCAGAGGCAGGAATGTTGTAGGAGGAGGTTTGCTTGGGAACCAGAGCCACCACGGAGCGGTCTGACACCTGGGGAGGCAGAGCAGGAGAAGGTCAGTGGGATTCCCTGTGCACACTGTGATCTCCAGCTGCTGATCCTGCAGATCCTGGGGAGAGGAGTCCAGGACACGCTCCCAGCCTGGCTGAGCCCTGTGCTGGGTCAGGCTACAGCAAGAGCCTGAAGGAAATGAGGGATAAATCAAAAGACGTGGTGAAGATGCTTTTGGTCGTTCTGATTTAAGATTATGCCTTACCCAATAAAAATGAGAATCTCAAGAATTGTTGTGATCCAATTAAAGTAACAATGCAGAGGGAATAAAAGGGCTGTAATAACGTTATGGGCCATAAAACATTCCTATTAAACCATTTTTTATTTTAGCAATTTTTACGAACTTTAAAAGTTTGATTTATGGCAGAGCGAGTCATAAAGCCATCTTTCAGGGTATTTAATTGTTATCCCTTTACTGCTCCAGAGAAGGAATTAAACACTGGGAAGTCAAACTATAAATGAACATTAGCGCTAACAAGGTTTTGTTACAGCAGATTTTAGTAGCCATGTTTAATTTTATCCTCCCTATAAATCTGGTAGTCACTGGAAGTTTTCTAACTTATTCCCCTTAATTAAGGATCTGCAGGTTTCCAGGGAATGGGCCTGAGTGGCTTTTAATTTTGAACTTGTGACCTGTGGTGCAGCACAGCGAGGGAGCAGAGAGTCACCACATCTTGCCAGGGCCCAGCAGACACTTTTTAGAGGCTCAGCACAAAAGAAATGGCTCTTTCTGCTGCAGGAATTGCTTTTTGGGGCTAAACCCTGCGTTATTTGCCAGAAATCTTGTGATGGACTCAGCACTGACCCTATGAACGGAGGTTTTTTCTCCCCCAGCAGCTCCAGGGATTTGTACAACATCTGCAGCACAAGGTGAGCTGCACACAGCGACCTGCGCTGCCTCCAAGGCCCTGGGCTGCATTCAGATGAAAGGTTTCATGGAAAATCGAGTTGTTATTACTGCTGGTGATAGTGGAAATAATAGTTACTTGTGTTTCACGGCGCAAAAGTGAGATTTTTCTAAGCAAAACACCCCAAACACCTCCATTATTTCCTTTGCTGCTCCTGCCTCACTTCATCCAATTTATTAAGTCAGTGGAAGAAGTGATCAGCGCTGATATTATTTCCTTAGGCTGTTATTAGCTGCCACTTCAGCTCCATTTCACCAGGGAGAAACCCGAGCCCAGGGTGCTCCCGTGCCGGATCCATTTCCACCAGGGCTGTGCTTAACTGGGGGAGAGGCACTAAAAATTCCACACACACAGAAGAGCACTCACACTCTCTAAATTTCGGGTGGAATGGCTGCTGTCAGCTCAGCCCCAGCAGCTGCAGATCGGCCTCAGACGGAGCAGGCGCTCGCTCCCCCCTCGCGCTGCCACGCTCCCAGAGCACCCCCGGGACACACTCCGAGCTGCCTGGCTGCTTTACAGCTTTATAAATATTCTGATTATTCTACAAGCTGGAAACACGGCGCACAAAACACCTTAAAGACAGGGAAAATAAAACCTGGGGAGGGGGAGACGGGAGCGCAGGCCATGGTGCTGTGCTGGTGCGGGGCAGCGAGGGCGCGATGAGGATTCCAGCTCCACATCCACACCACCCTCAGCGCCTAAGCCTCATTTTCCACCCAAACCTTGCCTTTCTCCTTCTAGTTTTTCATTTAAGCAGTTTCCTGGTCTCCTGGCCTCCCCAGACTCGAAGGGGCTGACAGGTATTCATGCTCTGCTGCCTCTGAGTTAACCCTGTGTGAGCCACTGTAAATCATTCGATATTAAATTCGGTGTTTCATTTTTCCTGAGTGAAACCACATGGGGTAAGGCTCTCCCATGGAGCTTAATAGGCATGAAACCAAAAGGATACGACACAAATGTAATACAAGTCCTTGCCATGTATAAAAGCACCAGAGAATTTAACAAAGAATTACACTTATTTAAGCTAGGCATCTATTTTTATAAATGAAGAAATAAGCAGGAGGTGCACAGTGCTCTCTATAATTTTATAAAGTGGTTCAAAACTATTAGAAAGGTGAATATTTCTCTTTAATTCCAATTTGGGTTTTGTACGTGGAGGCTTCCCATGAAAAATGCGTTTGATCTCTTACTGTATTTTTGTGATTCTAATGCAGAAAACAAAAGCAGCCGTGTCAAAACCCAGCATCCAGGTGTGGAGCTGGGAAACCCTTGGAATTAAATACCCACTCTCAGGGCACAGTGAGGAGGAGGAGGTGGTTTGGAGCCCTGGAGGTGCAGGAATGGGGCTGTGGGGAATGGATCCCGGGAGTCAGGAGCAGGGAATTGAGGAGCAGCAGGGTTCTGCCCCCTCCTGCAGAATCCCAGGTGCAGCACCTGTCCAAGGGACACATCTGGAGCCCCGGGATGGGAACCTGGGCTGAGCATCTCCCAGCACCCTCTGCAAACCCAGGGATCTCTCTGCCTTCAGAGCAAAACAAAGACAAGGCAGATCTCAATAAAAGATGGGCAGAGCTTTACAAAGCAGCTTCAATTTCTTCCCTAGAAATTTAGAAATCGTCTTCACTACTCCTCTGGAAACCCACATTTATTTTAATGGCTCGAACCACACCTGGTTCACGTGTCACACTCCTGTTAAATGGTGAGACAGCAGCACTTGGAACTCCAATGATTTTATACCCTCTTTAAGCTGGGCCTTTACCCAGGTATTTGTTTAACTGTGTAGCTCTGGAGCATCTGTATTTTTGATACCTAAGAAAAACATTTACTCCAACAGAAAAAAACCCCAAACTGGTAAGAATAAAAAAAAAATTTAAAAAATAATTTAAAATAATATATATTGCTATTAGATTTTGGCAAAAGCCTCGCCTTGACAAGATTTCTGCTGCAGTGAGAAGAATTTGGCTTCTCTTTAATCCGTTGGGCTGTTCAGAGCTCGGGCCAGAGCAGGCAGACACGTGTCACTACCTGGCTGGATGCTTGGCTGCCAACTTCTCCTTTCTTCCAGAGCAAACCTGACATTCAAATGGCAGCAAGAGCTGCAGCATCTTGAGTGCTGCGAGGACTTTGTTTATTTTAAGGGGAAGCTTTTGGCTCAGGTTTTCCCACAGGCACTGGAATGAAAGTGCTCCCTCCCCCAGCATCCAGCGCACGTCAGACAAGCACAGCTTTCACTTGTGACTTCCTCACGATGACTTTTAAAGATCAAGGCATAATAAAGTCGCGCTGCTTCCCTGCATGTTGGTTAATCCCTTGCAACTGTCAGGTAAAACAGATTTTTAGGAACAATGGAATTAATCTGCACAACTCCTCTGACATTTTACGGCAATCTGTGTTTAAATCCTGGGGGCTGCTTGGAAAAGTTGACCCTGGAGGTGCTGTTTAACATGCACGGTGCATATTGATGCCCCTCTCCTGCCTCGCTCCCTGATTGCAGGGCTCCTGTCAATACTGGCTCCCATTCAAGTCCCCCAGCGTGAGTCAGGCTGATGGACTGGAGATGCTGGATAAACAGGGAAAGATGCCAGATTAAATACTAAACACTTCTGGGGAGGTGGTGATGGACAGGAGTAGGTTACGGGTCCCAATTAATGCAGTTATCCTGTGCTGCAGACAGGCTGGGAGGGAAAGATTCGATTCCCTGCAACCAAACCTCCCTCAGCCCGCTCCTCACCTCTCTTCCCCTCTCCCACACTGTAAGGAGCCCTTCCCAACAGCTCTGCCCCATCCAGGAGCTGAAGATGGCAAGAATTTCTCAGGTCTCCTCACCCATCCTGTCTGAGCATCTTCACTGCCTGGCTTCACTTTCCCATGACTTTATGCCTCCCCTTTTGTACTCCAGGCTGTCCCAGACCCCCAGACAAAGTCCTGAGGCCCCCCTGCTCCCCTTCCCAGGCCCCTCATCCCCAGCAGTGTCAGCTCAGCCCCTGCACGGCTCCCTCTGCCTCTCTCCCACGGCTGGCAGGTTTAATTCAGCCAATTTTCAACTCTGCTGCTTCCTTTGAGCTCCGTGTCAAGGTTGCTTTCCCCCCTAATGCTAAAGCACATGGAACCCTTCTGGTTTATCACACGAACGTGACCTCCCTGTCTGTCTGGGCAGACGAGACACTTGGGAATTCACTTCCTGCTGTTATCCTCTTCCCTGCTGGCAGCTTTCTGGGAGCTGTCAGTGGGGCTGCTCCCTCACCTGATAGTGCACCAGGGTGTTCAGGCGCTTCCAGTCTCCCTCGATCTTGGTGGTGATGTCTTCATCCTGCAGCACCACCCGAGCGATCCGGCCCTGCCGCCACTCTGGGGAGAGGGGAATCCGCGGTCAGAGGGGGCCGAGCGCTGCAAGTCCCACCAGGAATCGCCCACCAGCCCCTCTGGTCACCCCCTCCCATCAGGCAGGGAAGCTCCTACCCAAATCCATGTCAACAGCTCTCGGTCTTTGGGAATAGGGGACGTTTTTGTACACGGCATCCAGGATCTTCTCCTTGACTTGGGTGATGGTGTCACAGTTCAGCACCTTCACAGGGATCTCTGGGCTGTTCTCGTTGTCTGGGTTCACGCAGTTTAGGATCTGCAAGAAAAGAACCACACCATGCTCTAAAGCGTAACCATGTCTCACAACAAACCTTTCCCATATAAAACCCCACTGCAGCCCTAAATGCATCACTGCTATTGCATCTAAAATATCGATAGAATCATGCCTGAGGGGGGAGTCCTGGATGTCCATTTTCATTTGCTGCAGGAGGGCAACGCCCAGTGCACAGTGAGACAAAAGCTTCCCCTCAGACCTGCATTCCCAAACCTGCAAACTGGGGACACACCTGGCTGGGACACGGGTCCTTATTGCCCAGCAACACTCACACCTCAGGCAGCGCCCTGCTCCCTGCTCCAAGGGCCAGCACAGCTGAGGGACAGCAGGATCCCCCGGCAGCGCCACTCACCAGGGTCTTGTACTCGATCTGCTGCCGGATGAGTTTGTCCTCGCTCAGGGAGTACCGCGCCTCGCCCGTGATGGCATCGATGGGGCCCTTCTCCATCTGCTGCTTGATGGCACAGTAGAGCATGAACAGGGGCTCTCCAGCACATTCCTGCACGAGAGGAGGACACCAGAGCTGACACAGGGGGAAGGTGCCTCTCCTCCAGGGCTCCCAGCCCCGTTTGGCACAGGATTCCTCCCAGCACAGGCTCAGCCCCCCTGTCTCAATCCTTAGCACATTGCAACCCAGGGCTGGCCCCCAGCAGCTCCTGGAGAGCACAGCCAAACCCACGAGCTCCACTGCTCCGTGGCTGTGTGGTCTTTGGCAGGGTAAATCCCTCCTGAATCTATATGGCTGTAAAAAAATGGAATTCGAGATCTCGATCTCACTGTTCACTCCCGTGGAGGAAATTCGGTGGGGCTTCCAAAGCCACAAATTAAGTTAAAAACTATGGAAGCCAAGGCGTGAAGATGTGAGAATTTCCCTTAAGTACTGAAGAGATGTAACAGAACCTCCTTTACTTGGGAATTACTCCGGGAGACCTGAGGCTTCGGGAAGGCTGTGAGCATGGAGCAGCAGCCCCAGAGCAAATTTCCACCTCTCCTTCCTCCCTACTCCATCTTTTGGAGCCTGATGGAAGAGCTTCACCCCCAGATGCACCCCGGCCATGGCTGCAGGGTCAGACAGCAAAGCAGCAGCGGGGACCCCGCTCCATCTCTCCTCACCTTGAGGAATCTGTGGAGCAGGAAGGCAAACCAGTTCGTCAGCATCTTCTCCGCCACAGACTCGGTCCTGGGGAAGGCAGAGGGCACACATCACACACAGAGCCGGGCCCCAGAGCCGCACCTGGCACAGCGCCCCGGGGCAGCAGGATGAGGCCAGCGCCTGCCGCGCTGCCAGCTGGCAGACCCCCGGTGGGGCTGGTGACAGCGAGCCTGGTGACACTCAGCTCCCCGCACGTGGAGCAAATTACAGCCTGGCTCAGTAAATCACTGGGATTTACAGCGGTTCCTGGCAATCAGGGACAGCCGAGTGACAATGGCAGGGAAATTGCAGCTTTCTCCCCAGTCCCACCCAGTGTCCTCTCCCCACATTGTGCCCGAGATTATCTCTAATTTAAATACAATGGCTCCTAATGATAGTTTTTAATGTTGCCTCTGCAGGCCCCAGAGGCTTTCCTTAAAGCTCCTTTTCCTGGGATGGGATGGCTCTGGTGGTCGCGGGGTGTCTCACATTGGAGCCCCAGCCCCGTGCAGGGAAGAGCTGCTGTGCTGCAGCCTGGCCAACTTGACCACGACCCTGGCCAGCTGTGACTGTGCCCCTGGCCAGCTGTGACCATGCCCCTGCCTGGCTCAGCACCACCAGCCTTCCCCTCACGAACACCAGGATCCGGTCCAAATTCCAGCAAGCAAAGAGGGATGAATCCAATTCCCTGCATCCTTTCCTCTGGGGACTGTCCCCTCTGCCCTCACCACGAACCAGGTCACCTCTTCCCTGGCCTGGAGACCACCACATCCCACTTCAGACCCATTTTCCCCATTTTTCCCCTTAAATGAGGGACTGCCTCTTGCTATGAATCCCCACAGCATTCCGAGCGCCTGGAATTACAAGCACACACTGAAGAAGCACAGGGCTCGATTCCAAAGCCAAGCAGATCAAGAATAAACAGGAGCCAGAGATTTCAACAAACAAAAACTGACACCAGTCGGCCAACAGAGCTGGGGTCACATCATCCATCATCTCCTAGGATGGCAACATCTGCCAGGAATTTGTGAAAATGTCTGCAGATCCCCAAAGAATTTAAGCCTAAATTGATTAACTGCCTAAAAATTCATCCTACAAATTGACACACGCGTCATTCTCCTGTTTGAAATATTTCAGGCACCCAATTAAAGAGGAGAAGCACCAGCACCCTTCCAAACAGCCCTGGAAAATGGAGAGGCAGTGACACAAACCACAGAATGGGTGACAAGCTCAGAAAATGATACATTCAGGACTTCAGGGGGGATATTAATTTAATAAACTACTTTGTTAATAGAATATTAAATGAAGAATTAGCAAGTCTCACAATTAGCCCTCCCAGTGAAGCAGTGCTGTGTCCTGTCCCTGTGGGCTGCTCATGGCCTGACACCAGCTCTACAAAAAGCACTGAAGCGTGGAGTAACAGAGAAGTCGGGGCATTTTTCAGGGGTGAATGGGATGGGATACTCCAGGCCTGGCTCTTCCCTTTTATTTCTGTACCAGCAATACCAGATCAGCTGAACGGAGCAGCAAAGAAACACCTCGGAGCATCCCTGTCAAATCCCACTTCTCCTGAGCTCCCAGCACTGAATCTCCTCCCAGCATGGCCTGACCACGAGGTATTTGCAGTGCCCCAGTCCTGGGGACAGCCAGCAATGGAGTCACTGTTGGGTTCACCACCACTGTCCTGTGCTGCCTGGGAGACGGGCTGCTCTCAGCCTCCCTGGCTGCCTGGAGCTTCCCTGCCCTCCTCTGCCTTGGAAATGGGAAACTGCCTGGCAGCCCAGGGCCTGGCCTTCCTCCTACACATGGAGGGCTCTGCTGAGCCCCCAAATCTGCTGCCGGGTTCTCAGCTGCCCCTACCAGCACCGCTCTGTGCCATCGCCGGCCTCTGGATGCTGTTAAAGATCTGCTCCAAAAATAAAAAGTAAGCTCCTGGAGATCACCAGGGCACAAGAGAATCCCCAGGCTTGGAGCAAAGCCTTCTCATGCTGACCACAGAAGGAGGGCACGGCACGATCCAGAGATGATTTTTCAAAGGAGCCCAGCCTTGGCTGCTCCGCTGGCTTCCTGAGGCACGGGAAGAAAACAAACCTAAACAAAATGAGCTGAGAGAACCCAAAAAATAAATATGTATTTTATTAACTCTCCCTGCTCTATGTAGGTCTCCAAACTGCTGTTGCCAACAACCAGAGCAGCTGTTTGATTTAACGTCAACTTTCTTGCTGTCTCCCGCGAGGGGCAGTCGTGGAAGAAAGAGAGAGGGGAAAGCAAGGAAGAAAGAGGGAAAGAACTGACTGTCAGTTATCAACTGCTGCCACCAGAGAGCTCAAAACATTCTAAAAAATAGTGTTTCACTTCATGGCTGATCACTCCTTATTAAGTCAGAGTGAGGAGTTCCAGGCTGGGCTGGTTTGGGCACTGACAGCCGGGCACAGGGTTGGGCCAGGGCTCAGCCCAAGGCCTAATAGGACCTGGAGTAACAGGACAAGGAATAAAGGTTTTAAACTAAAAGGGAGTAGATTCAGACTAGAGATAAAGCAGGAATTTTTATACGGGTGGTGAAACACAGGCCCAAGTTGCCCAGAGAGGGGGTAGATGCCCCATTCCTGGGAAGATCCAAATTCCCTGTGCAGTGGGTAAATCCCGGTGCAGGACAGAGAGCCCACGGCCCCGACTCCTTGCTGGCTGCTGCAGGGAGGAGGGGGCACAGCTCTTATCACCATCCCTGTGTTTTCTGGAGCACCAGGAAAAGTCATTATTGATGGCTGAGGCAGAAGACGCCTTCCCAGCGACTCGTCAAACCACGGGGGAAATTAAGGCCGCTTCCTTTGCCGAGATGAGTTATTGCCTCCGCAAACACAGCCAGATTTAAAGCAATTTCCTGTCAAGTATATTCATTGTGGCTGGAGGGACCCCTGAAATTTTTCTGGAGCTGTGAAACCCTCCCCTCTCTCCAGTGTGATGCCAGCACAGCCGAGGGGCAGCACTGGCCAAGGCCAGGCTCTGCAGGACCCCCGAGGATGTGGAGAACACAGGGAGACTTTCCCTTGTGCCCGCTGTTCTGCCCCACATTCATGCACATTTTTTCCCTATTTTCTTGCCGCCACTTCCCAGCTCTATCTTGGGTGAGTTGCTCAATCCATCCTTGAGCTCCTGGCCCAGCTGTGGCACAGAAATGCTGCTCTTTGGCCAGGCAGAGCCCAAGGATCCAGTCTGAGACCCTGTCCAGACATCTGTGAGCTCCCAGAGCAGGGCTAACCCCTCGTGCTGGAGACAGGTGAGGAAATGGATGGGAATCCTCCACAGAGAGCAGCAATTCCCTTCCAACGCCACCACCCACAGAGCCCTCAGATCACAGAATCCTGGAATTATTTAGGTTGGAGAAAACCTCTGAGAGCATCGAGTCCAACCTGTGACCGATCCCCACCTTGTCAACCAGACCAGACCAGGCCATCCAGAGACTCCACCACCTCCCTGGGCAGCCCCTTCCAACCCTCTCCATGGAGAAATCCCTCCTGACTGCCCCACCAGCGTGGCCGTGCCGGCCCGTGGGATCCATCCCCTCCCTGTCCCCGGCCTCACCTGCGCAGGAGCAGCTTGGGGTGGTTCTTGTTCTCCAGGTTCTTCTCGATGAGGTCGGAGAGCAGCTGTTTGAGGACGTCGGTGGCGTACTCCAGCTTGCCCTGCAGCCCCGTCATGATGAGCGAGGCCACGTTGCCGCGGTCCCGCATGGAGAAGCTGCGCTGCGACTCCAGCGTGCGGATGAAGGGAACACCTTGTTGTTGATCAGCTGAGCAAAGAGCTTCAGGGCCTTCTCCACGCTCTGCTGCCCGTTGCCTTGGACCTGCAGGAGGAGAGCACGGCCATCGGCCACGGCACGGGGGGACAAGGGACGGGAGGGCAGCGCTGCCAGCACTGGGGGAGTCACAGGAGCATGGAATGGTTTGGGTGGGGGGGGACCTTAAAGACCATCTCATTCCACCCCCTGCCATGGGCAGGGACACCTTCCACCATCCCAGGGGGCTCCAGCCTGGCCTTGGACACTGCCAGGGATCCAGGGGCAGCCATAGCTTCTCTGGGCACCCTGTGCCAGGGCCTGCCCACCCTCGCAGGGAAGGATTCCTTCCCAATATCCCATCCATCCCTGCCCTCTGTCAGTCTGAATCCATTCCTCCCTGTCCTGTCCCTGCAGTTCCTGATGAACAGTCCCAACTCCAGCTCTCTTGCCACCCCTTCAGATCCTGGAAGGTGCTGGGTGGTCTCCGCACAACCTTTTCTTCTCCAGGCTGAACATTCCGAACTCTCCCAGCCTGTTCCAATCCCCTGAGCGACTTCCTGGCCTCCTCTGGACTTGCTCCAGCAGTTCCATGTCCCTCTCACGCTGGGGGCACCAGAAGTGTGCACAGGATGGTTTAACCCTGGCTGCACAGGCCAGCACCCATCCCTCAGGGCCTCAGCGCCCATCCCTCAGGGTCTCAACATCCCTGCATGTGGTTTCTGGTCCATGCTGAGCAAACCTCCCCCTCCACAGCTCCCCCGAATCCTGGCTGGGAGCTGCGCTCTGTGCACGCCATAAAGCAGCAGCTTTGAGCCTAATGGCCCCAGAAATGACACCCAGTTCTGCTTGTTCTGCACAAAAAGTGGCACTCTTGTAAGTAAATTAAACACTAATTTAGACTATTGCTTTATTATGGGCCAAGTGTAAAAAATTAATTGAGGCTTTCAGCCAGTTGCGGATTCAAGTAATTCATTACGAGTGAAAATGATGAACTGCACGAAGCAACTCTTTACCAAACATCTTGGAGAGTTATGTATTGGTTTTACTAACGTTACATAATTAAGCAACTGTGTAATTGGCAACACATTTATCACTTCTGCAATTCTGTTTTTCATGAGTAAAACAAAAAGCATTCATATTTGTTTGTGGGAGCATCAGCTTCTTTGGCAACTCCAACAGCAAACATAAAGCA
>NW_008239334.1:379583-398292 GCF_000691975.1 Corvus brachyrhynchos
AGCAATGCCACAGAGACTGCTCGGTGCTGGTGGCCGAGGAAAGGAACCCAAATTAACGCTTTAATGCTGGGAAGTGCCTGCCTGGAAAAGGAATCCAGCCCTGGAGCAACCAGGACTCCTCCCTCCTGCATCCAACCCTGCTCTGTGTGGAGGAAACAGGATTTCAGGGTATACTGGGGCAATCCCAGTCTCTGAAAAGCTGAGCTGAGCCTGTGGACATCCCACACGGAGGACGGCAGCCTCATCCCAGCGTGAGGATCACAGCCCCATCCCGTGGGATGTGAGATGTGAGCCCCATCCCAGGTGTGAGATGATGTTTGTGAACCCCATCCTTTTTTTGGCCCTCTCCCAGGTGAGCAGGGCCCATCTGCCAGGTGCCCCGCTGGAGCCTTGCACGTTCCCAATTCCTCCGTGTCCCCAGGGAAAATCTTTTCTTTATTTTTACACATCTTAGTGGGAAAACCAGGGAGATGGAAGCACTTGCTCGGAGGCTGGAGAGCCTGGGCATTCCCCTTGCCCTCCTGTGGACACGCGAGGGAACAGCAGCGGGATGCTCCGGGCAGGATGCTCCGGGCACTCAGCCATCCCCTGCACCTCGAGGCGGCTTAGGAGGACTTTAGAGCACACCATAACATCTCTGCCCTGCTCTGCTGCTGCCCTAGAGCAGTATAAACCCCCATAAAATAAAAATAAACCAACACCAGAGAGGAGAAACCGAAAAGAAGCCGGTGATGTGGGCAGAGATAAAACTCCAGGCTCGGAGTTAAAATGAACTCGGGGCTCAGCCTGCTGACCCCAGGGCATCCAACACGCTCTGGTGTGGAGCCGTAGAGGTGCTGCAGGGCTCCCTGCTGGCTTCCCTGAGGGCTCAGAGAAACCGGGAGAGCCGGAGCAGAGCCGGGTTACCTCCAGCTCCCGCAGGACTGGGTGGTCCTCGATGCCCGGGAACAGCACCCTCATGGCGTAGGTGCGGTAGTCCAGGTAGGGGATCCCGGAGCGGTCCAGGTCGCTGGTCAGCTCATTGATGTCCGTCTGCAGCTCTGCAAAAGCTGTTCGGGGGAGACAACAGGGCAGGGAGAGCTGAGCTCCGGGAGCCTTTGGGAGAAGGTTTTGGGCAGGGCTGGCTGCCTGCTCTCCCCGTGGACACGGCAGGAGGGGCCAGCTCAGGAAAGGATTCCGAGGAGCTCAGACACCCTTGGAGACTCCATCTCAGCAGCCGAGGGTGGGAGAGCAGGCACTGCTCAGAGCAGAGACTGAGAACAAAGCTGTGGCTAATTTGTATGCAGTTCACACCTGTGCACACACACCTAAAACATCAGCACAAGGCTGCACAGAGAAACAAGGATCTGTTTTCATAACTTGGTGCCTCCCCTCCTTTCCTTTCTTCTGGTTTTCCTCCTCTATCAACAATTGCCAAGATAATCAAATCTGATGCAGATCAAATCTGAGCTGCTGCAGGGGTCAGGAAGGGATTTATTCTTCCTCTCATAACACCATGTTCTACAGCTGGATGTGTCTCCTCGTGTTCCCTCTCCAAAGTGTGACACGCTGGCTCAGTGAGACCTCTGTACCCCAGCTGGGCTGTGCCAAGCTGTCTGTGGTTTCTCCTGAATACATCTCAATTTTTGCCCTGTGCTTTCAAGGCTACCCTTGAAATCAGCTGAACAAATCCAGTGCAACTCTCTCTCTCCACTATGAAATGTGCAGCTTTCTATTTATGTTACTTTGATTGATTAAGCCCCTGCCCAGGTGGGAGGATGTAGGAAACAACAGCAGCACCCCCCAAAACCCCACCTTCACCTGCAGGGCGAGGGGGGCTCAGCTGCCTCCTCGCAAGGGACAGGACTTGTCCATGTGGAAACTTGCAAGCAGCAGCTCTGGATGCTCCAGATAACACCCAAAACTTCCCAGAAGCAAATGCCTGAGGAGCTTCTTCCTATCCCCTGAACCTACTCTTGCTGCTCTGGGCTTACGCTTGGGCCGGAGGAGGGACTGGCCCAGCTTTCCAGCCCTCCTGCCTCCCAAGTGGGCTTCACGCTGTTATTTGGGGGTCGGAGCCCCTCTGTCCCCCTCTCTCTGTGCCTTTGGAAAAGCCCCTCCCTCCAAAGCCATCGGACAAGGGGACACTTTGTGCAGGGCACGCGGGGCTCGTGCCGTCCCTGCCGTGCGAGCCAGGCGGGCCGCCTAAGCGGGACCAAGCTCTAATCCCATTCTCTGCACATCAGAGCCGTGTCCGCTGCTCACACGCTGCTGGCTGCCATCCTCCCGAGGTGGGGCAGGCGTGGGAACCCCAAGGGACCCCCACAAACCCCCAAGGGAACCCACAAACCCCACGGAGCACCCAGCCAGCTCCGCGCTGCAGACCCCGGGGTGCTGGGAGAACTGGGACCCCACCCGCGGGGCTGCAGCACGCAGAGAGCGCCCAGCCCCGGCAGTACCGACCCTCCTTGCACTCCAGGGCCACCCGGGACTCCAGATTGTCCATCTGCATCTGCAGCCTCTTGAGGGTGAGGTCGTTCTCGCGGGACTTGCGCTTGTAGGCGATGAGGACGATGATGACGATGATGAGGAGCAAGGAGCCGCCGGCCGCGATGCTGACGATGGCGGGCAGGGTCAGGAGGCTGTCGGAGACGATGCTCACCGAGCCAGGGGAGAAGATGACCCCCCCAACACGCACCTGCAGGGCACAGCACGGGTGAGCAGCAGCTGGAGGTGCCTCCCTGTGCCAAACCCTGTCCTGCCCAGATCCCTTGGGAAGCAGTGAGCCACCTCTGCTTAGGAATGTAAAACTCCAGTTGCCTTCAAACACAGAGGGGGCCGCTTGTGTGAACACAGGGAGGCTTCAAGTGATGATAAATGTGCCAGCCCTTCACTATCGGGGCTTTGTTCCTATTATCTGATGGCTCCATTTGACTTTCATTTTACAGCTTTCAACTCCTTTTTGTAAACTGTGGACATTAACAAGCCCCTGATCGTTGCACTGACAAGAAACCAGAGTGACTGCAAGGACAGGGCAGAGAAGGGAGGAGGAAGCCCATGTGGAAGCTGTGCAGCAAACAGGCTGGAGTTAATACCAGGACAGGCTTTTCTTGGATGTGCCCTGGCCACAGATGTGAGCAGCTCTCAGCCAGGTCGCGCTTCTGGGAGTCACACTGTGATAATCTGAATATGTTCTGGATGCTGAACTTCAAGGGAAATAAATCACAATTACAATCTCATTTGGGCCCTGCTCCAGCAATTCGGCAGCTGGGGTTTGGTCTGCAAGGGGAGCAGAGGAAGCGGCGATGCCCAAAGGCAGAGCAGAGGAAGGCACTGATTTATCCTGGCTGAGGGTGTCGATCCAACCACTCCAGTGCTCAGATGTTCCTGGCTCCTGCTTTGGGAAAAGGCAAAACCTTTCCATCCACTTGGCAGATCAGGTCTGGCTCTGTGGGCTGATTAAATCCCTTCAGGAGGGAGAACACTGGGAATGGTCTCAACCTCATCCAGCAGAAGGATGGCACCCAGTGCCAAAGGCACTGCCAGACAGATTTGTTCCTTCTAGAAGGCTCTGAAAAGCATTTTCCCTTCTAGAAGGGAGTGACTCTTGGGGAAGGACAAAGTCTCTCCACGCTAATCCACATCAATATTTTAAACTACCAATTAGACACCCATAAAATCTAAAACCCTACCAGGCCTCACACAGGGGGTTGTGTTCAGTATCCAAGGGACTCGGGGAGCTGGGGAAGGAGGAGAAAGGGCGGAGAGGGGAAGGGGATGCTGATGGGACAGGTGGCCCCTCACCATGACTTTGTGCTGCCCGGTGAGGGTGGGGGGCTCGCACAGCAGCTGCGTCTCGGACACGGTGACGGCGCAGGGCGTCTCTCCGATCAGCACCGTGTAGTTGAGCTTGGCTCCTCCCGGGGCGGGCGGGCACAGGTTCCTGCCCTGGGGACATGGGGACACAACAGCGACAAAGATGCAGCACATTCCTCCAGCTTCCACTTGTGCAAACAGCGGGGCTCTGCTCAGGGCACCCCATCCTCCGCAGCAGGGACGACCCCCTCCCTCCCTCCCTCCGGGGTTTTCGTGACTCTCCCCATGGGCCGAGCCAGGCTCTCCTTACCTTCAGGATGATGGGTGAGCCTGGCTTCTGCTCCAGCACCCCGGTGGAGCTCAGCATTTCAAACGTGGGGTTGGGGTAGTAGATGAACTTGGTGTCATTGTAGACCAGCAGGGACTGGACGTTGTTGAAGATGAAGCCGAACTCGTCCGGCCGCTCCACGGCGTCCAGGCCTGGCCGGTACTCGGGGGTCAGCGGGGGGGCCAGGCAGGCCAGGGCCGTGGCGTTCACCACCTTGCACACCTGGGGAAGGGGGTGCTTTCAGAGAGGCAGCAGGGAACGCTCTGCCCTGAGCGGGACAGTGATGCTCTGATGGCTGGGAAGTCCAGTGGATTCATGCTTAGCTGGAAATATTTAATCCAGGCTTGATGGTCCGTGATCTCAGAGATCTTTTCCAACCTTACTGATTCTGTGAGGCATTACAACCCTGGTTTGGGGCAATTTGCTTCTCCTCCAGCCAGCACAAAGGCACTGGGGTAGAGATGGAGTGTGAGCCCAAAATGAGCCATGTTTCAGCAGAGCTAAAGGCTCGCACAGCAGCTCTTACTCCTTTTTCTTTATTTTTTCCCCTTTTCCTTCCACTTTCCTCCTCTCTAGCTCTGAAGCAGACCCATAGGGAACACTGCAAATGGGTGATTAGAGGCCATTCCCAAATGCCAGCGAGGGAAGGGAAGGATCATCTGACACTGGTGGGCAGGAGGGAACCTGAAGGTCACCTCCTGCTGGGCTGAGGACACCCACAGCTCCTCCAGCCCTCAAAGCAGGGAAATCGCTGATTTATGGGGCTCTTGCCTTGTAAAGCAGCAAGAACCCAACCATTTGGCCTCCCTCCATAAGTGAAAGATTTAATTTCATTCAATTTTGTGTCTTCAGAATTATTTTTGTAGCACTATAACTGCAAGTGCTAGCAACAAAATTAGATGTCTTTTTAAAAAGAGCTCAGATGAAAAAGGTCTTGAGGGGGAGAAAAGGAATAGGAAAAGACCGGTAAGTGATTTGCCCTTTCCAAGATAATACGGACTCAGTCACAAAGATCACTGCATGGAAACAATATATTTCAGTTCTACTTGATCAGAATGATTTCTGAGGTCCTGGAGGTACCATTCTTACTTGCAGCACACACAAGAACCTTGCTCAGTCCCCATTTAGCTGGGGGTTCATCTCAGTTTCTCACTCATGGACTAAGAATGCAGGTAGGGGAAGGAGGTAATTTCCCATTTTTGAGTGTCAAATTCCCTCTTCCCAGTGCTCCCAGTTAGGGGGAGTGCGGGGAAACACCCCCAGAGCAGCTTTTGCCATGGCAAACCTCCCCAGGCAGGCAGCACTGGCACCGGTACCCCCATCCAGGGGGATGCAGAAGGAGGTTCCCAGCTGACAGCCCCTACTCACGTTGACAAACTCCTTCCCATTGTACTTGACGCGGATCCGGGGCTCCTGGATCACGTCCAGGTTGGAGCCGGTGACAGTCAGGGGCGTGTGTCCGCTGCAGGAAAGCCAGGAGAGGCCTGGTCAGTGGGCTGGGTGTGCACAGAGCCGGGGCTCCAGCGCTGCGGAGCTCAGCCCCAGTGACAAGCTGCCGTGAGGGTGAGCGTTGAGAGGGTGAGTACAGCAATGTCCCCATGATGTGACAGCAGCAGCCACCCTGTTCCTCGCAGTGCACTTTGATTGACATCAGCTTTTCCCTTTCTCGGTGGCTGCTGGCTCTGTCGTATTCCAGGACCACAAGAAGGAGCCTTTAAGGGGCAATTGTGCCCTTCTGCAGCTGAGGGGGTGATCTGGGCTTTAGAGCGGCCCCCACACTGCCGGTGCAGGGTCCGCCGTCACTGCCTGGATAAACACAACCCCTCTGGTAACCCCAGGCCGGAGTTCTGCTAAATGTAGACCCCAGAAATGCCCAGCCCTGACCCATCCAGGGCGCTGGGTGGGAAGTGCATTTCCAAAGAGCCCCTCCTTTGGCCTGGCTGTGTGCTGAGGAGCCCCAGGGCAGGGGAGGGCCGAGCAGGTGCTGTCAGTGCCCTTACCTGGCGATGCTCCACTCGGGCTCGATGTGCTGCACCTTGGGGTCATCGATGTACTCGAACAGCAAAGTCCTCTCCAGCTGAGCCCGGTCCACGCTGACAGAGACGGGAACAGCCCCCAGGCCGTGGGCTGAGGGCGCTGACACACAAACGATCTCGTTCATGGATCGCCTGCACGAGAGGGAAACGGGGAGTGTTAATGGGGCTGGTGTAGGGGCAGGTCACAGCCTCTGTCCTGTCCTGGGGCGGGTCACTAAAGGGCTGGTACCTGGGAAGCTCCTGGGATGGGCAGGAGGGTTTGGCACGGGAGGGAGGGTAGAGAGCTCTGCACCGAGCTCTGCCCACCGGGAGAGCAGCGCAGCCTCCCTGAAATCCCTCTTTGTGCCAAACTGCAGCTCCGCATCCCCCTGAACCCGCTGCCTTCTGCTGGGCGTGTGAAAACAGATGGCTGCCTTTTAAATGGGATGCATAAGCTCAGTGAAAAGCCAAATTCTTCCCCTCCCCACCCCACTGCACACACGAGGCGCTTGTAAGCAGCATAATGGCCCCGTGCAGCCCCCGCTGGGGAAGGGCCATGGCACCGGCACCGCTGCCTCGGGCTTTGTCTCCCCATCAGAGCGGGGTGACCTCGGCTCGGCGCTGCCTGGCTGGACACAACAGACCATCTGCTGCCACCAGAGCCCCGGAGAAGGTCGAGGCAGCGGCGCAGTGAAGCACCGTAAGAGCACAAAGGCGCCAGTGGGTGGAGGGATGCAGAAAGGGAATGAGATCTGAGCGTCCAGAACAGAGCTGGGAGGAACCACACGGCTCCTTGGACACTGATCCTACAAGAAGCGCTGGAGGGACATCCCTGGCAGTCCAGTGTTCCTGCATGGCCCCCGTGGCTGTCCTTCCTGCCCAAACCTGCCCCTGGCTTGCTGAGAAGTCAGTGTTCTTTCCATGGCTGGTTTCGTTTTGGGCTCTCCCAGGGGAGAGGACAGGCCTGCAGCACCTCACTGCCAGTCGGGCACTTAAATCAAAACCTGGCACTCCTGAATGGGCAACCTTCACCATCCTCACCATCCTCAGGGGCTTGTGGAGGTGCTGGCCGGCTGAGGCTCAAGTACAGCCGTGTCCCTGCTCCGCTTCCTGCAAAGCTCTGAGTCTGTGCCTGGCAGGGGGACAACGGGTGGTCCTTTTTTGGGGTCCTTACACACTCCTTGCCCCCCCTAAGGAGTATGGGCATTTAGGAGGGCATGGAACAGCAGGTACCACAATGTTCCCAGCTCACACCTGAGCACTTCCACCCCCCACAACCGAGGGAACAGAAATAATCCCCTAAAGAACCCCTAAAACACCTCAAACCAATTGCACTCGGCCGTGTCTGTTGATGCAGCAACACATCCACTGCCCTGCTCCTTTTCTCTCCCTCATCCCATCCTCAGTCTCCACCTTGGTTTAATTTAGCTGCAAAGGCCTCCTTGTGTGAGGGGTGGGATTCTCCTGCCTCTGTGCTGAGTGCTGGAGTGATTCTGTGCAGCCTGATGGGCTACCTGCTCTGCCCTGCCCTGCCTGCTCTGCTGCCCACCCCAGACCCCGCCGTGCCTGCCCGGCTCTGGCACGGGCTGCAGAGTGACGCAGGGCTGCTGGCAGAGCAGCTCCCGGCTCCCTGTGATCAGCTAATTAGCTTTCTGTGCTATTATTATGTCGTCATGGTGAATCTACCCACTCCTCCGATCAGAGAGGGGAGAATGGGGGAAGCTGTAATTAGAGGGAATCTCATTAGGAGCTGCTTCATCTCATCAGGCTCCCCCACACCCTCGAGTACAATTGAAGTTCATTGCCTCCAAACAGTCCACGGCAAACCAAGTGCACAGCGTGGCCCCACGTGAGGGATGGAGCTGCTCAGTCGCTGCTCTCGCCTTGCTCGAGTTTCTGCTTCCCGCTGCAATTAGAACATCCAGGGAATCCAGAGCTCTTCAAGGTTTTGCAGGCCAGTAGCTGCAGGTTGCCTGAGTAGGATCAGGTGTTTAAGGGATGATGTTCCAGGGCTGATCCCACTCTTCTGCTGGTGGTAACGCTGTTCCCTGTCTCCATCTGAGGGAGCAGTTTGGCACCTTTGTTTTGGATGTGGGAGGAGATATTGATGGGTTGTTCAGGACTGAGCTGCACTGGGAGGTCCTGGAATGCCCTGACCTCGCCAGGCACCATCCTGGGATGGATCCAGAACAAGCACTGCCAATAACCCACTGTGCTCCCACACCTGAATGCCCACAGCTCCCACATCCAAGAACCTCTCAGGCTTTTGGATGAGAAATTCCCCTCCAGGGATCTTTGCTTTCCCAGAAACTTCCTCAATTCCTCCTGAGTGAGGATCTGGGAGGCAGAATCCCTTTGGACATCGGGTTGGCACCAGGCTGTGCCCACTGCCGGCAGGGTGGGCAGGGCGGGCAGGGCGGGCAGGGCTGTGTACGTGTTCACACAGATGTAAACCACACGTCTCTTTTTTAACTAAGCCCCAGGAAAACCCATTAAACCCTGCAAATGTCAACTGTGTGTTCACACTGCTGGGGAAAAAGCAAATTTGCCATTGAAATCCCAGCAGAGATTGATGGCTGTGCAAGTTCCTCAGCAGGAGGTGTGAGCAGACCCTCGCCTTGCTCTGCCCTGAGGATCCCACACCATTTTTAGGAGGTCGAGGCACCTGCAGCAGTGGCTGTAATAAAAGCAGTGCAGTGGAAAGAGAAAGGAGATATTTCTTATAAATGTTCCATTTTCTTCAGAGCAGCCGGGCTGGGGGCAGGTACTGATGGCCAATATAAGCCTATTTCCATCACAGTGGTGTTTCGCTGAGATTTTCAGACCAGTTACCATTGGAACAGCATTAAAATGAAATAATGGACAGCACTGACACCGATGAATCCCTCCCTTGCCATGCAAGCCTCCATCACAATAAAAGAGAAGATGGTTTCATACAATAAAAGAGGGAATGGGAGCCTTAGGGGCTCCCAGATGGATTTTCGCACATTCAGCTCCAGCAGATCCGTGCTGGGACAGGGGCAGGAGGTGCTGCAGGAGCCTGTGCTGGTCTCTTACTCGTGGAATTCGCAGGTCTGGTTTCCCAGGAGCACGGACACGCGGCTGCCAGCCCCGAGGTAGTGGCCGGAGATGGTCACCATGGTCCCTCCCGACTCCGGGCCGCGGCTGGGGCTCAGGAAACTCACGGCTGGAGTCTGCAGGAAGGAAAGGACAAGCTCAGGGCTCCTGCTGCTGCAGGGAGCTGCTGTGGGGGGCTGTGGCAGCAGAGAAGGACATCCCTGAGTGTGTCCAAGGCCAGGCTGGACGGGGTTTGGAGCACCCTGGGACAGAGGAAAGTGTCCCTGCCCATGGCACGGGTTGCACTGGGTCTTTGAGGATCCCTTCCAACCCAAGCCATTCTATGATTCCATAATCACTGTTTTGGGGGTGCAAAGCTGAACCCAAATGTTGTGGGAGCCCTGGTTTATTCCCAGGGTGGGCTCTCAATCCTGCAAGCTGGGCTTGTTGACTGGGCCCCCCAAAATTGTGCAACACCAGGGGGAAACCACCAGAAAAAAATGGCAATTCTGGGATTGTCTCCTGGAGCTGAACCCCCTCCATGTGCCACGCTCAGTTCCCGGGGGACACATGTGCTGTCTCCCAGCAGGACACTCACCACGAACATGTACTGCTGCGCTGACTTGGCCGTGAACTCGGGCTTGCACTCTCCGATGCACAGGAGCACTGGGCCGGAGCTGATCCCTGGAAGCGCCTGCCCCATTTCACAGACGATCCTGGAAGCAGAAATGCCGCAGGGAAGCTTTGGCAGGAGGTGCCAGCAGTGCCCTGCACAGCTCCACACTGCCTTTTTTTCTCCTTTCTCTCCCCCCTCCTCTTTAACTTTGATATCTGCCTCTTTGGAAGAAGTTAATTACTGAGTCTATTTTTACCCCATGTAGTAATTTAAAGGGAAAAAAATCAAAATTAGACATAATTATTACAAGCTGTAAACTCCAGAGCAAAGCAGAGCACTAATGGCAATATATTAGCCAGTAGCAAAGTGAGTGCAAAGTCCTCAGAGTAACAGATGAGTTCATTAAGGGAACAGCTCACACTGCAGACTCCCAGTTAATCAAAACTGGAGAAACCGGCTGGGGGATGATAGAGACAGCCCTGGAGAGCAGCTCCTGCTGGGGGACAGGGCTGGCTGCCACAAACACACTCGTGGTGGTCACCGGAGCTTGTCCCCGTGCTCCTGGCGTGGTCCAGCTCAGCCCCGTGGGCACATCCTGAGGCTGGGAAAGCTGCAGGGACAGGGAGATCTGCTGGGGTTAACCATGGCTGATCACTGTGGATGCACAACCCCCAAATCCCAGGGCACGAGGGATGTGTGACACTAGCTGGGATCGGGATCAAGCGGATGCCAGTCGTGCCAGCAGGTTTGGGGGAGGTTTCCAGAGAGGCATCAGCTGGCAGGGCTCTCCAGATGGACCTGAAAGGGGTGGATGCTCCCACAGCAGTGCTGGAAAGATGAATTCAAGAGCATCCCTGCAGGCACTGGGAAGCTGAGGGTGGGAGGAACCTGCCCCAGACTGGAAATCTGAGAGTGGGAGCAACTTGCCTCGGGACTGGAGACTTGAGGATGGGTAATTTGCCTCAGGGATGAAAAGCTGAGGGTAGGAGTAACCTGCCTGAGGCAGGAGGTGCAGTTCCACCCATGATGAGATACCCGTGGGCTCTGACCCCAGGAGAGGGACCTGAGAAGAGCCAGAGCAGCCTCTGCCTGCTGAGGCTGAAGGAGAAGGAAGCGCTCACTCCTCTGCCTATCACACACAAAGACACAAAAGGCCCCAGTTTGGGGAGGCAGCGTTCCAGCTGCCTTCAGCAGCATTAAATTCACTGCAAATAAAACAAAGTAAAATAAAATAAAAGGCGAAGACTAAAGGAAGAAAAGAAGCTGCAGCTCGCCTGCACAGGTGATGCCAGGAGGGCCGATGAAATACACACACACCGGTAAAGAGCTGGAACATGCACGTCCTCATTGCTGCACATCAAAAGGGGTTGCCTAGAGAGATGCTGCCTTTGGAGAGCAGGGATTGAAGCGTCTCGGCTCCGTGCCTTCCTCTGCCACGTGCTCCTCGCTCTGCCTTTCAACCAGACATCGCCCCTGCACCTCTCTGCCTGCTCCTCCCTCACTTCTGCAGACTGGCAGCGGGGAGAGGAGGTCACTCCGAGCTCGGGGCACGGCAAACAAAGCCTGGGAAGTGGTTCCTGACCCGCCACGGGCAGGAGAAGAGAGGGGAGGTTCTCTCTCCCACAAGGAATCACCGAATACTGAACTCTGCCAGCAAAGCAGCAGCTGCAGCACAGCCCGGGCAGGGAGGGCCGTGGGACGGGGCACAAGTGACCGGGTACACCTGGTCCCCAGTCCCGCTAAAAGCCAAATCCCCAGCAGGTACCTTGTTACAAAATGATGCATTCGGCAGAGCTGTAGGGTGCTGATTGCCGGGCTAAGTGGCCCTTTCACCAACATTAACCTAATTGCTGGCTGATAGATTGCGGGGCTGGAGCATATGGCAGAGTCATTACAGTCTTGGAATTCAGTCTGCCCACAGAACCCGTAAGAGGGTCCTTTTATCTGTATTCATCTTTAAAAGGCAGCTCTCATGCTAACGCTTGCTGTTATCTGCCCAGGGTAAATGTTTTAATGATGTTAACAAACTTTGAAAGCTCAAGAGCCGTAATTAGAGTCATGATTATAAAATCAGGGTTTCATACCATCAAAGGGGGATAATTTCATAATCTTCCATCCTTTATTTGAAAAATAAAATATAACAAAGTCCTGCTCAGCAGAACAGCCCCAACTGCTCGCAGTGATGGGGTATTGGTGCCATGGTTGGAGCCGTTCCTGCAGGAACACCAGGCACCCTTCATCCCGTGATCCCAGATCCCCTGGCACTCTGCACTCACTCTCGCTGCTCCAGAGGGGTCATCAGTGCCCCTTCCGCCTGACAGATGGGGAAAGAACCACAAGGAATGGACAAGCCCCAAACCAAAGCCGCCAGCTGACAGGTCCTGCACTTTGCTGGGGCTCTCAGTGGGAGCCACCAAATTCATTTCCCAGCAGAGGACAACTCCTTTCAGCTGCTCCCGAAGCTGGGGCAGGTCTGTGCTGCTGCAACCACCCGTGGGGTCTTGGCCATCTCCACACTCACAATCCTACTGCACAGGACACCGTCCTGCTCCCCAGCAGGAGACGACACAGCCCAAGGGGAGACATCACCTCTTTCTGCTGTCCCACCCAGCACAAATGACCCCCAACACCCCCTGGGCACCTTGACTACCCCAGCACAGCCCCTCCAGGGCAGGAGAGGAGCGGCTGTCACGCCGTGGGGTTTATTCGCTCATCCCCTGTTACAGGCCTATTTTCTAATTTTGGCCTGACATTTTTCTTAGTGAAACAAATGAATTGACTCCAGTGAAGGCCCACTCGGATTAAGGGGCTGTCACCGCCTCGCCTGCCTAACAAATGGCTGCGTGCAGCCGGCAGCGCCGGCGGAATTCCAAGTGGGATGGGGAGCACGGGGAGCACGGAGGCTCGGCGGCAGCAGCAAGGTGCTCATCAGCAAAGGTGCTTAGCCAAGCAGGAAGGAAACAGAACATTTAATGAAAACTTAAAGGGCTGCTTAACCCCCGCAGGGAGAGTCCAGAGTGTGGGAACATGTGGGAACGTGCAGGAACCCCTCCCCATGTCCACCTCCAGAGCCCTTCCTGCAGGCGCCCAGGTTCTGTGCAAGCTTTTGGCCTCCTGAGCATTGGCTGGAGGTCAGGGAGGAGGCTCTGTGGGGTGCCCAGCCCTGGAGACCCACGGTGGGGACGGGTGAGGGGTCACTCACTGCTCCGCCACGACGTAGTGCTCGGGCAGGGGCGTGCACTGCACCCCGGCCACCTGCACCCCCTGCGCGATCTCCGAGAAGTCCAGGCCCAGGTTCACACCACGGATGGTCACCCTCGTCCCTCCTTCCGGCGGCCCCGACACCGTCAGGATCTGCAGGGAAACAGAACACAGGGAAGTGGAGGTGACATCCCCACCACGCCCGTTCTTCAGCCCCGCCCTGGTTTGGAAACACTTCTGCTTTGAGTGCTGCAGCCTCCTCCTGCTCCTGCTGCCAAACCTAGCCATGGCCACCCCCTCATGGCCCTTCTGGATGTCCTGGAGAAGCCCAAGGATGCTGAAATCTATCTGTGCCGTGCTCCAAGAGAGGACTCCGAGGTCCCTGAGCTGGCCAAGAGGAGTGGGCAATGCCATTCCCCCGAAATCCTTCCAGAAGGATAAACCTAGCTCCTATCTTCTCTGTCCAGAAGAGGGTAAGTCACCTTCCAGAAGCAGCCTGGTGCTTGGGAGAACTTTACTTTCTGCCTTGGCTGTTCTCTGAATGTTAATGTCACATTTTATTAGTGACTTGGCACCTCGAATGACTTAAAAATGTTAAAGGGTGAGGTGTGTGCTTTCAAGCTGCCTGTTTATAGCCCGCCTCAGCCATAACCATCCCTGCTTCCCCGGACCTGCATTAAGGACAATCTCCTCTTCAATTAGGAGTATAAATTTCAATAATGCATAGTCACAAAATTTGGGCCCAGGACTCTCAGACAGTTATCCTGAATCTGCCACCGCTCTGCTGTTGCTCTTGGGTGAGTTTCTCATCTTCCCCGTGCTGCAGCTGTTATTAATAAATAAACACAATCCATAATAATGCTATTTAATTAATTTAATGGATAAATCTTGTTTACGCTTCTTTGTTCCACCCTTGGCTTTGGCAAAAAACTTGAGCTCTTCAGAGCCTTTCCCTTGCTGTTCCCAGATGGATGCTTGGTTTTCTCCACCTTCTTAGGAGTGAATGAGGGAGGTGGCCGAACACCAGTCCCACCAGGACAGCACGTCACAGTGACCTGTCCCACAGCAGCCCTCGTGGGACATCCCTGTCCTCATCACAGTTGGTTCCAACTTCCCCAAAGGCATCTCCAAAAAGACATCCGAGATCTTCAAGATGGAATCCCGCCATCCCCACTAAACCAGGTGCCACATCCACGTGGTTTTTGAACCTTCCAGGGTGACTCCACCACTTCCCTGGGCATTCTGTCCCATTTTTGGCCACACGTGCTGAGGTTATTCCAGCTCCAGGCACCCGGCAGAGCCACCAAGCCCCCCCCTCCTTCCTCCACATCCTTTAATTCCCACCTCCCTCTCCCCTCCACCGCCTGACGGAGGTTTTTAATTTATTCACCACGCACTGCCTGTTGTGCTCCTGTTCCCTGTAACTCACCCCATGGCCTGTCTTGTATCATTTAGCTCTGGGAAGCTCGACGTGCCCATAAACCCACTACAAAATCAAGCTGGATTGTGTTACACCAAGTCCTGGAGGCCTGGTAGTGTTTACATCACTGGTTGGGAATCACCTGAACTTGGCACTTCACGCACTTGACAGTTACAGCTGTCCTTTGCAGCTCTGGATGATGTTAAAATGCATTTACTGGAGCACTTACTCTGCTGGGCTCGTTGTCTCATCACTGCTCAGGAAAGAGTCACCGCTTGCCATTTCCTGACCTGAGCAGAACCAGCGGGGCCAAGCAGCCTCCCCGAACAAAGCTGAGCTGATGCTGTATTTAAAAAATGTCCTGACCTGGAAAATCCCCAATATGGAGCTCCACTCGACCTAGATTTTAGTGGCCACTAATTGAACAGTTTTGAAGTAACTGTGCCATAAAGCAGCCCCAGGGTTAGAACAGATGCATTCAATTAATTACAGCTGGAGAGATTCAGTCAAAATCACAGAAAGAAGATAAGTCTTAAAGGTCCCGGTGCACCCAGAGCTGGGGACCCTCTGAGCAGCATCCCTGGGCTTCTCCTTGGGGTGAGGATGAGGCACCTCCAGCACAGCCAGCCCATGCTCTGCCTTAATCCCAGCTGGGCTGTGCTGGGAGCTGCCCAGGCTGCTGGGCTGCCAGCCCCAATTTCTGATCCGAGACAGACAGGATTAGCAAGAAATATTCCCCAATTTCAAGAAAATCACTTCACTAGACTGGCTTTTCACTTAGAGCTCTGTGGAGGATGAAAGGGACCTGCAAAGGGCAGCTGAGGAAAAGCAAGGCCATTACCAGGAATTGGATATTTGCTGTTTAGCAATCTGCACCTCTGCTGTGGGAGGCAGAATTACTCTGAGCAGGTCACCTCTCCCCACTGCAGGAGAGAAATCCCAATCCAGCCCCTGTAATAATGCTGGGAAGGATTGATCAGGTGTGCAGCACTGGGTTATTCATAAAAAGGGTTGGGTACAGGGATGGGGGAGTGGGTGGCAGGAGCTCGGTCACCCTCACACCCCGTCCTTGATGAGGGAGGGGACAGAAATGCTCCAGAGCACTTCTCTTATTGCTGCCTTTTACTTGAAACCAGGGTAGGGACCCCCAAGGCTGGAATCCAAGGGATCCCCGAGGCTGGAGTCCAAGGGATCCCTGTGGTTGGGATCCAAGGATCCCAGGGGTCCGGGAGCCCCAGCCCAGTGCTAGAACCCCTCCCCTCCCCAGCCTGCAGAAGACACTGCTCCAGCAATGAGGGGTGAATGTTCTCAGTGTCACGTCTTGCTGCTTGAATCGCTGAGAGTTTCTGACATGAAGCAACATTTCGCCTGCAGAAGAAGCCAGTGAGGAGCCAGGGAGAGCTGGGGCCGGGGCTGGCTGGGAGGTGCTGGGGTTCTCAGTGTCACGTCTTGCTGCTTGAATCGCTGAGAGTTTCTGACATGAAGCAACATTTCGCCTGCAGAAGAAGCCAGTGAGGAGCCAGGGAGAGCTGGGGCCGGGGCTGGCTGGGAGATGCTGGGGCTTTCCCTGCAGAGCTGGAGGGGAGCCACGAGCCCTGCACAGCAACCCCTGGGCATCTGTTCGGGTGCGGAGAGAGCACCCAATCAATGGCACAGCCCCCGCCCCCTCCCCAAACCTCATCCACCTTCATCCTCGTTGTGCTTTTCTCCTCCTGCTCTAAGCTCTGGATCCCAGCTGATGAGCCCAGCGGGGAAGCGGCACATGAGCATTGTCATCCCGGCATGATCCCTCCTTGTCTCTGCCTCAGCTGATGGCACATTCAGAACCTAATTGTTATCTCAGCAGAGCAACTCCATTATTCAGCCTGACACTGCCCCCCCTTCAGCTGTTTGTTGCGCTGATGTTATATTAATGAGGCCTGCAAATAAATGAATAGGAGATCAGAGCGCCGCTTGTTCGCCAGAAAACTGATTTTTATTTATTTATTGCTAAGGCCACAGCCAGGCTGGAAGTTTTGAGCTGCTGAGGGGACATTGCTGGGGAGGGCTGGGCCTCTCACTCAGTGAAAGGACTGCAAATACCCCACTGCTCATTTACTTTTAGAATTATTAAAACCCAATCTCTTCTTATTTATGCATTCCCCCGAAGGGACTGGCGCCTGGGAGCCAGGCCCTTGACCTCAGGCTTGTCACAAAGAGTGAACCTGGCCAGATGAAGCAAAAGGAGTGGGAAATAGCCCATATTAAAGGCTCTTTTAGTCTGGGTAATCCAGGCTGCAATGTGAGCTTCAGCATGAGAGCAAACCCTGCTCCCCAGTCCTGTCACTGCTGGTGGCCAAGGGATGGAGGATGTGCCACCAGTGCCAGCTCTGGACCTGCCAGGGGCAGGTCAGTCCCAGCAGGGCAGGGTGGCCCCCCAGCTGTACAGCTCTGCAGCACTGGGCACTGCAACGTGGTACCAGAATCCTGAGAAAACTCAGATGTCGGGAAAGGACCCAACAGCAACAAAAGCCGTGAAGGTCTCATGGTCTCCTCCACAATCTCCCTCTCAGGGCTGAGACACAGACCTGGAGTCAAGAAATCTGTATCAGCAGAGCTCTGCTCTTTTCTCCTTGGACAGAGCCCAAAAGTATTGCTTTCAAGTTGGACAGTGATAAAACACTTGGTGGCAGTGCCCTGCCTGCAGCCAGCTGCCAGAGCCAGCCTGGCACTGCTCACATGCAAGTCACTTGGTGGCTGGAGCACAGCATTTTTCCCTTCTCTGCTTAGCTCAAGGAGGGGCAGATAAATAATTCCAAGATTTCTTCAACTTGACAACTTTCTGCCTGCTTTATGGGGAAGCAAATCTCAGTAGAGGCTGTTTTGCTTCTCGTAGCATAACCTTGTGCAGCAGAACAGCACTCGGGCAAGAGAAGTTTGGGTTCTGCCCACTGGCAGGGCAAGGAGAATAGCCAGGGAAGCCTTTAAGGTTCATTTAATCTCTTGGTAGGACAGCTGGGACTGGGAAAACAAAGACACCAACCAAACAAGGAAAGGACAGGCTTCCAAGCCTTTTTAATGTTTCCCATCTCTGCACAACCAGCCCCAGCACCTCTCCTGCCCCTCAGCAGCTCCACCCTGCCTGCACAAGAGAAAAACCTGCCCAAGAGAGGTACAGCACTGCTGGACAGGTCTAAGGCAGAAATACCAAAAGTCTGGTGACATCCCTGAGGATGGATGGACCCTCCTCAGCAACATCATCCTCCAGGCAGCCCCAGCCAGCCCTGACACAGCAGCAGCCTCTGTGCTTCCTCCTCTCCTCTATAAAAAGGAGGTTGATGCTTCCTTCCCCTGGGATCTGAGCCAGTTTAGTTAAACCAGTGTAGAAACTAATTTAATTTAAGAGGAAACTTCCACACTCGCTTGGGTTCTGATTCAGCTGGCAGATTTTGGGTGCTGAGCGGCCCTGCCACGAGCGTTGGTGTAACAGACAACTCTGATCCAACTCTGTTACACCTTTTGCAGCGTGGATGCACAGCTAGGACAAGGGAGGCTTTTTTGGGGGATTTAATTAACCGAGAAACCCAAACCTTCCTTCATTCCCACCTGATAGAGTGTCACTCCTCACAGCAGCGTTAACAGAGCGAGTGTAGTTTCACTGGTGAAAATGCTCCTGGGACACATTTTGCATCCCTCAGTGGGCTGAACAGAAACATCAGAAGCATCAACTCCAGACTAATTAGCTCCCTGGTTAAATTAGCATTCCCGCAGCAGTCCGTGGCGGTCACCCCGGCGCGGGTGGCACGGCTGGCGAGTGCCAGCTGCCCGTGGGGCAGTGGCTGCACACCTGGCCACATGCCAGCGGTTTCCCAGACAGCACTGGAGCGTTTTATCCCTGTTTCTCAGGGCCGGGTGGATTTTGGCCAGCACAGAGACAGCCCAGCGGCCGCGGGAGGAGCGGGGGCGGGGAGCGCGGCCTCACCTCGGTGATGCGCGGGTTGGAGCACTTGACGGGGGAGCCGCAGTGGGGCCGCAGGGTGCACTTGGCCTCGCCGCTGCACCAGCCACACTCGAACTTGGGGTCGGCCTTGAGGCACAGCCCGCAGCTCTCGCGCTGCGCCGCGCACTTGTACAGGTGCACTGCGGGGAGAGGGTGGGAGAGCAGGGAGGGTCAGGGACCGAGAGATTCCCCTGGATGCAGCTGGGATTGAGAGATTCCCCCGGGATGCAGCTGGGATTGAGAGATTCCCCTGGATGCAGCTGGGATTGAGAAGGGTCAGGGACTGAGAGATTCCCCC
>NW_008239334.1:400512-400758 GCF_000691975.1 Corvus brachyrhynchos
GGGCGCACGGCGGGCGGTTCCCGGCTGCGCGGGGGGCAGTGGCTGCACACCTGGCCACATGCCAGCGGTTTCCCAGACAGCACTGGAGCGTTTTATCCCTGTTTCTCAGGGCCGGGTGGATTTTGGCCAGCACAGAGACAGCCCAGCGGCCGCGGGAGGAGCGGGGGCGGGGAGCGCGGCCTCACCTCGGTGATGCGCGGGTTGGAGCACTTGACGTTGTGGCTGGGCCGAGCGCGCCACGCGGGA
>NW_008239334.1:401359-409255 GCF_000691975.1 Corvus brachyrhynchos
AAGCCGCAGGTGCCCCTGCACAGGTGGATTCCTGCACAGCCAAGGCAGTGTCAGTGGGGCTCAGAGAGCAGCACCAACAGTGCAGGGAGCTGCTCTCCTCCTCAGGGGGATCCTCAGGGGTCACAATGCCTCTGCCCCAACAGCCCCTCTCCAGCCCCCCACCACCATGACCTGAAGCCAATTCAAGCAGATTTTACCTTTCAGATTCTCTGGGTTGTCAATGACGAAGTTCCCGTTCCAAACCACGGCAAAGTCCACTGCCAGGTTGCTGATGTCCATCCCATCATAGAGGTACTGCAGGGGAAGATCCACAACGAAATGCTTGGGGAGACAACACTCACAGACAAAGAAGGCTTTTTTGAAAGAAACCATCCTTATTCTCTGCTTAAAAACATCTGCTGGTGCCTCAGACACCACACTTTTACACTTCATCTCCAGGGTTCTGCTTTGAGTCCCTTGTCCTCACCAGGAAGAGATAATTAAATCAGGTCTAGTCCTTGCGAGAGGTAACAGATTAATTATTCCACTCGCAGTGGTTGCTTTCATCACTCAGTCTCTGGTTTAGCAACACAGCCCCTCCAGTTCACCAGGCTGGGACTGGTGCCTTCAGGCTGTTTCTTGCCCAGTTCGTGCACCCCAGTGTGACTGGGAGCTGGGAAATCCCACTGGGACCTTTGCTGGTGGAATAGGAACAGCTGAGCAAAAATAGCTGGTGCAGAGCCCCAGCCACTGCTTCAGCCTGCTCTGGGATAGCGCTGGCTTGAATTATTCCCCTTCCTATGGACATCCTGGGGGCCGTGGCTGAGTGAAGCTGGATGCTTCAGCTGAACTCCCAGTGAACGCTGAAATTCCCATTATCACACCCAGCACTGGCGAGGCCTCACTCTGCTGCTCTCTTTAGGTCAACCAAGAGCTGCTAAGACGACTTAAAAAGGTGAGTGAGCATTGCCATCCTCTCTGGGATGAGGGAAGGGTGATTTCAGCAAGGCAGACTGCTCTGCCTGTCCCTGGGCAGGAGTTGTGCAGTTTTAACTCACATTTGACTGTACTGGTTCACCCTGCCTGGGTTTTACTGAGCTGGTGTGGAACAAGAAGCTGTGAGTCCAGAATGGCCCTTACATCCTTCCCCTACCACTTCCTGTCAGCCTAACAGCAGTGAAAGTGCGTCTCTAATGCTTATAAATCACTCTGGATAGGAAAAGTACCGTATACTATTAATACATTTATTATCCACCAAGCTGCGAGGCCCAAAGACGGCCAGCAATGTATAAATATCCAGTAAAATTTTTAAAAATTCAGAACTTCATTAACAATTTAAGACCATCTGCGCTGAATATTCAAGCGGACCCTGTTCTGCTGCCTAAAACAAACTGACTGTGCCCTGTTTGCCCAGGGCCCTTCCCGAGCACATGGTGAGCAGAGGAAGGGCCACGCTTGTCCCTGCTCATCCGCCAGCTGCGAAGGGCCACAGGAGACCCAAACGTGGGCTGTGGATCAGCTGTGCGTTTGCCATTTGCGTTCTAGCAGCCCCAGGTACCCACCAGGGTGACTCTGGGGTGCCCTGGGGTCCATGGCAAGGCTGAGCCCCGTCCTGTGGAGGGGGATTATCCTCCCCTGCTCCTCGGGCAGCATCGCTGCGGAGATTCCCCTCTCCCCACCGTGCTCTGCTCCTCCCCTGGCAGTCTCCCTTTCCCCCTCCTTCCTTCCCTGCTCTCCAGCACTGCTCTATTCATCCAGCCACCGTGACCTGGAACTCGACAGCTCCCCGATAAGGGGTCTGTGATTCTCCTTATCTGCCGGTGTGGGAATTAGCCTGCCTTAACACCCTCTGCATTCCTTCCTCCTCCTCCCCTTCCCCCGGCTGACCCCCCACCGGCAGCCAGGGGACTCCAGATAAGGGATCTCCTCCCCGTGACTGAACCCCTCGTGGGCATTCTCCCACCTGGGATTCAGGATTAGAGATTTCCCACCCTCCCCGCGGCTGTTTGGAGCTGACACTCCCTTTCCAAAGGTTCCCCCCCGCTCTCACCGAGCTGTTCTGGCACTGCACGCTGGAGCTGTTGAAGCGCAGGGCGGGCACCCTGTGGATGATGCCCTGGATGCTGAGCACACACTCGTAGCCCCTCTGCCCCGACTGGGGCTGGGGCAGGTTCCTGGCCTTCAGCGTGATGGGCTTCACCTCTCCCACCGGGATCAGGATCTCCTCCGTGGGGAAGAGCTGGGGGCAGTCCTAGGAGGCAATGAGAGACGTGCGGGGTTAAGGGTGGGCTGTGGTGGAGCTGCAGCTGTGACCTGGTCTCGGGCCACCTGCTCTGGTGGCAGGGCCGATGTCCCAGCACATCCCCAGCGCCCAGGGCCTGCCACTCCCCAGTCCAGCTGCAGGTGAAGTGCAGGGACACAGAACCCCCTGTGCCCCGGGGCTGGCACTGATGTCCTCGCTGCAGCTGCACAAGGAGGAACACCCTCTCTGGGGACAAATCCAAGGTGTCCTCCCCGCTCTGAGCTTCCCCCAGGTTTTATCTGCGGAGCCAGCATCTCCTGCTGTACCCTCCTGAGGAGCACAGCCCCTTATCAGCTGCTCCAGCCCTGCCGAGCCCCCTGCCCTGGGAGGGGACAGGCTGCTCCCAGCCACGGGGGCTTCTCCTAATCCCATTTCACCCCTCAGACCCCTCGTGCTGTGGAGTGAGATGGATCAGCCCAGGGTGTGCTTCCCTCTCACCACCAGGCACTGTTCTGCTCTGCTTTATCTCAGTAAAATTAGGCCAAGGTGCCATTCATTTCTGAGGTGACATTAAGTTCTACTCTGTCTGCTCTCACTCCTCTCCATGCTCCAACACCTCCTGCCTTCCTGAACCGCCCACCAGCTCCTGTGGCTGGCAGTGTTCTCCTCAGCCTGGGTGGGATTTGTGCCTCTGCCAGCTGGGTGGGCAAAGCATCCGACCTGAACTGCCCCTTCTATCTCCACATCACAGAGTGCTTTGTATGCGAAGGGACCATAAAAATCATTCCTGGAAGTGTCCAAGGCCAGGTTGGATGGGATTTGGAGCAATCTGGGATAGTGGAAGGTGTCCCTGCTCACAGCAGGGGGTGGGATGAGATGATTTTCAAGATCCCTCCCCATCCAAACCATCTGTGATCCCGTGAAACACCATTCCACAGAAGAACAGATCTCCAGTTCCCCCCAAACACAAACTGAATGTCCAAATGAAACCCCGAGATGGACCACAAAAAACAACTTAGCAGCACCTGGTAACTTTGTGACACCCCTCCCATGAGATCTCAGCATCCCAAACATTATCTCTGCACGGCACACTGGGAAATACAATTTTTCTTCAATTTCTACACCGGGAACTGCACCACGCTGAGACAAAGGCTCTGACCATCGGCAGTATTTACATTCTGCTCAGCTCTGATTTGCTTTGATCTAATGGAACAAGGTACCTAAGTACCTGTGAGCACCTGACACGGAATGATTAATCCTGAGCTAAAGCAGGAGTTTAGAACGAACACCCTGACATCTCCATCTCTGTTCCCTCTGCCAAATCCCAGACTGGCACCCCGAGCCCTTTGCCCCCCAGCCTGGGGATGAAAGGAAATCATCCTGATGGCAATGCCAGGACAGCCATCCTGCCCAGGATCCTGCTAGCACAGTGTGTCCAGGGGGAACATCCCCCCCTCCCCAGCCCAGGCTCCCGCTCCAGCTCCAGCCAGGGCCAGGGGAAGTTGTTTCACCAGTGGCTCAAGCGAGCAGTAAATGAGGAACAGACGCTCCCTTGGTCTGGAGGAGCTACTCACTTAAACTGCAGCCTCATAAACCTTTTTAGTGGCACTTTTCCTTATATATATTTTATTTTATTTCTAACAGGGACTTTCACGGATTAACAGCCAAGAGTGATTTCAAACTCCATCAGCCAGCAAGCTGTGCTGGGGAGGGAAGGGAAGGCCTTTCCTGCAGTGGAGTGGGTTCGCAGGCTGGAAGGGAATGGCATTCCCAGCTTCCCACTGACCCTGGGGCTGTGGATCCCACCCCAGCTCACCACCAGCACACTCTGAGGACTCATGGCATTTTCCACCCCCTGCCAGCTCTTCCAAGCTGACTCTGCACACTCATTCCTTCCTCTCCTTACACACCACACGCCTGTGCCACCTTCCACTCAACACCTGCCTGCATTTAAGGTTTTGAATTTCACCTCAAAGTCACATCGAGAACTGACAGGAGACAAGTGGCTCTGCTCCAGAGAGGGGCCCAGCCCCACGGAGCGCCCGTGGTTTGGAAGGAAAAGCAGCCTGGAGCTGCAGAGTCCTTTACCCCGCTATGACTGAAAACAAAAAATCTCCACGTGCCTCACCAGTGCAAGAACTTCAGTGCACAGTCCTGAAAATAATGAATATGTTATGGACCATTATCCTTCCTGGCCAGCGCCATCCGTGAGGCGCCTGCTAAGGATGGGCTCCTGCCTCTCCAGGCACGGGAGAGGACTCCTGTTCCCAGATCTGCTCTCTGGTGCTGAAAACGTTGGTAGCAAAATCTGTTCTGCCATCATTAGAGACAAGTGGGACAAAATAGATTTTTTTCTTTTTCCATTCCTTTGGTTCCAGTGGAAGGAAAATGTCACATTGGGACTGTGAGGAAAGCAAGGCGGGCGCAGCCTGAGCAGAAGCAAGGCAGCCCCTCTGTGCTGGCTGACAGCTGCAGTGATCACACTAATAAGGGATCCACGTTTTGGGATGGAGAGATCTGTAGGAAGATGCCAGACTCTGGAAAACCCAGGATGCTCATGGGGAGCCACACTGCTGCGGGCAGTCGCTGCTGTATTTCTCAGCTGAGCGAGGGGAGCCGCGGGAGCTGCCAGGGCTGGTCAAGGGTTTGGGTTGGCTCAGACCCTGCACGTGCTCTGGAGCCCCTGTGAGCCATTTCCAACCTCAGTGCTCAGCTTTCAGGGATTTTTTCTTTGCCATTTGTTTTTTAAATTGCTGCCGCAGTAATATGCACCCACGGCCCTGGACAGCCATGTCCCTGCACCCCAAATCCCTGCACAGCCACAGCCTTGCACCCTAAATCCCTACAAACCCACATCCCTGCACCCCAAATCCCTGCATTCCCACGTCCCTGCACCCCAAATCCCTACATGCCCATGTCCCTGCACCTTAAATCCCTACAAACCCACATCCCTGCGCCCCAAATCCCTACAAACCCACATCCCTGCACCCCAAATCCCTGCATTCCCACGTCCCTGCACCCCAAATCCCTACATGCCCATGTCCCTGCACCTTAAATCCCTACAAACCCACATCCCTGCGCCCCAAATCCCTACAAACCCACATCCCTGTACCCTAAATCCCTGCACAGCCACATCCCTGCACCCCAAATCCCTACAAACCCACATCCCTGCACCCCAAATCCCTGCACTCCCACATCCCTGCACACACAGCCCTGCTCACAGACCTTGTGTGGGGGTTTTGGCTCTCACATGGGTGCTGCTGCAGGAGAACAGCCTGGCAGCGTGGTTTGTCCCTCCACCACCTCTCCCAGCTGCTCCCTGGCTGTAAAGCCAGTTTGCAGACAAATTATTTTGTTAGGGGTTTATCATCAGCTCAGCAGTGCCCCAGTCAGTGCTGATTCCCTTCAGAGGAATTTCCTGATGAACTGGGAAGGGGTTGGCAGCACCAGCCCTGCTGCTGGGGCCAGAGCTGTGGCCAAGATCCCTCGTGTCCCTGCTTTGTCAGGCTCAGCCTGGGTGCCCCATTCCGCGTTTCCTCCCCAGGAAGAGCGAAACACCCAGAAAACACCGAATAGAGGTGATGGAATACACAATTTGTTCCATAATCAGTTTACTTTGTTTTTTAATTCATGAGTGGTAAATCCTGCAGCGAGTTAGGAAGGCCATTATTGCCTCCTCTCACTAAACAAACACGCAGAATCCTCTCATTATCCTCCTTGACTTCCCTCCGCCAGAATAAACACGGATCAGATCTGCTGGAGGAAGACAAGGCTCCGATGCCTGAGTGGCACAGACTCTTGGGGAATATTCTGCCTGTGAAGTAGCAGCACACACAATTTACAAAGACATTTTATGCTTCTCCAACACTTTTTAGCCTCAAAGACTCTAAGGTCTATAAATACCTTAAAGACCCGTGTTCTGCAGCTGTCTCTGGAGCAGAACAGAGCACCCATGGTTATTATTTGTGTTTAACCGAGCAGTTTTAGTAGGTCAAACCTCCTTGCTCTTATTTGGAAAAAAAAAATTGCCTAGAAATGGCAGGCAATTCTTCTGACTACGGGATTTAGCCCAAATGGCACAAAATAGACTGGTTTTGTACTGTTCATCTTCAAAAAACCCCCACAAACTCTCCACAAATGTTAACTTGCTGCACATATTTTGAAATTATAAACATAACCCAATCTGGCACGTGAATGTAAACCCCTGGTTCGCAGTTGTGTTCCCAATGATATAAATTACAGTCCCTGTCACTCATGGAAACACATTATCCTTCATTTATGCCACTGGAAAGGAGAGCAGACCCTGTTCCTTAGAAACCAGACATGAAAGAAAAGCAGCTGGAGCCAAGCCTGGTAAATTCCTTCCCCACACCATTAGTCCTGAGCTCCGGGCACGTGCTGTAACCTGGGTCTTCTCCATTAATTTGGGAGGCAGGCGGATATTTACAGCCATGGAAAGGCTGGAGGGAATCATTCCCTGCTGTAAACAACCCTTTGTGTGCCAGAGGTGAGGACAGGAGCCATTCCCTGGGGACAGGTTACAGGCAGGAACATTTCCTTCTGCTCCCTGCAGCTCTTCCCCGTGCGGCTCCTTCCCTCCAAACACCAAACATCCACACCGTGGATGGAAAAGGCATTGCCACTGCTCAGAGCTGGGGTAGTTTTGCTGAAACCGGGCTTTTTGTTCCTATTTCAGGCAAAGGCATCTCCCCAAAGTCAGGTGTGACCCAGCAAAGTCATTGGCTGGCTTTGGTGGCCTGAGATGTGGCTCTGAGTCACCTCCCGCACATCTCAGCTCTCCTGGGATGGGGATTGGCAGGACAGGCACGAGGGTGGGTTGATTTCGATTTGTGTCCTTCAAGGCACATCGAGCAGCACTCAGCACCCAAGGGCACAGCCAGGGGCAAGGGCGTTGCTCTGACATCAGTGGGAATTTAAAGGAGTCACAACGGAGCCGGAATCTGGCTCGGCACCGAACTCCCCGAATCTGGAACTCTCCGTCCCCAGATCAGCAGCCCTCCTGTGGGAATGGCATTATCAGCACACACTGGACATCAAAGAGGGATGGGCCCCACATTCTGGGGAGCTAAGAGGATTTATTTGGTTCGAGCTCTCCCTGGGATGGGGTGTAAGGATGTGTTTATGTATCCACATTTCTCCTCCTCTGGAAATTTCAAACATTTAGAGAGAGACATCATAAAACCTCAGACACACACAAACCCAACCACATCAGACACATTGAAATCACATCATTGGCTTGATCTGGAGCTGTGTAAAGTGGGCCAATCAATGCTCCACACCCACGAGAATCTCTTGGAGAAATCCTGATTTAGTGGGAGCAAGGTCTGAGCAGGCACCTTCTGCTGACAATGAAGCCTCTGGCCAAGAACAGGATGGGAAAATAATTGCCTACCTAATTAGGAACTCCTAAAGAATTGGGTACCTGGAAATGGACACCTCAGAGGAGCTGGGTTCCCCCATGTCAGAAATTCCCATGAGGGAGGATAGCAGGAACAGCCAGCTCCGTCCTGCAAGTTCCCTCTGCTGTAAAGGCTGTGAAGGGCTCTGTATTCATTGACTGGTGACCCCAAACCACGTGTTCCACGTTTGCACTTTTCCAAAAGCACCCACCCCCCTCTGGGGCTTCCTCTGCACCCCCCACATCTGCCCCTGAG
>NW_008239334.1:409322-413702 GCF_000691975.1 Corvus brachyrhynchos
ATTTTCATGGAAGGCAGGGCAAAAAAGCAGCATTTAGCTCGGTCAGTAGAGGCAGAAGCTTGCAGTGAGCAAGAGCACAGCTCACGAAGAAGGAATTTCTCTCCCTCATCTCCTTGTGAAGTGGCTGAGGCTTTGAGCTCTTGTTCCTCCTCCAGACAGACAACTCCTGGGAGCATCAAAGGGAGCTCGTTACACATCCAGTCCCACTGGGACGCCAATTCTGATGGGCCAGGAGTAAAAGGGAATATTCAAGATATTTTCCCTTGAATTAAATATAAAGATGCGAGCAAATTTCCAGGCCGGTGTGAACACGTGTGTAAACCTTACATAAGGAGAGGCACAGGAGACTGAAAGTAGGGCACAGACACGGAGATCACGGCTCCAAACACCACTGGCTCTGCTGGGGAGGGAGCGAGGGTGAGCACAAACAATTTCCTAATACATCAGGCCGTGACACAATGAGAACATTGTGATCTGCGTTGGGTTAGGAGAGGAAACTCTTCATGAGGCATTTATTTATTTCTGTGCTAGTAAAGAGCCCGTAGTAAAGGCATGATCACCATGCTGCGTGTGAGGAGGAAACTCATTGGTCTTAAATAAACAAACAAATTTATTTGGGGTGGTTTTGCCTGTGCTCAGAGGTCTGGAGAAGAAATGATGGACAGCAGAGCACTTGTATCGTTATCATCAGCCCTTATCAAAACTAATCCCAGGAAGGTGTGAGATATCCCAAAACATCCCCTGGTAAGAAACAACCTCTGCAAGATGAAGAAGACAGAGGAAGTTCTTCAGAGACACGACAGCCCTGTGATCCCAGGAGGAACTTCCAGAGATACCAACTCCGCTCTCTCCCTCTCTGTGATCTCAGGCAAGTCCTGGGTGCTCCCAGGAGGAAAACAGAGACAATGGGATTGTCCTACTTTAGCAGAGACTTGCCAGACACTTCTGGCAGGGTTGGAGACCCAGAGAACAGAGGACTCCAACTGAGCAGCCTGGGAGGACAGGGATGCTCTGAGTGTGAAGGAGAAACCTCCCCATCGCTCAGGAGGAGGAGACGCAAAGGGTTTTGCTTTGTCTTTATACGGTCTCATTTCAGGTGCTACAAAGCTGTTTGTAGGAACAGTGAGGGCAAAGACCGGGACCTTACCAGCATCGGGACCTCAGCAAGATGAAGCAGGCAGGGGCATCAGCCAGAACGAAGGATGCAGAAACCCCAGACCGAGGGTTCCTGGCCATGTTCAATCAGGAATTTGTGCTAACAAACCCCTTTCCTCCTGGGATCCCTCAGCCCTGGGACGCACAGGAGAGCTGGCAGAGCCATTCACGGGCTGTGCCTTTCCAAGTGTTAAAAGCATTTTTGGATTGGAGCCCCACACCTTTTATGAACTGCTAAGAGAGATGGCTCCGGGTCCCCAGCGCTGGAACCCGAACCAACTCCCTTTTCCAAAATCCGGGGCTGTGCACTTTGGCAATTCCCTTCTCCACCAGTCCACAGCCATAAATCCCAGCCCTGCCAGCACAAGGCACCGACCAGCCCCAGCCAGACCTGCTGTGGCCCTCAGACAAAGCAGAGCTGCTGAAAGGTGCTGGGTTTGAGGAGTCCTTGGGACAGCCCGAGGGAAAGCCCTGCAGTAATTACTGTAATTAATGAACCTGGGCATTCCCACACAGCAGGGGTGGGATCAGATCTGGCGTTCAGGTCAAGAGCAGCACTTCAGTGACACCAACACCTCCCTGCTTTAAAGCTGCATCTTTTTGACAACACGGAGACCCACGGGAAGGCAACAAACCTCACAGAAACTTTCGTTCTGCTGCTTGCGGCACAGAAAAGCAAAGGATAAAGGGAAGAATCCCGGTGTGGTACCTCAGAGACGTTGATCCGTCCCTCCTGGAAGGAGCAGGTGGTGGGGTCGTGGGTGCAGAGGTTCCGGTACTTGCACCAGTGGCAGCGGAAGGCGCTGTTCACACAGGACAGGCACCTGGGGACAAAGGAGGGGTCAGCACAGGGCTCAGCACAGTCATCTCCAGGCTTCACCAGAAATCCAGGCTTCCTGGGAAAATAATTTCTTTGAGGGGCGTGGTTTTGATACAGCAAAAGTGAGAAACGGGTTTGGGAAAACACACAGGCTCAAAAGACAGACTTTGGGCAGCCTCACAATTTATTCCACAGTAAAATACAAGCTGGGATTTATTGCACATCACTGGGTTGGTGTAAAGTAGAGCAGGGCATTGCACAGGCACCAGGCTTGGGTTTTAGTTTCTAGAAAAGAAGGCAAGCCTGGCAAAAATGGGATCAGTTGTTTTACAAGTCAGGAATGCGCCGAGTCAACGGCAACACTTCTGCCCGGCCTTGGAGCGCAGAGGGTCCAGCAAGTGCTTTTGATTCATGTTGGGAAAAAAAATAACTGTTTATGAAATGTTTTTGAAAGAACACAGACCCTTTTCAGCCCCGGGGGGCCCAGCTGCCAGCAGAGTGCCTGGGTGGGTTTTGTTCCCCACTTGCTGCCGCCACAGAGATGCACGAGCTGTGACAGCTGCTGATCCTGGCAGTTGCCACCTCCTCCATCTCCGAGGCCACCCCTCCTGCCACGTGGCAGCTCTTGGTGGCACAAGGATCAGCTGTGCCCATGGAGTCCGTCCCGTGCCATAACCTGTGGCTCCAGGCACTGTGGTGCTGCCTGGAGAGGGAAGTGCCCGGGGATGTGCTGGAGCAAGGCCAGGGCAGGCAGACAAATGTCACCAGGGAGGTGGCAGTGTGGCCTCGGGCAAGAAGCTCTGGAAGAGGAGGAGAGAGGCTCTGCAGCAGGGGCTCCCTCGCCAGCTGGGCACAGGGACCAGGGCAGTGCGAGCTCGTGTGAGCTGCTGCCACCAGAACGAGTTCTAATACCTCACTTGTGTTCTCCTGATGCCTTCCTGGTGGCCCCAATAGCCAAGGGAGCTTATTCTAATCATGCACGGGCAAATCTGGGGGAGAACACCGAGTGCTGCGAGCTTATTTAATTACTCATTTGTCTGACCCACTTCTGTCCCTGTTTGGGTCTGCAGCACCTCACCCACCTGCCCTCACCCAGCCTGGCCTCCAGCATTCCCAGCAGGGGCTGCTGGAGCTCCCAGTTTCCCCTCCAAGGGAGGAGGATCTCCCTGGGCACCCAGGCCAGTGGTTTGGTTTGGCACCTCTCCCTGTTCCGTGGTTTCTGTAGTTTCCTGGCTGCTGCTTCCAGCTCTCCCCCGGCCTGGCAGTAGGGCAAGGTGGGATCCTGAGCTCTCAGCTTTACACCGGGTCACCACCCTGGCTCTTTCACCCCAGTCCACCTTTCTCAAGAACCAGTGTGTCTCCTTTGCTTCAGAAAGTGCAGCTCTCCACCCACCTAGTCCTTACTAAAAGACACTTGTCAGGGAAGGTTCCCTGTCCCACCTGCAGCCCCCTGGGGACACAGAATCCATGGGCGTGAGCTCCTAACCACCTCAGTCCATGGGGTCACAACATCACAGGAGGGTTCCCAGGACCTTCCTGCCCATCCCCAAACCCCTCCTGTCCCTCTCTCCCCGTGTCACCTCCCAGGGGTGAGTGCATCAGATGCCACACAGCCCAAAGCAGCTCCCCTGCTCCCCGCACACCCAGCACTGCAGCACGGAGCCTCAGGATCAATAGATCTCTCCTCTCTGCTGGCTGAGCCCTGAATTCTGCCTCCTTTCTGCATGCCATGATTCATTCCTGCCAGGCTGGCTGTGCCCTCCTTGAACTCTGTGATAACGAGTCTGGAGTGATGTAAGTGCTGCAGAATTTACCACCCTGTAAGCACTTTATCTCCAGACACAAACGGGGGGAGGCACGGCCAGATGAAGCCGAGTGACAGGCCAGGAAGGATGTATTGCTTCTCCTGATCCAAACCTCGGCTCCTCCATGGAAATAGGGGTCCCTGGAACGCCATTCCTCATGAAAATTCCACACTGGGAGAATGCAGAGGAGCCTGGGGGAACTGCAAGTGCTGCTGGTGCTGCACAGCCTGACCGAGGCACAAGGGCCTGAGGAGACAGCTGTGCATGAGGGGCAGCAGGACAGGAGCAGGAATCCTTGGGATTATGGATATGGATCCCACAGGCAGCACAGGGGGACTGAAGGATTCCCTGTCATCCCGGTACCTCTGCTCTGTGCTGTGGCTCACAACAGAATTTAAATTAAAAATGAATGCCTGCCTAGGAAAGCCAGCGGCCAGCCAAGCCCGTGAGCACACAAACACACAAACCCTCTTCCAAGGGCATCAGGAAAGGCCCTGGAGCTTGAGGCTTCAAACCAGCACAGAAGGGCTGGGAGTGACCTTGTGCTGGCACTCGGTGACTCCAGCAGCTGCCCCTGCCCCAGGAGAGGCTCCCAGCCCT
>NW_008239334.1:414326-434239 GCF_000691975.1 Corvus brachyrhynchos
GCAGACCCGGGCTGCTGGCTGCCCTTGGCCCGCACCGTGCGTGCTGCGACCCGCGCACCGTGCCAACCCCCCTGGCCGGTCCCACGCCCATCCCCCAAATTTTCTGGGCTGGTTTTTGGCTCTGCTGAGGGTGGGGAAGGAGCACTCACAGCTGGTGGGCACTGCAGTTGTAGAACTTGAACTCGGTGCTGACGAAGGTCCTGCCCGTCTCCCGGGACTTCAGCTGGAGCACGACGCCGAACCAGTCTGGGGATGCAGAGCAGAGCCCGTCACTCCTGCCCGCGGGAGCGAGGGGACAGCAGCACACCCGGGCTGATCTGCTGCCCACTGCCCGCCCGCTGAGCCACCTGCTGCTGGGGAGCTCGAGGTTTCATCTCCCTGCTCCCCCACCCACCAGGACCTCCACCCACACCCTGCCCCCGAACACCCCGGGGTGTCTGTGTCCAACAGTGCCTCCAAAAAACCAGCCCTGATGGCAAAATGCATCAGAGACACAGGGGAAACGCTGCCTTGGGATGATTTTGGAATCTCGCCCTGTTCCTGAGTCAGTCTCCGGTATAAGAAGTGAGACTGTTCTGAGAGGCAGCCCAGGAATAGAATCGTGGAATCATGGAAAGGTTTGGGTTGGAAGGGAAAGATCATCTCATTCCAACCCGCTGCCATGGGCTGGGACACTTTCCACCATCCCAGGTTGCTCCAAACCCCATCCAGCCCCACCCTTGAACACTTCCAGGGATTAGGATCCACAGCTTCTCTGGGCATAATGTCCCAGAATTATCTCCTAGAACAGGAGCCACTGCTGGAAACAAGTGAAGCACCAGCGGAGCTCTCCAGGAGCCTCTGCTCTGGGTCAATTAAGAGCAGATTGCTCTTTTGGGGCTGCTGTGGGGAAGCCTATCCTGGTCCTGCTGCTACAGGGCTCTGGGCCCCCCGGTGTTCCCCAAGTCTCAGACTCCATAAAATGCCTCAGAAATACAAAGACATCAGCAGGGAGGCACCGTGGACACCTGGAAGGATGCCAAGGGGAAGATGAACTCCAAGCCAGTGGCGTTTCAGTTACGGGAAGAGAAAATATGACAGTGGTGACATTAATGAGGAGACAACCCAGAGACCAGCACCGAAACAGAGAAACTGCAGCCAGTACTTGTGGGTGCTGAGCCAGGCCTAGGGGAGATTCCTGCTTCCCAGATTCACCCCGTCTGGCAGGGATGAGAGCTCCTGGCCACCTGTGAGCCACCCTGGAGGGGACAGACGGCTCCTGTCCTGCCCTGGGAGCTGTCTGGCAGCGCAGGGAGGGTGTAAGGACAGGGCAAGCACTCCCTGCTGCCTGCTGCCAGCCCATCCTGCCCTGTGTGGGATGCATTTCCTAAGGATGAAGCTCCCTGGGTTCAATAGGCTTTGACAGGAGCACGAATTTCTCCGGCAGCAGCCCCAAAGGCTCTGCTCCACTCAGCTGATACTCCCAAAGCTGCCCCGCGCTGTCTGACACCGTGTCACCGCTCAGGAGTCATCACTTACCCTGATCCACAGGGATGGCAGGGACATCTTTGGCTGGCGGTGACACACAAACCACCTGGCTGCCCGAAACCTGCCCCTCCACCTCCGTCAGGTTCCCGAAGAGGCAGCTGACGCCGGCGCTCAGGTCTGGAGCGTCGCTCACCTGCAGGCTGAGCTGCAGCAGGGACACCGGGGAGCGAAACAGAGCTGTGAGCAGGCAGAGCTTCCCAGATCTCCCTCAAATTCTCTGTCCCAACTGTTTTCCCTTTCAAAATGACCCCCTCAAATCACCCACCTGCCCACAGGTTCTGGCCAGCTGCCCTTTCATGGGAAAGGGAGGGGGAAAAAGGAAGCCAAGGATGTTCTTTATGGATACAAACCCACCCCGCTGAGCCTTTGGGCGCTGCAGGTCAGGAGTGGTGGCAATGGCAGATTTTTGTCCCCTGGTTGCTCTACAGAAGTTTTGCCGCCCCCAAAGCCTATGGCAGGACCCTGAGAGCAGCAGTGACTGTCCCCAAACCCCTGAGCTCAATCCACCTCCCCTCCCACTGCATGGACAGGACAGACCACCCTGCCCTGGCCTGGCAGGAGCAAGTCCCCAGTGTCCCCATCACAGCTGGGCAGTGTCCCCATGGCAAACCAGTGCCTGGAGGGCTGAGTCCCCTCTCCCCACACCATTTTTACTCGGGGTTCTGAGGGCAGCCTGGGAAGGGGAGGCAGCAGGACCAGCAGCCACAGGGGGCTGGGGGGCTCCGGCAGCAACAGCTGGGAAGCTTCGGAGAGCCAGGCCCGAGCGCTGCTCACAGAGGAGCTTTTTGGGAAACAAAGGCTTTCCTTTCACCAGCTACAGAAACCAGACCAAGGGAAATGTGAGCTGGGGCACCAGGGGAAGGGGAATTTGTTTCTGCCGTCCCCCCTCCGGCTCCTTCCCCAGCTCGGGTGACCCCTTGGCTCCCCTGTCCTTCTGCGAGCGTGACTTCATGAGAAAACACTTGTGCCAGAGGGAAGGGAGAAAGGCTGGAGCGTGGAGTGTTCCCTGCTGGAGGTGCCTCTCCCGCAGCCCCCATCCCTGCTCACCGGGAGGCTGTGCTCGGACACGGAGATGCTGCTGGGCTGCACCGTCACACTCAGGCACTGGCTGATGCTCCCTGCGAAGCGGAACGGCTCCTCTGCCCGCTCACAGCGGTCCCTCGGGGAGCACCTGCCACACACGAGCACTCAGCACAAGAACACCCACCCAGAGCACAGAACGCACCCAAAACCCCCGGGGAGATGTTCCGCAGCAGGACCTGGTGATGCCCGCACAGGGAGCAGGTGTTGGGCACCAGGTTAGGAGCAAAGGGTGCTGGAAAATATTCTGTGATCAGCAAAAAGACAAACCGTGAGTATCCCATGAGTAATTCCTGCACTGGGACACAACTGAGAGCTGCTAATCCCATGTGCTGGTGGTGTGGGACGAGCCATGAACTCATCATCTGCACAGGAACTAAAGCAGAAAGCAGTAACAGGCAGGGGCAGGATGATGCCTCTGTCCTAATTGAACCCACACAGCTCACTAATCATCTCCTCCTGGAGCTGAGTGCGAGACACGGCCAGGAATGGGAGCTTCCAGCTGCTGCCAGCGGTGCTTGGCTGGTGCTCACGCCCTGAGCTCCCAGCTCTATCCCATTCCCAGCAGCAGGGACGCACGCTCTGAGCATGCCAAGGTGGCTGGGACTGCTGCTGGCATTCCATGGGCTCCAGCATGGCTCCTTATCCCTGTTTTCTCTTGCAGGTGTCCTTGGAGCAGAGGGAAATTCCGCTGTTTCCAGCAGAGCACCCACTGGGAACCAAGGGAGGACTTTCAGTGTCTCAAACCAGACTGTGGTGCTGGCATCCCTCCAGGATTTCCTGGTTTATGTCATTTGGGGAAAATCCTTTCCTTCCAACCCCCCTCCATGGGTGCAGATGACAAATTTGCCTTTAAGGTCCCTTCGAACCCACCCACTGTGGGATTCTATGGGACAGTGGGAGTGAGGCCGTTTGCTTTAGATGAGGATAAGTGAGGTTTCCACTTTCCCTTTCCAAACCACCCCTGTGATCCCCAACAGACGCTGGGGCTGCTCTCCTCACCCTCTCCCTTTTGTACCTTTTCTCCTGGAGCATAATGGAGCTAAATATGAATGGTGCCAAAGGAAGAAATATCGAGGTTTAAGTGAATCTCTAAGATAGCCCTAAAGTGAGCTCTTGACTGGAGCCTTTATCTCATTGACTCGCTGGAATGGCTCTTTTTTATCATCCTACTTATGGCAACAGCCCCAACAGAGATAAATAGGCCTGGAGACAATAACACACTTGCAGAGAGCAGCACGGGGAAGTCTTGCAGGCTTCAGATCCCACTGGGCTGGAGAGATCCTGTAACAATCTCCTGGAGGCCTCTGATCACTCCCAAAGAGCAAAGGATCCCTCTGTCCATGCAGAGGATGAACAAATCACCTCCTCCTCTGCCCCTCACCCTTTCAGCCATCCCTAAACACAGTGTGAGCGTCACCCCCTGACCCACCACCCTTCCACAGAGCAGCTGCTCCAGCTGTAAGCATGAATGTGTGAGAATTAAAGGGGAGAGATGACATATTAAATACAAACACTCCAGCACTTGGGGCCTCCAAACAAAGATGACAGAGGCTTCAAGGAACAGTAAGATAAACTCAATTATTTACAGCTTAAAAAAAGGCTAAAAAATGATCACTGCTCTGAAGTGCAGATGCTTGAAGGGAGAGTTGAGAAATCCCATCGGGGAGGAGCCCTTGTTGGGAATAGGTTGATGCCGAAATGTCATGGCCAAAAGGGCAGAGGAAATGACACTTTTCTCTCCTCTTGTCATTGAGGGTTTTGTCTCTGCAAAATGAAGATAACAACCTTTACCTGCCTCCCAGGTGGCTTGTGAAGATCCAGCTCATTAGCATGAGGGAAGTGCTCGGTGATCCTTTCGGAGGAGCTGCAGCAGGAGCAGCAGCAACAGCCCCAGCACAGCCCCTGCTGCAGCGTCCCCTCCCCACCCGCTGTCCCTGGGAGGGCACACTGGGGTGGCTGCCCCAGGGGCAGAGCCCGAGGGGTGGGAATGCCCAGGGATGGAAATAATTCCCTTCTGAAGAAGGAGCTGTGGCAGTGAAGACTTTCGGACATGACTGCACAAAGGGTGGCTCAGCTGTAGGGCAGGACAGGCCTGTTTGCAAAGGAAAACAGCTGAAAAACCCCAAAGGATGCCCAGAGTGCCCTGAGGTGCTGCTGTGGGATGCTCAGAGCTCTGCTGCTGTCCCCAGCCCTTCCCTGAGAGGAGCCTGTGTGATGCTCAGGGGCTGAGCTGCTTCTCCTGCACCTCCCCAAGTGTGGCCAAAAACCAAACCCGCTGTGGGGAGCTGCTCTGCACCCCAAAGCCCCGAATCCAGGCCGGATTTGCGGAGGAGCCTGCAGCTCCCCGCTCCCCTCCAGCACCTGCTCCTCAGGCAAGGGGCCAAGCGCTGCTGTGCGGGGCCCTGAACTCTGCCTCCCCCATTGCCACGCTCTCCGTGCAGTAACGGGGCCGCTCTGCGAGCTGGCACGGGGCCGGAGGGATTTCTATTCCCCTGCTCCAGCCTTCCCCAGGCCTTCCCCTCCTCCCCCGAGCTCCTCTGCCCGGTGGTCTCCCTTCCGCCTTAGGAAGTGCTCGTTATTATGGCAGGGCAGAGAAAGGAAGGGCACGGACACCTCCTGAATGCAGAGAGAATTTCCTGGAGTTCCCCTGGAGAAAAGCACCCTCAGCCCTTTGTGCCTGGCAGTGTGAGGGGGGCTGCCAGCTCCGAGCCCGCTGCCGGATCCCCCCGGGAACGGCTGGAGCAGAGACCCCTGACCTCCCCTTGCAGGATTTCAGTCTCCTTTCCTGGTGCATTTAAAAGGGCTCTGTGCTCTGCTCTGGGGCTGTAACCTCGCTGGAAGCAAAGCCCCACTCACAGATTCACATCTACTGTTGCCTTTAAAAATTTCACATTATTTGGGATTTACAACCTGGGCAAGGAGCAGGAGTGTGCAAACCACCAGGCCTCCATTCCCACCAGTTTAAATTTTGGTTTTCCATTGTGTCCACATCCCCCTGCCCACACTGTGGGCGACCCACTGCTCCTGGAGCAGGAGTTTATTTCCCTTCACCTCTCCCCGGGAGCTCAGGGATCTCCAATGGCATCTGCGCTGCAATGCAGGGAATGTCCGAAGGAGAGAAAAATGGATTTAAGGAACTTCAGCCTAATTCGTTTTGCGTGGAGGCACTCAGAAGCCTTGAAAGCTGCTTTTATCACCAGGAAACAGCCAAGGCTGGACTTACATGTGGTGGAGGGAGCACCAGCCGCAGTGGGGGTCCCCCGAGCTCAGGCACTCCTGGCAGGTCGTGTACTGCTCACAGGACTCCACGGGCACCCGGGACACCTGTAAGGGAACCACACATTCTCAGAGCTGGTCCCCCACAGCAAAGCCGGAGCAGCCCCAGGTCCCACTTCGCCCCTCGGAGTCACGGAACACAACAGCAAATCCACAGCCTGAAATGAATTTGTTCCAACATGCGAGAATAGGAATTACTGGAGACTGAGACATGAGGTCACCCCGTCCCTTGGGCGAGTCCTGGGCACACAGAGCCCCAGCCGGGCTCCCACGGCGCCGTCGGCTCCTCAAACCCCTGAGCCCCCCTGCCCAGACCTCCGCTGTGGCTGGAGCTGAGTCCTCTCCTCCCTGATTTATGCTTTGCTCTCTCACCCTTCTCCCAGGGGAGCTGCTGCAGGCAATAAATCACGGGCATTTTGGCAGCTTGTTTAGTCTGGGTGGGTGTTTCACTGCTTTGGCCCCTCTGAGCCCTTCCAGCAGCAGCCACGCTGGCCCCAAGCCTGACCCCCTGGGGATTGCTGTCCCTTCCAGGCAGGGATGCCACAGAGGGAAGCACAGGTGGGAACAACCCCAAACACTGCTGTAAACCCCTCTCCCACCCACAGCACATGAGGAAGGTCCCTGCCTGATGCTGAGGTGCAGCACGGCCCTCACCTATTTACCAGCACTGAAACCCCAAAGGCTTCAAAACGACACCAGGCTTTAACCACAGGTCACTGCTTGGCTCCAGCAAAGACATTTTTAACCTTTTTAACCACTTGAACCTTTCCAACCCGTCCTTTGCCACCTCCAGCAGCAGGGTGGGCTTGCATCCCATCTCTGCACAGAGCTCCTGCTCTGTCCCTCTACAATGTATGGAAGAGATTCCTTCCCATACGGTTGGGAGGCACAGGAACAGGTTTCCCAAGAGGCTGTGGACTCCCTGTCCCTGGAGGTGTTCAAAGCCAGGCTGGACAGACCTTGGAACAACCTGGGAGAGTGGAAGGTGTCCAGGTGTAACCGGATGATCTTCAAGCTCCCTCCCAGCCCACACCATTCCGTGATCCTGTGGTTCTATTTCCATTTCTCCCACCAAATACTGCAGATAATCCTCTCCCAGCCTCCCTGCAGCGCTCGGGCCCCGGGAGCGATGCCTGCAACTGGCTGGGAATTCAAACAACTGTTGGATTGCACCGGCTCTGTCCGTCAAAACAGCACCCGGCTCCCAGCAGCCGGCTCTGAAAGGAGCAGTGTCTCCCCAAACAACGGCCACTGTCACGCCAAGTGCTGTTGACACAGTGAGAACCCAGTTCCTCTCTGAGGACGACACCAATAGGGCTGCTATTCTTCTTGTTTCCTCAGCCCCACTCAACAGCTTTTCCTGGAACAGAGATCACCCAGGGAAGCGCGGGGTTGGTGTTTTCTCGCCGACGTGGAGCCCGTGGGATGGGTGGAGGGCTCGGTTTGGGACCCTGGAAATGAGGGGCAGAGGTGGGAATGCCCTCAGCCAGTGATGGATGAAAGAGCTTCGGGAATGGAGAAGAGAAATTCAGGGTCAGAGGTGGAAATGAAGGGCTTGGGTTTGATTCCTGGCTGCAGAGGGGGCCTGGGGTGTCCTCGCAGGGTCTACACCTCGAGTGGCCACAGGTCAGGTGTTTTTTCCTGCTTTGCCTCTCCCTTCTAAGGAGCAAAAAGCACTTTAGGGACAGCACCGTGGGGTGGGACCGACCCCAGGGGCTGGAGGCAGCACAGCCCCCCAGGACAGCCCAGCCAGGACTTATTCCTGCACCCTGCCTGGTGCTGACACTGCCCACATCCACCCCACCCCAGCATTTCCCAGTGCAGACCAGTGCTGCAGCCATCACGCTGCTCCTGGGTGGAGAACCAGAAGCAAACACGTGCTCTTCAAACCAAACAAGCATCCCACAGCTCTCAGCATTCCCTGTGGGAGACACCAGCCAGCACAGGAGCACCCAGGGAGGTCGCTGGGTTTCCCCTAAAATCTGCCCAGCACGCTGAACTCGGACCCAGCCTGAAGGTCAGGACAGCCCCAAAATCACCCGGCACTGTGGATCCCCAACAAAGGGAGGCTTGGCAGGATCTGTCCCTGTGATTTAAATGCAGCTCAGGGCTTGTTTCGTGTTTGTGAGGAGCTGGATGCTCTCGCTGCGCTCTATAAATAACAGAGGATTGGAATTATGTGAATAAGAGTTCATTAGAGATGATTTGATGTTGAGCGCTTCGTTTCTTTTTCTGCTCAGGAGCTGCGGCTTCTGCACATGGTAATTCTTTAAAAACCACACAGAGATTTTGAACAATGTCTGCAGAGGAGCATCTGTGTGAAGGACAACAGCCAAGAATCCAACACTGCCGGGGGATCTCCTCACTCCTGAGGGCACAGCCCTGCTCCCCCCTGCCTGACTGTGACCTCTCTCCCTGCTCCCTGTGCCAAAACGAACCTGCTGCTCAACCATTAAATGATAAAGTCTCATTACTGCTTTCCATGACTGCCTGACCCATAAGAGCAGCAAAATAAAATAAATTTAAAAAAAAAAAAAAAAAAAAAAGTCAATACGGTCTCTCCAAAACACATGAATTCCAACTCTGCCAGCCCCCGGAACAAATAAGTGCAAGAAACCAGTTCCAAATAAATAAATAAATAAATAAATAAATAAATACCTAAAATAAGCAGCCAAAGCAAAGTTTCCACAGCTTTTGCGTGCTACCAGCCCAGGCCTGTGACCTCCCCTGGCTGGAGACAGCCCCTGGAGCATCCCACAGCCACGGCACGCTGCCCACAGACCCCTCGGGGGGCTGGAGTTCAAACAGAAAATCAATTTTTAATGACTTTGGGGAGTGGAGTAGAGATGCCAACTAGTTCAGTGTAATTAAAGCCATCTATCACTCACTGAGCAGGAGCCCAAAGTTGATGAACTTTCCAATGAGATTTGATTCTTTCCTTTATTCATGAGAAAACTCTGCTTTGTGCTGGGGCAGGAGATGTGGAAAAGTGTGGGAAGGAGCAAGGAGGATGCCTCAGCTGCAGCCATTAATGTGTCAGGGTGACAGGGAAAATAAAGTGAGACTTTCTCAGGGGCTGTAAGAAGTTTGACAGACTCCTGTTCCCACTGCTCCTCCTCCTGTGCCTCCATGCTCAGCTCCAGGTGGAACATCCTGCTGGGCACCTTTGCCAAGAAAAATCCCAGTGTGCAGGGATGGGAACACTCTGGCTGTGCTGAGCAAGACACGTGGGTGCAATCTGCTTCGGGCTGTGGAAATTCCTACCTGGAAACTGCTGTTCCTGACTCGTGGAGATCTCAGACACACCGAGACTGACGCCAGCAATGAGTGTGGAAGGACCAGGAGCGAGTGGGATGCGCGAAATGAATCCTTGGGGCAGAGCCAGGGCACAGAGGAGAGGGGAGAGGGGGAGTTTTAGCCACAAATAACTGAGGAGCATCCCCACAATGCTGTGGAGCTCCCAAGGGTGGGAATGGCTCCAGGATCAATTCCTGTGCCACAGGAAGGCACAGAGCAGGTGAGGGGCAGCTCTCCCGCCAGGTCCAGCCTCTCCTGCAGGACCAGCTCTGCTCTCCCATGCCCCCAGCTCAGGGAGGGTTCTCAGAGCCCCCACCGGGCTGTCAGAACCAAATCAACACCTGGAAGTTCTGGCAGAGCAGCAGCGAGTGGGAGAGGACACGGAGACAACGTTGCCATGGCTACGAGGGGATTATTTAATTACGGCGCTGCAGATGCACGCGGAGAGAGCCCCTTCAACTCTGATCCAGGCAACCTTTGCAGAGGTTTGGCTTTGCTGCTCTAAGAACCTCATTAACATCTGATGAGGACACGCTGTGTTGGAGCACAGGGGACCGGATCACTCCCCGAGTGAGGGATCAGAGCTTCTCCAAACATTCCCATCTCCTTGGCTCCCTCACACCCTCCTCGTACCGCGCCAGGCTCCTGAGGGAGGTGATGAAAGCGAGGACAGCCTCCTCTGGGAAGCAAGGAAGACTGAAAAAATAGCAAATATCCCGAAGTGAGGCTTGCTCAAGCAGGAAAATTGTCCTCAAGCCAGAGTTTCCTCCATCCATCCGGCCCAGCATCCCGGCAGGGCTCGGAGCAGCCTCGTGTTCTGGCACACAGGCTCCTGCAGACAAATGCTTTCCTGTGGTTTACCACGGCTCGAGTTAATCATCACATCAATATGGAACATCTGAGCGGGGTTTGTTGGAATAACAAAGTGCCAGGCAGAGATCCCAGCCCCGCTCCCAGGAGCAGCACAGGCTCGTGCAAACCTGCAGGAGGGGAAATGGGTTTTCATCTCCAGCGCGGGCTGCACGTGACCGTCCATGGGATGCTCGGTCTGTTCACTCTGGCAGCTCCTCCTCTGCCCTGGCAGGCGACAGTGACGCTCCGGGGCTGCAGGGTGGGCCTGTGCAGGAGGTGGCACAGGGGCAGGTGCCCCCTGCGTGGCACAGGCACCAGGTGTCCCATCCCTCACCCTCCCTCAGCTCCCAGCTGTGGGTGGAGGCTCAGCCCAGCATTTGGGATCCCACCCTGGCATCCACCCCCTGCTCAGACTGGCACACCAGTGCCAGCTCTGTGTGACAGTCACTGCTCCAAAGTGCCTTGGCAGCACCAGCTCTGCCTCCTGCCTCGCACGGACCATCTGCATCTGGGAATTGTGGGGCCAGGGATGCACGGCCGCCTCCATCTCCGTGTGCCCACTGCCTCCAGAGCTGGAAAAGCCTGGTGCACACACAAAATCAGGAAGCAATTCTTTCATCTTCAACGCTGAAATAAAATCTGGAGCGCAGACCTGGCTGAGGTATTCCCAGTGGCTTCTGGAATGGCAAATGCAGCAAAATTCATGGATTAAATAATGAGGTGCAGCCTCACATTCATTCCTGGCCGGCTCCTCCGAGCTGCTCCTGCCCCAGGGTGCTGGTGACAGCCTGGTGTCCCCACACAGGGATGGCAGCTGGGGAGGACAGGACCCTCAGCAGATTCTCCTCTGTTGGGACACTAAACCACTGTGTGTCTTGCAGAACTGACCCAGAGAACCTCTCCCTGACAAGAAAAGGGAGTGGTGAGGGTGTACACGTGCCAATAATGAGGAGTGGGATGCTGAAGGTCGCCCCCACAGGGACAGGGTTAGGCTGTGATGGATCCACATCCCTGGATCCCTGGAAAACCACCACACCTCAGGGGAGCTGCAATTCTGTTCTTGACTGAACGGAAAGGGTCAAGTGAGTTCCTGGAAATCAGGATCCTGATCCAGGCAGGAGCTCCCCTGCTCCTCCCCAGCCAGGGTGACACAGCCGCCCTGCTCCTGTGGGATTCCCCTCTGGGCGCGCTCTGGATTCCAGGGTGATGTGTCTGGAGCAGCCAGGGGCACATCCAAGTGCTCCTGCCAGGGGACATCACTGCTGCCATCACCAGTGGCTTCCTGACGTGTTGGCACCATCTTCTGACACCGCTGGGCGAGGCCACCCCGCTGATGAGCATTGCCCTTTGCAGCCTGATTAGCCCAGACCTCGGGGGAACTAATTAATCAGGATAAAAGGGGGGCAGCCTTCCAAAATTTGTGGGCTCAGGTGGGGATCAATCCAACACAGCAAACTTTCATCTCACATCAGTTCACGGCCTCTGCGTTCCGTGCTTTGCCTGGCTGCCACGGAACTCCTGATGTGCTCCCTGCAGTCATTTAAAAGTTTTAACAGAAGCTCAGAAAATTAATTAAGGTGAATGATTATAAAGTGTGCACTTCTTCCCCTCTCTGTTCGGTGAGAAAACGGCACAAATAGAATTCGGAATAATTTTGGAGCAGTAACCAATGTAATTAGGTGTTCAACACTCACAATTGGGCTGTGCTTATTGAAATTACTGTTTTAGCTGGAACATTTTGCCAGAGAGTCATTAGCAGCACAATGCTCCTGTTTCCCAGGACTCTAATTAGGCTTGGATGCCTCCAGCTCAGGGATGCCCAGCCCTGCTGCCCACCCAGCACTGCAGGTGATGCTCCGTGGGCACCCCAGCAGAGCTCCCTGGGCTCCTCCCAGCTCCGGGGTGTGGGGACTCATCCAGGAGGAGTGTGGGGACAGGGACAGAGCCCCTGGCATAGGGCAGTGGGAAGAGATTCCACCCTGGGAGGGTGGGCAGGCCCTGGCACAGGGTGCCCAGAGCAGCTGTGGCTGCCCCTGGATCCCTGGCAGTGCCCAAGGCCAGGCTGGACGGGGCTTGGAGCAGCCTGGGACAGTGGGAGGTGTCCCTGCCATGGCAGGGGTGGCACTGGATGAGCTTTAATGTCCCTTTCAAGCCAGACCTTCTGAGGTTCTGTGATATCCTGAAGGTGGGGATGCCTTAGAGGGGGGACACACCTTGGGAGGAACGAGAGCACCCAGCTGGGAACACCCTGAGCACTCATCAGCAACATCCCTGCTCCGAGCACCTGCCTGGGCTGGCTTGGAAATGATGGAGCCTCCAAAGCCAGGGTCCCTGCAGCTGAGTCCAAGCAGGGATCTCCATGCTGGGCAGCGCAGACACCCAGCTCCTTCTGAAAGCCCTGAGTCTCCGGGGTGTGGATCCCAGGGAAGCTCAGAGCCTGCTGCCTGCGGGTGCCTCCAGCCGTCTGTTTCTCCTGTCTCCCCAGGAAAAGCACACGCCAGACAGCAGAGCCCCTTCCCCCAAGCTGCCAGCCTGCAACTCACGAATTCACTTAAGTTGTTAAAAAGGATTGTGGCAGGCTAAGATAAAACAGAAGAGTTTAAAATGACAAACAGACTCCTAAATGGGACTAGAGTCTTAATGAAAACAGTAATGAATGAATGAGGCAAGCAAATATTCCCCATTAATATTAGACAGATAGATTAGATCCCTGGGCGCTGCATTTAAAACCGACATGAAATTACTTCAATTACTCTGCATTGATAAATTACAAGGCCGTATTTACTGTTAAAACACATTTCCTCCACCCTCCCCCATGCTTGCTTTGGCTTCTGCTTCTCAAGAGGGAGAGGAGATCACTGAGAGGATGGAAAACGCACGGGGCTGGAAGCTTCCCCCACTTCCCTCCTGCCCGCAGGAGAGTTGGGCTGCTCAGCACCCACCCAAGGTGTTCCAGGCCACCTGCCCCAGAGCTCAAGGCCCATCAGGCTCAATCACCACCATCAGCGCTGCTGTTTCAGCCCTGGCAGTGCTGTGCAAGAGCCAAAGCAATCACTGACGAGCCACTTCAAACCCGATGCTCGCAGCATCCTTCCCTCTCAGAAATTCACTCCGTTTCCCCTTGCTGGTGGGTACAGCTGCTCAGCATCCTCCTTTCCACGCTGGGAAAGTGAGATTAACCTGATCAGAGGCCTCTTCTAATGAAGAGATCATAGATGGATAATTCCTGGGTGTTTGGTGGCATTTACATGCTAATGATGAAAGGCACTCCGGTAAAGGTAATGTCAACACGAGTCCCTTGTCCTTGCATCTCAGCCTCCAGCCCAGCCATCTGTTCTCAGGGTTCAGAAAAGCCCTGGAGAACAGGTTGCTGCTAGAAAAGCTGCAAAAGCTCCTTCCCAGCTCTGCTGCCTCGGCCTGTGAAGCTCCGTGCCTGGCTGGAGTGTCCTCCAAGGCTGGGGATGCTCAGAGCCGACGGGATAAACAGAGCGCTGGGAGCACACCCGGGCTGCACTGCCCAACCACTGAGGTTTTGCTGCTACAGGATCTTAAATAACTGCAAAAAACCCCTCAGTCAGCCTCAGCACATATCAGTAAACAAGAAAGACATAAAATAGCTCATTTCAGGGATCCAGGGGCAGCCGGAGTGTGGAACAGCGAAGCATCCAGAGATCCTGAGCTTAAAGCCCAGGTCCGTGCTGCAGATCCAGCATCCCGTATTTCCTGAGGGAGAGGAGGGGAATTACCCCCCGCTTTCCCCCAGCTGGGATGCGATCCCTTTGGGAAAGGCCACACAGCAGCTCCTGGTGACTCTGGCTGGAGAATTCATCGAGTGTGGGAATGGGGGCAGGAGGGCTGAGGGGGCCCCGTGTGCCAGGCAGGGATAAATCCATTTCCCAGGAAGGCAACAAACCCAGGCTTGGTGCATTCCCAGCCTGAAACCACGGGTAAAACAGCCAAGCGAAGAGGGAGGAATGCACAGAGCTCGTCCCACAGCTCGGGGGATGGATGACCTTTCCAATACCATACCTGTATAAATCTTATTTAATGAAAAAAAAAAAAAAAGAATAGATGAAGGTTAAATCATTCCCTGCAGCGGATTTGCACTGAAAACAAAGCCTGTTCAGACAGCGGCTGGTTTACACAACAGCCCTTTAACATTCCTTTCCTAACGACGGGGGTGACTCCTGACCAGCCCTAACCACAGGATGAGTGATCCGAGCCCCCCACAGCCAAAGGCAGCGCGCCAAGACGGAGGCAAAGGAAACAGCTCCAGCCTGGGGTTTGCTTTAAACACACAATTAGGGGTTTCGCTGGGTCACGAGTCACAACACGGCGGTTTTCACCCATCAGACCTTCCCCACAACATCCCCGTCCCTCGGGACATGACTTCATTTGCGGTGCCACCACAAGTGAGCACTTTAAACACCCCCTGCTTCTCCCTCCACACCGCAGAGCAAACAGCGCTGCCTGCGGCTTGGAAGTGCCCCTGGGAAAGTGGGAGCACCAACCAAGGGCCTCCCATTACGGGAAATAAAAGCTGGGATGGGTTTTGTAGCCAGAGAAGGTCGGGCAAAGGGTTTCGCTTTGATCTTTACCTGCTTCTCCTTGGGCTGCTGTTTTGCTGCACGGGAGATGCGGAATCACAGAGCAGCTCTGGGGCTGTGGCGCTGCTCTGACGGGAGGCTCAGAGCTCAGAGCTTCCACACAAACTTCAGCATTGCTGCATTAATGCTCCCAGGGCTGCAACGCCAAGTCACTTGTCCCTGGAAGCCACATCAGCTCCTGCTGTAAACAGTTGCTTTGACATCAGCTTCTCACTGTCCGGGTTCAGCACTCAGAACGGTGGCATTTTGGGCAAATAATGCCATGAAACTATTTCTGCTCCATCAGAGCCGGAGGAACTTCTGCATATATTTCCATAAATATCACTGGCGTCAGTACAGCAACAGACCCAACAGACTGCGAGGGGGATCCTGCAGACTGCTGCTGAGCCTACCTACAGATCAGCTCCAGGAAAAGCTCTGGGCTTGGAAGGGATTGGAGAGGACAAAATTAACCAACTTCTGTGGGAATTGGTAGCCCTCAGCTCCCAGTGAGGCTGGGAACAAGGGGGAATCATTGCCCCAGGAGGCTGAAAGTGGATGGCATCTAAGAGACTTGCAGGGATCAGTTGGTTAAGGACAACTTGGGAATGCCAAAAACCAGGAGAAGAGCTGGTGGATCCATGACCTGCTCTGTCTTCTGCCTCTGGCAGGGAGCAGGGCACAGGGTGCCCTACCAGGGTGGCTCCTTCTGCCATGTGAAAGACATGAAACCATCCCTTCTGGACCAAACCTGGTCCCTGGCACGATGTTTTTCAGCTGCTAAACTCCCACTGGGGGCGAATCCCCACCTGTGCGTGGGGGAGCAGGGCTGGAAGGGGATCTTCCCTCACCTCAGCCGCCGTCCTGCTGGGAGCCCGTGCTGGAGCAGCTGCTCTGAGGGCATTTCTCCGCAGGGTGGCTGGCAAGGGACGGGGTTAATAGGCCCAGTCCATGTGTGACCTCTCTTCCCCCTCTCTGAGAGCTCCTAATTACCCAGCTGAAGGAAGAGGGGCAGCCTGCGGGCTCTGCCAGACCCCAGTGCTCACAGCACAGGCTGATGGCATCGACCTCGGCACAGCAATGCCTTCACCCCAGGAGAGATCCCAGGAAAGGCAGCTCCTTCCATCCCACCCAGCTAAGCAGGGCCAAAGCCTTGATAAAAGCACGAGCAGCAGCAGGTCCCTTCCTCCAAAAAGGAGAGCAGCTTGGGGGGATGAATAAAGAACGCTGCCAATGAAAAGGTGCTGCGATGGCTCGGTCCCTGCTGCCCCGGCAGCCTGACAACCGGCAAATGAACCTCGGTGCTTTATGTGCTCCCCCTCTTTATTCTTTGCTCATAAAACTGGCAGGAGCCAGGGTAGGACAGAGCTGCTGGCGGCAGCTGTGTTCAGTATGAAAAATGAGCAGCACATGCACGGGAGGCAGATGGAGCACAGCGAGGGACCCCAGGCTCCCTGGGTTATTTCCCTCTCTCCACTGGGGCCCTGAGATTAACCCTTGCTTTCCTCTGCTGGAGCAAAGCAGCCAAAGGCAGTGACCTGGCTCACACCTGGCGGTCCCCAACACCGGTGTCCCGGGCTGGCAGCGCGTTCCTCGCGTCTCTGGCGTGCCCGGAGATTAAAGAGGAGCTGCAGCCCTGCTGGAATGGGCACCGTGTGCACACACAACACAAAAGAGCACAGCTGCTGCCAGCAGCAGAGGAAACATTATCCTCGGTTTGTGGGCGAGGGAGCAGTGCTGGGGAGGGCGGTGCAGTGGGGCACAGCACAGGGGTGGCAGTGGCCGGAGCGGTGCCCCGTGTCCGTCCCCAGGCTGCTCTTCCCCAGAGCCTGATGGGCTGAAGGTCTCTGCTGGGCACTTTCGGAGGGCACAGAGGCCAGGTGTGCCCAAAATCGCTGGCAGCACTCTGTGTCAGGGCCAGTGTCCTAAAGCCACCCCTCTCCTGGCACCTCGGAGGCAGAGCTGGAGTCGCCTTGGCATTGTGCCTTCTCCCCGCTGCTGTCCCTACAGACCCCCCCGAGTTCCCGGCCACCTCCCACCCCTGGCACACACGGGGACACAAGGCCACATTTTGTTCGCCCTCCTCGCTGAGGAGGAAGCCCAGGCCGTGTCCTGCCACCCACCTTGCGAGGGCCCCACGTGTCCGAGTGGCCGCGGCGCAGCAGGGTGGGCACAGCCCCGCATCTGCCTGCTCCCAGCAGCCTCCCAGGCTGTGCTGCGCCTCAATGCCGGCTTTGTTCCCGGCTCTGGCACGTCCGAGGGTGTCAATGACACTGAAAAGCTTTGACTGGCCCTTTCTGTTTGTTTTCTTGGCACACGAAGGCATCGTTTCAATGGCCCAACCCCGGCTCTGCCCGCACCTCTCGTGTGACTGACAGGATTATTCAGCAGCAGCTCTGCCCAGAGAGGGGCTGGGCACCAAACGAGGGCATCCAGCCCCTCTGGCTCCTTCTGTGCCCATCTCACTCTGCCTGCTTTTCCAGCACAGCATCCCACATCCCAGGCTGGGTGACCAGTGCTGGGGCACTGCCCGGGCTCCCCAGGGAACGGACACGGCCCCAAGGCTACCAGAGCTCCAGGAGTGTTTGGACAATGCTCTCAGGCACAGGGTGGGATTTTGGGGTGTCCCATGCAGGATTTGGACTGGATGAACCTGTGGGTCCTTTTTATGTTCTAGGATTCTATGAATCCTGGCTGGCAGAGCTGCAAGGTTCATCCCTCAGACGCCCACATCCCATGGAATGCCGCCTTTCCAGGTGAGCTCTGGGGCAGATTCAACACAGCCATCCCAGACCCTGCTCAGATCTTCTCTGTAGCCACAGAGGTCTGCTGCACTCAGGGCAGGAACACGAGCAAGCCTCAATTCCCCATTTCTGAACCATTCAGGGCTCTTCAAATTGTTCAAACACTGCGGAAACCTGGGAGAAATGTCCCAGGCACAGCCCGTTTGTGCAATTTTATAGAGCCTTGAAAATCCAAAGCACTTGAATGCCCTGAGTAGCTTTAAAGGTCACAGAGTGGTATCATTGCTGCTTCCACAGCCTGGCGAGGGCCCTGCTCCGTGTTTGCTCCAGGAACGCGCCGCAGTCTCCACGGCTTTTTAGCAGGGATTGCTCTCTAACTCCATCACGCTGTCCTTGCCAGTCAATTTTCTGCTACTCCATCACTTTCCCATTTGTATATCATTACATGCGGCTGTCAAAAATAATTTAGGAACCTGACCACCAGTGTGAGGAATGAGCCCTCCTAAGCGTATCCCAAACTCTCGAGTTCTGGAGGAAAATGAGCTCCAAGCCCTTGTCCCCACAGAAGGAGCCCAGCGTCCCGTGGCGGGTGTAGGACATGGGGCTGTTACCACACATGGACACGTCAGTGAGGACCAAGAAAAACATCTCAGGAGATAACACGGCCGAGCTCCAGGGCCACATCAAACCCTGGGAGCACAGAGAGCTGTCAGAACAGAAGGTTTGATCGTTCTAAGGCGCTGTGTTTGCTCCCAGCACGGCAGGCCCTCCCCTTCCCACACGCACCAAATCAGTTTGGGCTGAAGTTTAACTCATTGTTTGCGTTGGAGACTGGAAAATACTTTGGATTCTCCCAATTTACTGCTCTGACAAGGCATTTTGCTTTTCCCATAGGGAAGACAGAGCTGGGCTGGCCCTGCCCATGGTGTCCTTGGGCATCTCACCCTGTGATAAGGTGCCAGATTTGTCTCAAGGCTAATGAGGAGCCCTGAAGGAATGGTTTAGACTACAACAGCAGATTTAGACCAACAGGAACATCCTGCTACTCTCTCTCGATTCCCAGGCTGTGGAATTCCACTGGGCACTGCAAGCAATGGAAAAATCCCTGGCAGTGCTGTCCAAAGGCTCCTGGAGCTCTGGCAGCCTTGGAGCTGTGCTCATTCCCTGGGGAGCCTGGGCAGTGCCCAGCACCCTCTCGGGGAAGAACCTTTCCTGATCTGCAACCTAAACCTGCCCTGACACAGCTCCAGATCAAAGCTCTGCGTCCTCTCTGAGCATGAAGGACACCCACGAGGTGGGAGAAGGCAGCTCCTCCTTTGGTGAGGAGTTATTTGTGGGTTCACAATGGATTTACCAGGGAGGCTTTTCCTCCTGCATGAGAGGTGCCACCAAGGCCCTCAAAGCCCATCCTGAGCACCACAGACAGATCCAGGTGGATTCTGCAGCTCCCATTCCTTGGAGGCCTTTCCACTGTCACCGAGCCTCTCCCTTCCCCTCCTCCGGAAGATTCCCTGGTTGTTGCAGGAAGCTGCAGGATGAGCCAGGCAGGTGCTTCCCATCCGCACCGAGCCACGGCACAGAGCTGCTGCTGGAGCAGTGCTTTAACTCATTTTCATACATTTATGCTGAGACTAAATTTGTCCCTGCATATTTTCCTCCCAAGCCTAGTAATCAGTAGTGGAAATAATTTGCTCTTGTCTGCTCTGATGTTGCCATCTCCTGCACACATCCAAGTGACAAAAACATTAGGCCCTCAAAGTCCGATTGAAGAATAATTGGAAATCCAAAGTGGCACTAAATGTTATTTTCTAAATAAAAATGCATTCAATTACAGAACATGAGCCTGTCAAGCATTAAAAAAGATTAGTTAGAGGCGGAAAAGAAATAACTGTTCAACCCTTCAGGGGCTTCATTACACGCCCAGGATACCCCTGTGTTCTTTGGGACAGGCAGGGGGAAAGGGAATGCAAAACAATGGAAATATTTCCAGCAGCCTGTGCTGTCCCAGATGGGCCTGGACACCTCTGCACTGCGGGATTTGCATGTCAGTTGTTGGATAAGTACATAGGGAGATGGATACATGGATAGATAGATGTATATGGGTGACAAAGGCAAGACAGGTGAGGGAAAAACAGATAAATCAAGAAAAAGCAGAGAACAGAGCAATTCCTGCCTCGGTGCCTGCAGGGAAGGGAAGGCCCAGCACAAGGATGGGCTGGGACACGAGGGATCACGGATCTCTCCAGGGATGGGGATGGCAGCCAGCCCTGGGTGTCCAAATCACCCCAAATCTGCAGGGAAGGGACAAATCTGGGCACAAATCCTGCAGCTGAAGCCCAGGGCTGTGTCTCTGCCTTGTATCTGTGTTAATAAACCAAAACATTGCAGCAGCTGCGCTCAGAACTTCAGCAAAGCCCAGCCTGGCCACGGAGCACAAAGACAATCGTATTTCACCCGGTAGGAGCTGCTAAATTCACACTTAGAGCAATAAAGGCGCAGCCAAACAAACATGACCCCGGGTGGGATCCATGGCTGTGGCAGGCACAGC
>NW_008239334.1:434261-437223 GCF_000691975.1 Corvus brachyrhynchos
CGGGGTGTGGGCCCGTTGGGTGCGGCCGCCACCCCCCCAGCCTACACAAACAACCCAAGATGAGGTGAATTTATCTCACATCCCTCCTTTCAACAGCTTTGCTTAACAGCTCTGGCCCCTGGAATTAATACCCAGTGCCCAGCGAGCTGCAGGGGGAGGCCGAATTATTCACGAGGCTGTTCTCCATTCCTGCACGAGCCTTAAAGGCCGGGTGATGTTTCTTCGTGCGGCAGTTGTTGTTTTGTTTCTGGGTGGTTTTTTTCTTTTTTGAAGAGAAGATAGTTATCACCTGAAATTATTCAGGTGCAGATGCACCAAATGCTGACCTGGGGCTGCTCCCCCAGTAAAACACCCCCGTGCTGGGGGAGAGGGCAGAGCAGCCCACACACCACTGGAGATGGATTTATTCCAGCCTTTGCTGCAAGGCTGAGGGCTGGGAAGCCAAATCCCTCTCTCCCAGGGTTTCATTAGCTGGGAATGGCTTTCTAACGAGATTTACACAATCTAGCCTGAAGCCTACACATTTTTGCTCTGCACCCAAAGACAATAACAACGGGGAGCTCCGGAGGAGCCTCCTGTCCCTGTTGTCACCCATCCTTCAGCGCTGTGACACCGCTGCCATCGGGGTGATTCCACAGAGATCAAACCCTGCCCCTCCCGTGGCACTGAGGCTCTGACTGGAACTGACCCACGGCAGGAGAATTCATGGATGTGGGGAGCACAGCCAGGGCCTCAGGGAGGGATGGGTGATTGCCAGCTGGGATCCCAGTGCCACCGTCCCCGCTCCTGGCACTGGGGAGTCCTGCTGGATGAGCAGAACGCTCCCCGTCCCCACGGACACCACGGGAAGGGACCCGGGAGCTGCTTTGGGGGCTGCCTCTGATCCAGTGGTTCCCCTGCACCCCTGTGAGGACAGGGAGAGCCCCAAACCAGCCACCCCCTGCCTGGACACCTCCAGCAGCACCCTCTGAAGTGGAGCCAGGGAGGCCAGGGGACAATGAGCCATTGCTTCTGGTGCTACAGCTTCAGAATCCTGCTCATGGCTTAAAATACTCCTAAAATGAGCCAAAACTCAGTGTTTGGACAACACTGTCAGGCACAGAGTGGGATTTTGGGGTGTCCTGTGCAGGGCCAGGACCCAGTGGTCTTTGTGGGTGCCTTCCAGCTCAGGGTATTCTGTGATTCTCTGATCCCCTTATTCACCCTGAAGGCTCAAGGTCCTTTATGGATGAGATCCAGCTGCTCTGGATCGCTGCCTCCCCTGCATCACCCCAACAAAGCCTAAACCCAGCCCCCAATCCCCTGCTGCTGCCTCACAGGGATATTTCTCCTACAAATCCAACATTTCCTCCAGCATCCCGCTTGGACAAGGTGCCAGGGACGAGCGGGATCCCAGGCCACCAGCCTGGACCATGCAAAGACCTAAAATGGAAAAATCCAGCTGGTTTTTGTCTAACTGGAGCTTGCACTCTCCTCTCTGCCGGCACGGGAATGCTGTTTCTGGCACAGCTTCTCCAAATAAAAGTGCGGTCAGCTCTTTTTGGAGGGATTTTGAGCAAATTGTTTTTGTGGGCAGTGCTGTCTTCTCGCTCACACCGAGGCCCAGCCACACAGGGAGGAGTTATTTGTGAAACCCCATCCTTCCCCTGGTTCCTCCACAAAGAAAATAAAATTTAAAATATTTAAAATCGTGTTCTTAGTGAGGTGTTAATAGCACCCAGGGCACTGACAGTTGTGAGTCTCTTAAACGGATGGGGAAAAGCCAAAACTGCAGCCTGTCAGGAGGCAAAGGAAGCCTCGTTCCTGGTCCCCAGTGCTGAGTGCTGTCCCCATTCCAGCAGATCGGGTGGGAATTGCTCCCCAGCGCTCCCTCGGCTGTGCCTGCCAGGGGCTGCCCCAGCTCCAGAGAGTGCCCAAAGAACCAGGCAGGCAGGCAGCGATCCCTGACCAAATCCTGCCCTAAATGTCCCGGGATTTTGGCCGTTTGGGTTCCGATGTGGCTCCGGAGGCCACGGCTCCGCCCAGGATCGTTAAGGGTGTCACAAACGAAGCGAAAGGCATGTCCCTGCCTCTGAGAGTCTTAGAACCCGAGAATCCTGGAATGGTCTGGGTTGGAAAGGACCTTAAAGCTCATCGCATTCCACCTCCACCCCCCCCAGCAGCTGAGAGACCCTCAGTGCCCGGGGCTCCTTTTTGTCCCCCTCTCTACTCAAATCTCCCTATTCTCCACTGCTGGAACGGGATTCCGAGAGGGTCTTTGAATTCAATTAATTGAAAGCATCTCTGACACCCTGACAAGCCAGTCTGGCCTCCTGCAGGTCCTGCAGCCCCACGTGTGCCCTGCCCGTGTGGCTCCCGCTCCCCCCGCGCTCTGCTCAGCCTCTGTTGGAAAGGGAACACGAGTACAAATCAAACAGCCAGAAGGGCACGGAGCAGATAAATATGTGCTGCAAGAGAAACTGGAGAGACACGCTCTGAAGTGGAGCCAGGGAAGGGAGGAGGCAATGTGTCACTGCTGCTGGTGGCACAACTTCAGCAGAGTGCTCGTGGCTTAAAATACCCCCAAACCCATCCAGACTTTGTGCAATGCAAGAAACTGCTCCCTGAAAACCTTCCTCCTCCTCCTCTGTGCCCTCCATGGCCGCCCTGACCTCAGCAATGCCCATTTGGAGCAATATTTTGCTCCATCTGAAGGCCAGATAAAGCAGCCTTCCCGTGCCAGCTTCCAGCACGCTCCAGAACGCCTGTGCCAACTCCTCTGCAACTGAGCAGCCTCTGGGCTGCAGACAGCAACTGCAGGGATACCCATCCTCCCAAACACAGCCTTTTCCTGCCTCCTGAGAGGAGAAAACACCCAGCACTTCCCATTTCTCCCTAACAAAGGACGGTGAGCAGCCCTGGCAGCACGAGTGGGTCATGGAGTGCTCCTGCCCCTCTTTACCTTTACAGACGCAGCACCACC
>NW_008239334.1:437240-438356 GCF_000691975.1 Corvus brachyrhynchos
CTTCAGCACAGTTTTAAGCCCCAAATTCTCTGCCCTGCTTTGTCTGCAGCTGGAATCAGGGATGCTGTTCTGTTTGTACTTGGGAAGGACAGAGCCCGGGGATGTTCTGTGGAACTGGGGCTCCAAGGCAGCAACAGCAAAACCCCCCTCGAGCTTTGCTTTTTGCCATCAAACCCAGAAGTTTGGCTCTCCCAGAGTTCAAGGAGGCTTGGAGGAAAGAGAGGAAGTTCCCAGGGTGGAGAGAAGATGAGCCCAGGATCTATAAATATTCACAGGTGTAGCTTGGCAGCAACAGCTCACACGAAAGCTCCTCTGCACCTCCAGGGCTGCCACGAAGGATCAGCCCATTGCTCAGCCAAGCCTGGAAAATGCCGCCGGCTACGGCCACTTCCAGCTGCTCTGTGGGGAGGGAAGGTGCTCCCACAGCTCCCCAGGACGCAGCCGTGGTGCCCAGCACACCTGTGTGCCCTGCCAGGAGCATCCCCCTCGGGGACAGGCACTGGGGCATTTGCTGCAGCTTCCAAGGGGGTTTTGTGCGCCGGAATCAACTTTTCACGAACATTTATCCATTTTAAAGGTTCACTCCCAGCTGCAGTTGGGAAGGTGATGCCCAAATCGATGGGGTCTTTATAAATTATTTGGCACAGCAAACCACATCCACTGCCTTCTCTTCCCACACCCTCCTCGTTGGAGCATCGACCTGGACAGCAGCAAAGTGAAGAATGGAATGTGGGACTAAAAATTTGGGAGGTCTCCCAGATTTCCTGACTTAGGATAGGTCACAGAGCTTCAATCCTGATCTAAAAAGTGATACTGCTGCTCCATCTCGTAGGGCTTTGGGGAGGGTGAAATCTGGGAGTGGAGAGCAAAATGTTCACAGCCTGGTGGGGTTTGGAGCAGAGAAACCGGTGGAAAAGGCAGAGGGAAAATAAAGAGGGAAAACAACAATCCCCCCGTGGGAGCAGCACATCCCAAGCTTGATTACAACGAAAATAATTTCTTTAACACCCACACAGAGAGCTCCTGGCCACAATTGCTGCTCCCCCTCTCTGCCTGGCCCCCAGAACTGTTGGCAGGGCCAGGCCCTGGCAGGGCAGGGGCAGCCCCTGGTGCAGG
>NW_008239334.1:438367-447957 GCF_000691975.1 Corvus brachyrhynchos
GGGCACATTCCGGCTCGCTGCTCAAATAAATACAGGGTTACTGATGGAGCTCCTTCCCCTCACCAGCACCAGCCAGAAATGCCACAGTCATCAAGAGGCTCCTGGGAACAGCACAGGGATGGGGCTGGAGGGACCTCGGGGATGGAGGGATTTCTTGTTGAGAAAGGCAGGATCTGCACCAGGTTCGGTGCCCAGGATTTCCATTTGGGATCCCAGGCAAATCCCTGTACCAGACCCACGCTCCAGAAAATCTCAACGTTTCTTGCCACAGCAAACTTATAACAGGAAATACATTTCCAGGGGAGGAGGAGGAGGGAGAGCAAGAGCAAACGTCACAAAAAGTTGGGTTTTTTCTGCTTTACAACCAGCTTTAACTTTTATATTTAGACCCAGCTTGCAAAACCATTCCAGCCACTTTCCCTGGGGCACATCCATCATCTTCAACCTATCTGGAACCTGCAGGAGCCTGAATCAAGTTCCACCTCATCCGGGGGAATTTTTCAGAACCTTGGAGGGAAAAGCAGAAAAAGATGCTCAGGGTTTAAGAGCCAGGATGAATTTGAACTCTCTTAAATCCTTCTGCCCCTTCAAGCCTCAGATTCAGTCCAAGCAGGAGTTGGGAGCCTGGAGAGGGCACTGCTGGGGGGGCTCTCAGCTGCTCCCCAGCCCACACAGCCACCAGAAAAGCGCCACATTGTCCCAGGCTTTTGAGGAGATCAGGCAAAGCCTGGCCCAAGGGAAGCACTGCAGGAGAGAGCCTGAACTTGCTGCCCTTCCTGGCAGAGTCACAGACCCAGGAATGGTTTGGGTTGGAAGGGATCTTAAACCCCATCCTGTTCTACCCCTGCCATGGGCAGGGACACCTCCCACTGTCCCAGGCTGCTCCAAGCCCCAATGTCCAGCCCGGCCCTGGACACTGCCAGGGATGAGGCAAACACCTGCAGGGATGAGGCAAATACCTGCAGGGATGAGGAAAACTCCTGCGGGGATGAGGCAGTCCTCACAGGAAAAAGATCCAGCAGGACGAGCTCCTGCACGTTGTCTGCACAAACCCCACAATAATAAAGTGGTACTCCACACCACAGCCCTTTTTCCATTTCACCCTTCACTGGATCATTTTATGCATCTATTCCCATTGCTAATTCAAACTAATTAAAGTATAAAATAGAATAATTTGTGCAATTTCAGAGCTCCCCTCAGCATATTGTGAGTTATGTTTCCTTTCTGTTGGCGCCCAGCGTGAGCAATTCCCGGCCTCGCTGGCTCAGTACCCACCAACCTCATCTGCTGGAAAGACAAACCATTCCAGGGCCACGAGAATGGGGGAAGAGGGGAAGTTTAAAGAGGAAGAGGAATCCAAACTTGTTTTTAAGTTTCAGAGCTGAGCACCAAGTGTGACATTTCAGATCCCTCCTTCAAGCCATTTTCCCTGCTGGGAATACAGCTCTGTCTGTCATTGCTGCTGTTAAGGAAGGACACCTGGGTCTGTCTGTCCATCCAGACAGGAGATCCTGCAGCAAAGCCAGGGCTCTGCAGCATTCCACACCCAGCTCAAACCCATCAGCATCACCCACGGAGCTGGACGAGGCTCTGGACAACCTGGGACAGTGGAAAGTGTCCTTGCCCATGGCAGGGCTTGGAACAAAACGATCTTTAAGGTTCTTTTCAACCCCAAAAGTTCTGGGATTCCATGAACTCAGCTTCTTTCAGGATGGAGCAGGGGTGGTGGCATCAAATCTGGAGGGACACCAGACCTGCCCCAGCTCCTGAGGATGCCACAGGTCCCTTTAGAAGCCCCGCAGCACTGGGGAGCTGAGGCTTTGTGCCTGGGAACCCGCACGTAAGGGAAATTCTAGAAATACTTCAGGACTGTGGTGGCTCGCCTGAGAATGGAACAATGGGTCTGTGGAAGAGGAGGAATTGGAAAGGGAAGCAAATGCCGAAGCAAACACATGGGAACCCTGTGGCTGTGACTGGCAGGGGAAGAAACAGCCCTAATACAAAGAAAAACCGAAGCAAAACAAACAAACTGCAGGCAAAGGCAGGCAGCACTTGAAAGGAACAACCACACGAGCAATGTCTGAAATAGAACTCATCCAGGAAAAACAAACCCACCGACCCCGAGCTCACACTGCAGCGCTTTCCACCACTTCTTCCCGGAAAGTTTCTTCTTCAAGGATTCCTCACCTCAACGGCTTCTGCCCTGAGCTTCCCACATTTGTTTTGTGTCTGGACAGACATCCCGGCCAGCTGGGGGCTGTGGGGAGGCACTGGAACCAGTCTGGCCACCAGCACGAGAGCCCCAGCAGGGCCAGAGCTCTGCAGGCCTGACAAATGTGCTGGCAGCAGGGCACCGCAGAGGCAGCAGGCTGTCCCACCTGCCTGGGCTTCTTGGTCAATTGATGTTAATTAACACATCCTCCTTGTCAGAGAGGCATTGTTAATGATCTCAGGCAAGTTTTTAGCAGAATTTCTTAATTGGCTGCGGGGAGGGAAGTGGAAAAAGTCAGCGTCAAGCCAGGAACTTGGGCAGGGTGGAGGAGGAGCAGGTGGCGTGGAAGAGGAGCTGTGCAACACCCCACAGGGCACAGCCCTTCCTCCAGGATCCTCTCCCCATCCCGAGCTCCCTCTCTGTCCCAGCCTGTGGGCAAAGGCTGGCACAGGATGAGCAGGTGGAGGAGTCCACGGGAGGCAGGATTTCGGACACCTCTGGTGGGATTCAGCCAAGCCCTTTGCCCTGTGCCAGTGTTCAAAGTCTGCTGAGATTATGTCCAGCTAACTGGCTGTTCAACTAGCAGATAATGTAGTTAAAAATTTAATCAGTTCATTTTTTCCCTCTTGATGACTCCAGACCCTTTTATCCACATCTCCTGCATTTTTTATCATGTTTTCTCAGTTCTTTTCAGGACACCATCAGTATTTACAGCCCTGCTGCTCCAGGACTGATGGGCTCCCCTGCTTTTCTCAGCCCTCGCTCCAATCCCAACCTCTCCTAAATCATCCGGGCAGCTCCCGTCTGCCTCCCCCTCAATCAGCATCCAGAAAGTCCAGTCCAAAACAAAGCAGTTTTCACAAGACTGAAACCTCTTGGGGTTACAGGACAGGGGAATGCACAACAAATTATCCCTGGAGAGCTGCAGCTCCTGGCACAGGGGCACTTGCAAAGCAAATATTTCACTGCTCCTAAAAGCAGACTGAAAGACAATTTCTTTACCTAAAGCCACAGTGATGGATGTGGAGAGGGAGGGGGGAAATTCAGTCGGTGGAAAAGCAACAGGTCTGGGGATAGGTCAGGAGGAGCTGCGGCTGCCCCGTCCCTGGAGACTTCAAAACCAGGGTGGACAAGGCTTGGAGCTGGCAGGGATGGAAAGAGCCCTCCTGGGATGTTTTCCTCCCCACAACACAAGGATGTTCCTTCCAAGGAGTGCTTCCTGCGGGCGTTTCGATCCTGCTGATTTAAATTCCACGTTTACAGCCCTTGATTAGGTGGTGAAATCCTTTGGAGCCGGCAATCCCTGCCCCGGGTTTGACTGAGCTCCTCTCACTCCCGGCTTAAAAATAGCCAAACTCGTTCTTCTGCCAAGAGCTGCAAAAATCTTTGGCCCCACTTTTGCTGGTGCTTACATAAGGCCTGGCTGCAGTGTGCCCAGCAGCCCTGCCAGGGCTGGGGGTGGATGGGAGCCAAGGCAGAGCTGCTGCCCCAGGGAGCAGAGGGGGCTCCTGCGGCCTTGGGGCCATCAAATCCCCTTCATCCCACAGGGCTGGTGGAACTGGAACGCGCCGAGCTCTCACAGTGAAGAACCCGACTGTGTCCCCGACAGGCAGACAATTCCTGCTCCACAACTGCACTACAGAGCCACTTCTCCTCAGTGTCACCAGCACTTCTGCGAGCCCCAGTCCTTCCCTCTGAAGGGAAGAAAGCAGAGAAGATTTCCTGCACGTGCAGGGGTTGTTGGGGTGGGCTCTGTGACAGACTCGCTGATAAAATGGGAAATTTTTAATTGTGGGGCTCTTGGTGGCCCCACATTTGTCAGGGCATTGCCATTAACCCCTCACCTGCTGTTTGATCAGCCCTGGGTGCATGCCCACATCTCACCCGTGGCCGGTAAAGAGGCAACGTGACCGATTCCACTTCAATATTTTATTTTTTGTGGGGTTTTTGGGTTTTTTCCTGATAGAAACTGTTAATTGAATTTGCCTGTCTGTGAAAAATGAGGCAGTGGCTGAGAAGAGCCATGGTCTCCTAACTGTAGCCGTGCTGGTCCCCCCGACACTGACCCACCACAGAACTCATGGTGAATTTGGGGACAGGACCCAAAAATTGGGATTTTGGGGACAGTAACTCTGTCAGCACCTGCCAGACCCACCCTGGAACCCCACAAAGCTCTTCCAGTGCCATCCATCTCCATCTCCCATCACCACCCAGCTCTCCCCGAGCCTTGCTCAGCCTGTGGGCAGAAATGGGCTTTGTTTGCTCCAGAAACACAGAGAAATTAATTCCTGCTTTAAACAGGGTCAGAACCACTTCTCTTTTCCCCTTCTGAGTATCTGAAACCTGACACAGCTCCTAATAACCACCCTTAAACCACGTGGTTCCAGAACTCCGAGTGTCTGGAAGCAAAGTTTCTTTATTCCTCTCTCCCCCGGATTGGGCTGTGCAACTGTTGCTCCTGTGCTTTGTGGGAGTGAAATCAAATGTCAAATATTCTGCTTTGGAAGGAGTTGGCAGCGAGACATGAAAGGCTCAGGGAGAGCTCAAAAAAAGAGGGAGGAAAAAACTGGAGCAAAGCACAGACGGGGCTGGGACAGGAGCCAGGGGAGCGGGGAAGGGCTGTGCCTACAACCACAGCTCTGAGCAGGGAGAGGCTCCTTTCCCGGGTGCATTTCAGCACAAAGCTGGTCCTGGCTGCTGCTAGCACAGAAGGGAGGCGGGCTCCGTGCCGAGGAGCTCCATCCTTTGTCGGGAAGCATCCCCACAGTCCCGGTGCTGCACCGAGATCCCGTCCCAGGGCTGGCTGTCCCCGAGCCCGAAGGAGCTCAGGAGCTGTCCCAGCTCTCTTGGGGAGCCCCTTCCCCAGCTCAGTTCCACAATCCCGGCCGTTTCTCGAGAGCCGTGCTCTGACACAGGCCTTGGCCTGTTTCTGTCTCAGCAGATATTCAAATCCCGGCTCTGGACAATCCTCCCCCCACGTTAACGTGCAGCCCATCCCTGCTAGGAGCAGCTGCTCTCGGTGCCATTTTCCTGTGGCAGAATTTCTGTTTGCTCTGAATTTCCAGCCTTCAGAGGCCTTTTTTTGCTGTACATTCTCAGTCCTTCTGAGGGCCCCTCCCACCATTTACAGCCTCAGCCCTCTGGAGCCACTGGACCTCTCTCCTCCTCTTGGTGCTGACCCTTTTCCAACCATCAGCCTCCTCTATAGAGAACCCAGGGAAAAAGATATTCTTGGCTGCACTTTGCTGAACTATCACATTGCCAGGGTGGGGGCACTGGGGTCACAGGAGCTGACAAGATCCATATGCATCGGATGCTGGGATTTTGGGACCCAAAGCACGCACTGCTACGAGGGCAAAAGGCAAATCCTGTGGCAAATCCTGCAAGGAATGAGAGGCAACAGCCCCCAGCTCCTGGAGTCTCCCCAAGGCAGAGCTGTGGCTGAAAATGGAGTTGATGTTCCAGGAATATTCTATTATTTGCTAATTCTCTTCACATCTTTTTGTTTCACAATTAAGCAAATTAGTGCTTTGATGAATATTAAGATGCTCTTGCCTCATAAAAGATGAGTTAGAGGCATTCCCACTGGATTTTGCTCCTAATGAAAACAGTTCCTCAACTGTTTGAGATCCACACTGGGTCGTTTCCTCCCTGGTGGGAGCACGGCAGCACGTGGCTCCTGCACAAAGTGACCAAGCATTAACATTTGAATAAAATAATTCAATTGCAAAGTTTGCACAGATCCCCTTTATTGCCATCTAATCCCAGCCCAAGCTGCAATGGGATCTGAAATTTGTGGCTGCTCATGCAAGTGTCTGTCCCTGAGTGCCTCTAACAAGCACAAAATGCCTTCCTCAGCATCAGGGATTCATTCACTCGATGCTTCCAGCAGGGAGAAGACTTTGCCCTCTTCTAAAACATTTCTTCCCTGCTTTTAAATGACCTTATAACCAAGCAAAGGGTTTCCCAATTTTTTCTTTCTTGCCGTAGGTTAGAAGAACAGTTCTGCTGGCTTTGGGAGGAGCTGGAGGCTCCCAGTGCAAGGTACAAGGGGAGCTGCTCTCTATCCCCATCAGAACATCCCTGATCACACCAACACCTCCCTGCAGCACCTCAGAGCAGGTGGGAGGGAGGACAGGTGGAAAGCTGCCAGCGACCAGAGGGTTCGCTGCACACAGAACAATTTAACAGCACCCAGACAGCTCCAGGTGCAGCCCTTCCCTTGCCTCCAGCACCCACAAGGCACCAGCCCTATTAACCTGAATCCCACAGGCCTGAGGAACAGCCAGGAAAATGCTCAGCAGAACCAGTGAGCCCAGAAATCTGAGTGGGGGGGCTCCGAGTGGTTCTGTGCCTCAGAGAAGAACAGAAGGCCCCAGATTATTGCCATCATTCTGGCTCCCCCAGCACCAGCCTCCCGTGGACTGCCAGCCATCAATTCCCATCATAATCACTTGGGTTGTGCTTTTTTGGGGTGGGCACCACCCCGGGGCAGGAGCAGAACTGGCACAGAGCAGAGCCGGGGTTAGTGGAGCCTGGTCCCCCCTCTGTGCAGCATCACTCACTGGCAACCCCTTCAAACACGCTGGTAAATAGCTAAACAAACAAAGAAATACACAGAGAAATAAAGCCCCCATCAGTTCAGCCATTTCAGGAAGAACTTGTACACAAAAAGGGTGCTCAGGCCTTGGCAGGGGCTGCCCAGGGAGGTTTGGAGTGCCCACCCCTGGAGGTGTCCAAGGAAGTGGCACTCAGTGCTCTGGGCTGGGGACAAGGTGGGGATGGGGCAAAGGATGGAATCGATGATCCTGGAGGGATTTTCCAACCTCAGGGATTCTGGGATTCTGTGCTGAAGGATGCCCCCAGACAAACCCACGCAGACCCCCAGTCTGCCAGCCTCGCTGCACGAGCAGCAGCCCTGGAATCCCTGCGGCTCAGCACTGAGGCACGAATGGCTCAGAGCCCCACACCAGCTCAGTTCCCAGCACTTCCAGCCAGGACCATGCAGGTACAACTCTCCCCCGAGCACTGACGCCAATCTCTGCTCGCAGGCAGAAAAACCCAAGCTCCTCCTGGCGCTCCAACCTCTCGTCCCCATCCCGGCACCGCGGGGCTCAGCTCTGTGTGCTCCAGAGCACATTCCTCAGGAAGGGGTCAGGGGAGCAGACACTCACCTGCCGCTCTGCCATGACGTACAGGTACTTGTGGTCGATGGAGAAGGCCATGTCTCGCAGCACCGGGCTCCCGTCCTTGAACACTGTCAGCACCTCGTACTGAATGCCGCCCTGGGGAGGGCCGTCTGCCCGGATCTGCAAGGAGCACACACAGATCAGAGCGGATCTCACAGCAGCCAAATTCCGGCTTTACTTCGGGGGATGGTGGGGTGATGGGAGGAGGAGGGGGACAAGGTAGGAAAAGGAATTAATTCAAAAATCTCAGCTCCCAGCTGGAGAGGGAGTAAGGAGCCAGCAGGCAGTGTGTGGGAGCAGGAGCTGGAGCAAAGGTTCCTTCTCCACTGGAGCCAATGTGATTTTCCCAATCCAGTTGAAATAATGAGAAAGTTTTGTGGTTGCAAGGTGAGCACAGAGACTGCCAGTGAGCTGTGATTGACCATCCAGGGGGAAGGAAAACTGTAAACTTTTAAGGTTCTCTCTAAAATAAGCCTGAAAGGAGACCACAAAACTCTACAGCCAACAGCAAAGCCAAGACACTGCAGAGTTATTTTGTAATTCTCTAGACACCTATAGAATGACACTTGGACACTCTCCATCACCTCTTCCTGCCACGGAATCCTCCTGGAGCATCATCTCTGCTGAAAACCTGGAGATGCTGCTGCCACTTTCCTGTCTGCCAGCTTCAGAGAGGAAAAGCCAGCCCAGCCCATTCTGCTGGGAGAGCAGAGCTCTGACACAGCACCACACGGCCCGTTCAGTTCGGCCTCCAGGCATCCCTCCGTCCCTCCAAAACAACTCCCTGCTCCTGCAGGAAAACCAGCCCAGGCTGTGACAAACGCCATCCCTGCCAGCAGCCGCCTTCTCTTCCCAAAGTTAATAATTGATGGCCTCGGGGGCTGTGCGAGGGGAAGGGAGGAGGATAAACAAACTATTTACATTGTCTTTCCCACCAGGATTTGCATATTTGGAGAGCCACTGGATGGCAACGCGGTGTGTGCGGGGCTGGGAGAGCCAAGGGCTCGCAGCGACAGCGCTGCCGGGCCAGGGAGCCGGGAATGGGCCGGGAATGGGCCGGGAATGGGCCGGGATGAGCCTGCTGCCCATGCAGGAGAGGCATCACGGCCCTGGAAACACCTCTTATCCCAGAGATGCCCTCTGCTCCAGGCGGGCTCTGCTGCCCCAGCCCGTTCTGCTGCTCTGTTATTCCCTGCCTGGCTGCAAAGGCAGGAAAAGCCGAAGCCTAAACCTTCGGAAGAGGCAGGAGGGAGCACAGAAAGGGCTGGCTCTTTTTTTCTGGTTCACGTCCCCAGGAGGTAAGGGAGCAGGCTGTTAAGCATCTTATGATTTATCTGAGAAATGAGCCACCCCAGCTGGAAATACCAGGAGATCTTCACCCTCCGAGAGCAGAGACGCTCCCCTACACCCTGCTCCGAATAAATCCTCCCCTTGGAAAGAGCCCCGGTGCCTCCTGCCATGTACAGACACGTTGGGTACACACAAACACATTTATTTTCTGGATTTCTCTCTTCTCCTCTTTACCTCCTGAGATTTCAGTGCTATAAAAGAACATCAGGTGGGAATGTGAGTGGTCTGCTGAACACCCACAGCCAGGCACGGAGCCTCTGGCAGGATTAAGCTGCCAGCCCAAGCCTGCCTCGAAAGCCCTGAATTTTCAGAAAGCAAAATCCCCCAGAAGGCAGAAGGTCAAATCCTGCTTTAATTCCACCTGTGAGAATTAGGATCATCACAGCCCCCGTGAAACACCGAGAATTAGAGGCAGGCTCACACCAGTATGAGCCCAGTGCCTCACTGGGTGTTGCAGCCCGAGTCTGGTGCTTTGGGAGCCACCAGGGACAGAGGGACAAAAATCACTTGAGGAATAAACAGCAGAACTCGGGGCTGTCAGGGATCCACAGCCACAGCTCCATGCAAACGCCTGATTAATGGCCGGACCGGAATGGAAGCTCCGGACATGAAGGATCAGCAGCCTTTGTGAAAAACAACTGTTTTCCAGAGTTCCCTCAGGGCACCGGCAGCTCGTTAAATTGAGCTTCTTTCTAGTAATGAGGTCAGACAGGGCTAATAAAGAGAGATACCACTGGACAAGCCTGGTGCAGACCAATTCCAACTGGGAATTGCAGCTCTGGGTTGGAGACAGCGCCGTGTGCCCGATGGCTCCTCCAGCCTGGACGAGGGCTCGGAGG
>NW_008239334.1:448055-493323 GCF_000691975.1 Corvus brachyrhynchos
CGCCTGATTAATGGCCGGACCGGAATGGAAGCTCCGGACATGAAGGATCAGCAGCCTTTGTGAAAAACAACTGTTTTCCAGAGTTCCCTCAGGGCACCGGCAGCTCGTTAAATTGAGCTTCTTTCTAGTAATGAGGTCAGACAGGGCTAATAAAGAGAGATACCACTGGACAAGCCTGGTGCAGACCAATTCCAACTGGGAATTGCAGCTCTGGGTTGGAGACAGCGCCGTGTGCCCGATGTGGGACACAGCACGGGGTGCTGGGTGCTGCCTGCACCCTCCTGCCCCCCGAAGGCCGGGGAGCAGCCCTGGGGCTCTCCTGGAGCCTGTCACGGGGAGGTGGCTCAGGGCACAGGACAAGGGGACAGCAGAGCCCGCTGCCCCCCTGCCCCACTCCCTGGGTGGGTGTTGAGCCCCCAGATACCCCAGAGCCCCCTGCCCACAGCCCAGGGCTGAGAGGCACCCACTGACACCAGGATGCTCCACTGCATCTCTTGCTCAGGGCTCGGTTACCATGGCAACAAATGATGATGTCAGAGAAGAGCGATGATTCCTGTGGATGAGGAAGAAGAAAGGGATCATCTCACACAGCAGGAAGCTTCTTGTTGACGTTTGGAGAGGGAAATAATTCGTCTGCCTCACGTATGGGTGCCCTCCCAGGGCCAGACAGCTCCTGACCTGTCCCTGGAACAGCAGCGTGGGACCAACCCTGCACCTCTGGGCTCGTCCCGAATCCAGGGCTCATCCCGAATCCAGGGCTCATCCTGGCACGGCGATGAGGGAGAGGGGAGCAGAGGGGTGGGGCTGGGCTCCGGTGGTGCTGTTTGGTTATGTCCCCTCACTCTCCCTGTCTCCTGACACAGTGATGGCACGGAGAGGCACAGAGGGAAGCAGGGCCAGGATGGGTGGAGCAGGCAGGTGTGGGGAGAGGCACCTCAGTGAGCTGGAACGGGGATCAGAGGGACAGCAGAGCCCAGGAGGACACACCACAGGCTCCCACACTCGGACACGATCCAGAAGAGCTGCTTGGGCCAGATGCAGCCCTCCCCTCCTGATGGATGTTTACAAATCTCTCCTGAGAAGTCCCTAATGACATAATCTGCAAATCCAAACTCATCCCTGGCTCGCAGGGCCAGCGGCAGTCCCTCGGGATGGAGCAGGATGTGCTGGGTGCAGGGAGCTGCAGCCCTGCAGAGCTGGGCTCACACTGAGCTCTGTAATACCCCCACAATGCAGTTGCAGGCGTAAGCTGGGCTTTATCACCAGAGATTAGCAAAATACCACATTGTGCCACCGGGATGCTGCCACGTAGGAGCCATTCAAGGATCTAATTGGACATGAAGCTCCAGCACACCTCTTGTAGGAAAGCTCCCCTCAGGTGTTCTGCCCAGCCAGTGCCAGTGCTGGGATATCTCTGCACTCCCTTCCAGTCCCTCCCAGCAGGCTCCCATTAGAAGACATTGGATCTCTTTGTAGGAACTTTCCATGATTAAATTACCTGTCTGCTTTCATTACGGGTGTTTCCACGAGGCTGACTCATGATGGAATGCCTGATGCCAGAAAAAACAGCTGAATAAGTCCATGCATGAAGGGACTGATTCCCCACCCTGGGTCCTGCAGCAAGGCCACCCATTAACTCCTCCAGAGCTGCAGCTCCTCCCCACATCTGCAGGCGCCTGCTGAGTCCCAAAGCACTCTGTGCTGCCATGTGGAAAGAGCCAGGGAGGCAATGGAGGGGCTCCTGAGATGATTCCCAGGGCCAGGAGCAGCAGGCACTGCCTGAACTTGATTATTTTTTTAATGACAACGAAGTGAAAAGCTGGGCCTGTGTGATGCTCTTGGTCCTGCATCCTCTGACACCTACAGCCACCTCCAGGAGGGAAGAATCCAGAAATGGAATTGCAAATCATTACCCGAGAAGTTTCCAAGAGCCCTTCAGACCCTCTGTGGAATTCTGGGAGCAAGGCACCCCCCAGATTCGCTGCTGGTCCGGACTGGACCCATTTCCAGATCACTACTAAAGCCAGGGAAGTGGGGGTGTTTCTGAGGATCATTCTGCCAATCCACCCCACATCTGGGATCTGAATTTGCTAATGCAGGTGTGCAAGGGGCCCGAGCCTCCGGCAGCACCCCTCACCACGTCCCCATCCCCGGGAGGAGAAACCCAGCCCTGGAAAAGTTTCCCTGCACGCCCCTCCTGCAGGCAGGAACACCAGGAATGGACTGGGCTCCCTCCTCTGCATGTGGGAAGTCTCCCTCTTGGAATTCAAGTGAAACAGTAATCCCATTAAGTATCTTTCCTTTGAATCATAGATGTGTCCGTGAGGAAGTTAATGACGAACCTTACATGCACATCCAATTCAAATCAGCATATCCAATTAACTTCATTACCTGCAGGCTCCCTCATCTCCCAGTCTCCTTCTCTCCTGTCACATTTTCTTTATGCATTCCTCCCAAATTAGGCTGGAATGGATCTGTCACAGTGGGCATCACCTTTGTCCTTGCCCCAAAGTCAGCCCGGCGAAGCCTCAATGGATGGGTTCCCTGCAGGAGTCACAGCGCTGCCAGGAGAAGGGGCTGGGAGCAAAGCAGCTCCTGGAGACCAAGGGACCTGGTCCCTGAGGGAGCAGAAAATCCATCCTTTCCCGAATTACACTGTCCAACTAAACATTAAATACACTCACTAATCACTGCTGGGGTTGGCCTTGCAAAACCCTGGGGAGAGAATTCAGTTTGGTGAAGGGTTTGTTGGAGGGAGCCCTGCTCGGGGTTGTGTTGGAGATGAGAGTTTTCCTCAAGCGCTGCCTGCTGGTGCCAGGAACATTCCTTAAATTTCCACACACAGATCTTTCTTTCCCAGAGTGCCTGAGAGGGGCCTTGAGCAGGGCAGCTGTGGCATCAGTGATGGGTGGCAGCTCTGGCTGGGAAGGGGATGAACCACTGGGGCCAGTGACAAGCAGCCGCTGGCATCGTGTCACCCTCTCATCTGCCAGGAGACTGCTCAAAGTCTGGATTTCAGGTCCCTGGCACTTTGGTGGGATCACCCCAAGACTCCCCCAGCTCCCCCTGTCCCTCCATGAGGGCCACACGTGTCCAGGTGTCACCATTCCTCTGCCTTTTGGACTTCAAAGGGACACAAGAGCTCCATCCAAGCAAACCCAGCTGTGCTTCCCAGCCTCTCACTGCTGCTGCTGCTGGGCACAGGGCACACAGAGCATCCAGGCAGGGACAAAGCCATGACCACCTCTCTCTGCTCACGTTTTCCAACTCTAATCCCCTTTCTTGGAGAGCTTTCCCTCCTCCATTCTCTCCCTGAACTTCAGGAAAGCCCCAGGTGCAAGGGGACAGACCTCCTCTGTCCCCGCCTCACTTGGATCCCACCTTTCCCCATGGATTAAATTGCCCTCGGCTCAGACAATTCCTCCCTTGCAGGATGTGCAGGCTCTCCTGGCTGTGCCGCTGGATGCCTGGGCTAATTCCTTGGGAAAGGGATGGGCAGAGGGGAGCAGGTGCCAGGGGCAGGCCTGGGCACTCGCAGGTAACGTGGGGCAGCAGCTGGGCAGGGGGAGGCAGGGGGCCTCCAGCCTGGACGTGTTCTGCTCAGCCTCCGTGCCCCACGCTGCTCACAGAGCTGAGGGCTCAGTGGGTCCAATACCGGTGTCAGAAACGTCTCTGTGCATCTGCTTCACACCCACTTGTGCTTCCCATCCTTTCTGTTTGGGAAATGTTAGCTCAGCGTTCAAAGGCACAGCCCGGGAAGCTGCAGCTCCCCAGAGGCGCCGGGAGGCAGAGGAAGCGCTGGGCTAATTGAGGGGGCACCGAGAGCCCCCCGGGCTGGCAGCGGCTCCGTGGGGAGCGGGGCTGTGTCTGCAGCACCCACACACCGCCGGGCACCGCGCTGGTGATGCAGCAAACAAACAAACAAACAAACAAACCCGAATTAACTCGCGCTTCCTGCGGCTGGCACTCCCCGCAACAGCTCCTCCAGGGAAGGCTTCCTGCCTCTGGCAAGTGTACTGCAGCCTGCCCAGGGTGGAACAGACACCTGAGCACTCAATCTTGGCATTTCTGAGTGTGAGCTCACCTCCAGGGAAGGCCAGGGAGGTTTTGAAATACAAAACAAATTAAACCCCACTGTTCCTTCCCTGTTAAAGCTCAAACCATGCTCAGCAGGCTGCTGCATCAAATGGATTCTGGATGTCCCATCCCTGGAGGTGTCCAGGGCCAGGTTGGACAGGGCTTGGAGCACCTTGGGGTACTGGGAGGTGTCCCTGCCCATGGAACAGGATGAGCTTTAAGGTCCCTCCAGCCCAAACCATTCTGTGAGCCCATGACCTGGTCCAACAGCCCCACTGTCCCCTGGCCAGGGACACCCAGCTGCCACGCCAAGGTGAAGGAGCAGCTTTGGGGTGCACCCACAATGTTGGATCTGCCAGAAGAGATTCCATGAACATTTTTTCCATGAACACAGTTCTTCCCATTCCCATGAGGAAGGAGATCAGGAGAAGGATCCCTTGCTGCCTTTCTGCAGGGTTCTGGAGGGGAAGGAGCCAACTGCTGGGGTGAAGCAGCAGCTCAGAGATCCTGACAGGACGAACCCTTAAGAGAAACTGCCACTGAAGAGGTTCTTTCTTTCTCCACACCTTTATTTCCTTCTCCCATCCTTCTGCTCCCTCCACCCTTGTGCAGAGCTGATCCTGCAGGATGAAGCAGGGAGGATGGCACAGAGGCACCATGCAGAGCCTAATCAGCAGCCCCATGTCTTTAATTTATTACTGCATGAGAGGCTCGTTTAGAACAAAGCTGCCAGTTCGGGAGATCATTCCTTGAAAAGACTTTTTATTTGAAAAGCTGTCAGCTCACACCTTGTCACAGCCCCACTTGCAGCAGCAGAACTTTAATAACATGCCACCTCATGCAAATGAGCTGCTAATTAATTAAGTAGTATTCTTCCGGGGATGGATTCATTAGAATCAAATTTGGGCTGGCGAGGTTGGATTGCTTTGGATGGTGCTTTAAATCAGCAGCATTGTCTTTTCCTGGAGGCCCAGCTCTCCCTCCTGTCCAGAGGGAAGCTCGTTCCCATTCTGTGCCCTCAGGAAGGCTCTGCACACCCTGGTGCTGGAACCAACCACTGCATGGCACAGACCAGCCCTAAATCAGCTAAAACCAGCAGATGAGATGAAAAAAATGATGTGTGAGGTGCCCAGAAGAATTGTCTTCTATAGTACTGAGGAAATGCAGGGCAGGAGAGGGCTCAATACAAAAGCAGAAGGTAGAGAATAAAAACCTGGGGGGATCCAGGGATGAGGGAATGCTGAGAAGGAGCAGGGCTGCTTTCTTTTGGAGCACTTGCTGCAAAGAGACAATGGCTGGGGGTCCAGGGCCAGCAGCCTCGCACCTTCCAGCAGCATCAGATACAACCCTCAAAAGGTGGGAACACTCAGGGTCCTGGGGATTCCCTGAGCAGAAGGAGGAGAGCTCAGGGCTCAAAACCTGTCCCCTTCTAATCTGTCCCCTCAGGAAGAGCCCCAGTGAGCAGTGCTGTCCTTTCCCTGTGGTCAGCCCCTCCTCCCTTTACTCTCCTGTTTGATTTTTGAGGAGGTGTCTCAGAGCTTCTCTGGGAGCTGGGAATCATTAACAGCCCTGCTCCACTCCAGACTTTACATCTGGGCACCGAGCAAGGAATCCATCAAAGGGATGAAGCTGTGGCCTCCCAGAGGCAGGAACGAGGTGGGTGTTGCTGTGCCACAGCTCCGCATGCCGACCCCTCTGCATGCTGCTCCTCAGCCTCTGCCATCCTTTCCCTGCCCCACCCCTGCTCCTCCTGCTCCGGGCAGCTTCAGTGCAGCTCCTTCCCTTCCAGCTGGGAAGCAAATGAAAGCAGAGGCGAAGAAAGAGTGGGACAGCTCCAGGAGCAGGCAGAGAGGGGTTTTTATTCCTAAAGCATCCTGTTCTCCACGGCCCTGGCAGCCTTGAGCAGGGATGGAGGGTTAGCTGGGGACCCTGGGTGTGCAGGGAACACACCCCAGGCTGCCCTTCAGCCCTCTGGGTGCCACAAACCCTGGGTCATTCCCTTCCTCTTTGCCCTTGTTGCCATCTTCGCCCTGACCCAGAGCTGGGCTCGGTGTCAGCAGGCACCCAAAGGGACCCATGAGCCAGCACAGAAATCCACAACTCCCTGTCCCTGCCTGCAGGACACGGTCAGGGATGGAGGGAGCTGGGAGTGGCCTTTGGGGAGGGAGTAACAGCCCAAGGGAAGGAAAACAGGGCTGAGTGCTGAGCCTCAGCCCCTGTGATCGACAGAAAACATGAGAGGAAGCCCAGAGCTGGTGTTGTTCTGGTGTTATTTAGGGCGAGGGAGGTACCAGGTATCTGCTTGTCACAAACCATTTGCAGCTCCTGCCCAAAGCCCCCAAAATAGCCCTGCATCTGTGTTCTCTGTCCACACCTCACCTGTGCCCTTCCAGCTGAATAATCCCGCACAGCTCCGCGCCAGGCTCTCTCCTCCCACCAACATCCTCCTCCAGCACTGCATTTCACAGCTGAAGGGATTGGTCTTGCTTAGTTTGCTTTGTTGACCTTGAGTGGCCATGTAAAATGGCATCAAAAGCCACTTAGACAAGACTGTCTAATGTGAAGTTTGCTCTAAATGAGCTTCAGTGAGTCGTGATTGTCCCCAAGGAGGAAAAAACTAAATGACTGTCAAAAATTGCCACACAAAAACCCTGTTTCTCCAAAGCCACGGCTTCCAGCTGATCAGGTGGGAGCCACAGAGTTCCTCAGGAAATATTAGTCTCTTTCCTTTTCAAAAACATCATGTAAGTAATATGTTTCAAATGGCTTCGATTTCCTGCCCAGCACCTCCCGGGAATGCTGGAACATGAGCCAAACTCTGAGGCCAAAACCCAGAAGGAAATAGGAGAATCTAAATTTTATTGTCTTTGGGGTTTATAAACCTGTGGGTAAATCCTGCCTGGTGGATCTGCGCCGCTCTAGGCCAGGCAGGAGCCATCAGGTGAACGAGGAGGCCGTGCATGTTTTTGGTTTCACTTGTGCATGCAGAGCCAGTCATGTGTTACTGATCAGATCTAACCTTGCTCGGGCAGAGGATGTGAGAAAATTACAGAGCGCTCAGCTCCACTCAAATCCCGGGAAATGAGGCTCTCCCACATCGCTGCTGCACCCCAATGCCCAGCAGGATGCAGAGTGGCAGGTGGGGATGGGATTTTCTGGTTAGGAATGGCCCAGAGTCCCCCAGAGGACTCAGTGTCCATCCCCAGCCCGTCCCTGACCGCACAGGGCCGGGTTTGGCCGCAGGAGCAGCCCTGCAGCGAGGTCGTGTGAGGACAGAGCCCCGGCCAAGCTGGCACTGCCCCACGGCTCCGTCAGCTCTCCCCTGCCCCTGCAGCCTGGCTGGGCTGTGGGCAAGCACAGAGCAGGGACAGGCTCCGTGTGTGGGGCTTTTTCATCATCTCTGGGCACACAGGAGCTGCAGTGAACGTGTCTCCTGCAGGACCTGCAGGGCTGGCTGGGGCCCAGGGACATTTCCTGGTACTTTCCCTGTCCTGGAAGCATTAAAGACTCCTGAGGGGAGGCTCTACAGTATAAATCCATGGGGCTGAATCTCTCCTTGCACTTCCCTATCTGCTCTTTCATGCCCCCATCTCCGTCAGACAGAGGTTTGAGGTAGCTCAGGTTCCCGCTGTGTGAGGAAAGCTCCTCCTGCCCCTCTGAGCTGCTTCCCTAGTGCTATTCTGGGGCAGATCAAGGATAAAAATAAAAACAAAAAGCAAAATCTCTTCCATCTCCGCACTGTTACTCCCTAAGCCTTCGGCACATGCCCTTTGCAGCATCACAGAATTAATCAGCAGATAAGCAGATGAGCTGGCTCTGAATAATCTGTGTACGCAACACATGGAACGCTGCTCAGCACGGCCTCGAACGCAGCAGGATTTGCTGGGTTGGGCTCAGAGCACACGTCTGTCCCTGTCCCTCTGTCCCTGTCCATCCCTGTCCTGGGAGTGCTGGAGCTGCAGTTCCCCAGAGCCAGCACACACTGCCCTGTTCTGCATCGGGCCAGCGAGGGAGGGTGGGTGGATCAGCCTGCTGCTCCTCAAACACCCAGATTCAGAGTTTGGTTTCAAATTCAGCTGGGGAAAGAGAGGAATCTGCAGGAGCTGGGTGCTCTGCCTGTGCCTCTGAACCAGTCAGGACTCAGGACTGGGTCTAACACCTGAAGCACTGTGAAATTCCCTGCAGAGCAGCCACAGCCCTGTCCTGTCCTGGCAGAGCCACCGGTGGACACAGAGCCTCCCTCTTCACCCCATCCGCAGAGAAAACACATCACAAAGAGGTGATGTTGCCCCCGGTGGCAATCACAGGGACACAGCTGATGCCACAACTCCTTGTTGGTGGCCACGGATGCCACTGGCACAGGGACACAAGGGCAGATGGAGCAACAACACGGGGTGATCCAGGCAAAGCACACCAGACACGTCAGACACCCCAGACTGGGAGGAGGGAGGGGAAAAGGGGCTGTGGCTGCAGGACTGGAGCTGAGAACAGGTTTGGAACACACGAGCGGCACAGCTGAGAGCCTGCACGCCCTGCTCCAGCGGGACACAGCAGCCTGAGCCTGGCTTCGTGCTGAACGGTCTTGCTTGTGGTTCCTGAGCACGAGGAGGTGGAACAGACCCACCCCGGAGCTGACAAACCCCACAGGAGCAGGACAGAGGCAGCTCTTCCCCACGCCCCGCTGCTGCTCCCCGAGCAGCCAGCTCAGCCAATCCCTCCTCGCGCCCAGGGGCCAAAATCAGCAGCAGGAGAGGGGGCACAAGCCTCCGGCCCATTCCTCCTCTCGCTTCCATAATTGACCTGTAGATAAACACACGGCTTCCGCCTTAATCCCCTGCAGCCTCGTGAACATCAGCCGCGCTAAATTTTTCATGTAATTAAGAGAAAAACCCTAATCCAGTGTAATTAGCTCCCTGATTGCCAACGTCAGGCAGCAAAGCAGTGTTTGAACAGCAATTCAGGTCTAGCTGGCTAGGCAAATACTGCGTGTGTGGTGCAGTAATTCAACACTGGAACAACTCCCCCTGTGCTGTCCTCCCAGGCCGCTTCCCTAAACAGCTCTAAGTGCTTTCATTGCTGCAAGAGGCCTCATCTCCCCCAGACTGCTGCTCCACCGAGCTCCAGTTACATCCCGAGGGGCTGGGCATGAAACAAGGCCCGCAGCTCACCCAGAGCCCCTGCTCCGGTGGTGTCGGAGTGGCACCCTCACCCCATCTGCATCCCGCAGTGATCACGCCGCGATTTTAGGGCAGCACCACCCCCGCCTGCCTAAATTCAGCATCTGAGAGCCACAACTGAGACCCCGACAGAGAAACAGTCTCCTCGTGAGGGATGCTCAGCACCAACACCACAACCAGAGCTGGAGGCGACCACACCTAGGAGGGGTTTTGTGGTGCAGATCAGAATTTATCCCAGCTACTGAGCCCGTATGGTTTGCAGTGATATTTTTCTCTTTCATTCATATACATGAAGGCAAAATTTTAGGATTGAAATGTTCGAAATTTGGGAAGGGGAAGCAGATGGGAGAGGAACAGAGAACGTGGATGTGTGTGCCAACGGGGAGGCAGAGAAACCAAGAAAGCACAGAGAGAAAACACCTTCACTTAACCATTTCATCCACCCCCAGCAACAAGGAGCTGAGCTGCTGAAGCCACGGTCAAATATCTGTTTTCTTTCTAAAATTCACCTGTGATACAAGCTACAGACACCTCCAGCTCTCTCTTCACACTTAATGCCAGTCCCCTGAAATACAGGTTTAAAAGCGATACTATTGCAGGAGTATTAGCTGGAGTGTCTCAAGGAGGATTTCACTCCTCATCTTAGGCAGTGTCACAAAGGGCTTGCCTGCTTTTGGAAAAAGGTCCTGGTCTCTGTTTTGCCCGTTCTGGTTGCTGCTGCTCTAGGGGCTGGGTTTCTGTGCCTGGGAGAGTGCAGAGCCCCCAGAACCAGGCCCCTCGTGTGAGGAGCAAGCTCAGAACCATTGCACAGCCCTGGCCTCATGGCCTGAATCCCTACAGAACATTTGTTTCCGTGCTGGGGCAGGGCAGAGCCAGCCCTGGGTGCTTGTGCAGCCCCAGCTCTCGGTTCTGACAGAGGCCACAGGCTGTGCCTGGCTCCCCGCTTTGGGCTCCAGGCTCTGGTCCCCAGCCCTGCTCCTCTGTCCCCTCCGTGTCCCCCTGCTCCAGGAACAGACCAGCAGCGAGCAGAGCAGGCTGCGCCTTTGTAGCAAAGCCAGGCAGATTTCTTTAGACAAAAAGGAGTGGAAATTTATCAATTCAAAGCTCCTTTTAAAGAGAAAGCCCCTGAGGAGAGCGAGCCCAGATGCTGCTTTCCTGGCTAAGCCAGCTCCCGCTCCTGCCTCCCTTTGGACACAGGCTGCTTTCCATGGCCAGCACTGGGGTGAACCAGGCTGGGAGCAGAGCCTCCTGGCTGGATGGCAGCACATCAAGATGGATTTCAGCAGCAGCAGCAGGGATCTGGCACAGTTTGGTGCTCTGCCATCACTCCCTCTGCATGGAAACCGCGCTTCCAGCTAAAATCCAACCTGGTCCCTCAAAGCCTCCCGGAGGAGCCGCACAGAGCCCATCCCACAGCTCCTGAGGACTGTGCTCCCAAAGGCAATGCTAGAATTCCGTGTGTCCCTGAAACTGCAGGCACATCCCAAATGGTGTTTCCAGCCCCCAGGCAGGCGCTGTGCTCCCCCCTTCCCTCTCTGGCCAGGGACAGGGACCCTCTGGCTGCTGCATTCCAGACAGGAGATCCCATTTGCACACTGGGGCTGTCAGTGGATGGAATTTTTCTGTCTCCCAGGAATTACTGCAGCTTTCAGGCAGCTTCGGGGCCATTCTTCCTGCCCACACCCCCAGTATCGAATGCCACTGACACGTGAGTCTGTGCTGGCTGCTCTGTGGTGTCTTTGCCTTAAATCCAGAACAAATTCCTCTCTCCATCTCCCATGCCTGCCCAAAGCCAGGCATCCTAAGGCTCCATGGGGAGCTGTGAGGTGGTGAAAGGAGCTGGAGGCAGCTCTGTAGGGGCTGGATGCCCTTTATTCTCTTTTCCCCATTTCACATCCATCAGTGTACAAGTGGGAGAGCAGCCCCAGACTGGTCAGACTGGGAGCTGGGACTGAGGCACCCACTGGGGATGTGCAGCAGCATCCCAGAGATGTCTGCTGCCGGCTCTCAGGGGACAAAGCTGCAGCAAAGCCACAGCCCGGGGACCTGGGTGTGTTCTCAGCCTCTGTTTTGCCAGGGGATGGTGGAAGTGACTCCAGCCAGACCCAGGAATCTCGGGAGTCTCGGCTCACGTTAATGAGCACTGGCAGGAGATTTGCAGCCAGCCAGGGAGAGGTGTCAGGGGTGCTGAAAGGGGCAGAGAGAGGTGTTGGGAGGAAAGGGAGCTGCTCACATTCACCTCCAGGCAGCTTTGAAGTGGCCTGAGGGACACCATCGGGGCCTGAGGCTCCCGTTTTCCACCCCCTGCCCCCAGAAGCTGGAGTTCTAACAAGGGCAGTTGTTTGAATTGCTCGCACTAAAAACAGACCAGGTATCAAATGTTCCTAAACTTTTAAAATAAGAGCTATAAACTGAGCCAAGGCTCAGAACTGATATGGAAAGTTACCTTCCAGGACAGATTTTCCCAGCGAGGGAGTGCTGGCACAGCAGCCTCTGTGCACGAGGCCACTGCTCAATGCCAGGGGAGCTGAGCTCCCTCTTGCCTTTCTCTTCCCATTGCTCCAGAACCAACACAGCCCCCCCTCCACATCCACACATCTGCAGAGTGCAATCTGCTAATGATCCCAGGCCTCGTGTTTTCTCACTGTCATGATTTATTGGTTGTGTCATGGTTTGCACTCAGCTGTGAAGAAATCTCACCCTGACCTAAAACCACGAGACTCCAATTTTCCTGGTGCTGGAGGCCTCTGGCCTGGCCATTCCAACCCACCAGGTATTCCCCTGTCTCTTGCTGCAGTTTGTGCTTCCAGAGCCTGGCTGGGAGCTGGGTCCTGCTCTGAGCATCTGGAGTGCTGTGGTTTGTGCCTCCACCAAAGGGCTGAGGCAGCCGCCAAAGCCCCTGCTCCCGAGAGGCTCCGTGCCTTGAAAATTCATTCTAAAGCAGCTTCAAACCCTCCCGTTTTCATTATTAATATGACTCCTTTCATCAGAGTCCACTCATCTTTTTGCTTTCTATTTCTGTCTCTACCCTTTCATTGTTTCCCCACTGCTTCCATGGGAATGGCACCGAAAGCCCGGCCCGGCGGCGGCGGCAGCGCCCGCTCCCTTCCAGCAGCACGAATTCATTCCATCAAAGCTTCCTCCTCGAATCAAGGGTTTGTTGTGGGGTTGTTTTTTTCGCCCCTTCGTTTTAATTCCATCTGTATTTAATCCCAGACAAACACAAACAACAATCTCAGCTCCCCAAGGCCATCGCTTTCTAAACCAGTTACAGCCAACTCCAATTAGCAGGCAGGCAACATGAGCAGCTCCGTACACTCCTGGATCTTTGGGAACGAGCCAGCCCAGAAGGTCCTTTTCCCCAGACTGTCCCTTCTTTCCTTCTGAAGGACTTGCACCATCATTAGAGTCACAGGCTCTGCAAGATGAAACACCCTCCCCTTTGCTTCTGCCACCGCGGGGATGATGTTCCGCGGCCTCATTAATGCTGTTTGTGGCTCTGTGCTCCTGCACCTGAGTCTACCTGCAGGCTTTGATTTATAAGAGGATCCCAAAGGCTCCACAAGTGCTGAAGAGGGACTTTATTGGTCACTTTAGCTTCCCTCTTAGCCTGCACTTGAAACAGCTCCTTAACAGCCTCTCCAAGCCAGGCTGAGGAGAGGCAGCAATGCCAGGCACAGACCTGTCCCTTCTCAGGCCACGAGAGGATCTCTCAGAGGTACCCTGGGGAAACCTCTCCTCTTCTCAGGCCATGACAGCATCTCTTGGAATTACCCTCAGAGGAACTCACCACATTCATGACGAGCAGCTCATGGAGTTATTTGGTTGAACCTGACTGTGAGTTTTTTCCCCAATATCCACTCTCTCCCTAGCAAGGGGCACTGTGGCAGTGGAGGGTGTGCCCTGACCACCCCAGGACTGTAAAGGATGGTCGGGCAACGTCCATCTGGAGACGCCACCGGGTTTCTCCATTTTTCCCACTGGCTGGCAGGGAATGTCCGGAGCCAGGTCCGGCACTGCTGGGCTTCAGCTCAGCGTGCTGCCAGCAGCTGTCAAAGGGACAGACGAGGATGGGAGAGAAAATCACTTGCATTGCTGCAAACCCCTTCTCCAGCCACGTTTCCCCAGCTCAGTGTCCAGGCTCGCTCTGCACCGACAATCCTGAGATTTCCCTGCTCCTCTCCTGTCAACGCCCATGCCTCCCCGGCAGCCAGGAAAAGGGTTTTCCCCATTCCTGCCTTTCCCAAGGGATATCAGGAAGAGCAGTGTCTGCAGGCAGACAGATTTATCCACCTGCCCTACCTGGCAAAACTGATTGGGTTTGACAGACGTGCCGGCGCATTAACGACCAGTTTAGCATGGAAACGAGCGGAGCAGCGCTCTCACAGATGTTAGGAGGAGAAGTTTATCTAAAGCATATTTTATGGCTGTGCAGAATGTATTAGATCAGCACCCTCAAGAAAAATCACTACAGGTTCCTTCCCCAACAAATCCACAAACATCTTTAAAATCAAATAGAACAAAACCTCCCCCGAACAAAGCGCGACAGGTTTTACAAACCAAATTCTTTGCCGCTGAGGTGACTTCAGCTCTTGGGTGAAGACTAAAGAGATCACCAGGAAGGAGAAAGGGGCAAAAAGTCCCCAGTCCAACCCCACACAACCCATCCCTGCTGATCAAGTATTCCCAGGACCTTCCTTCCCCCTCCGAGCAAGCGACCTAAGTTCCGCTATTTTAGAGAGTTCTCAAGACAGAGCAGCATTAATGGGCTCCACTGTCTGCAAAGTGCTCGTGCTTAGATACCCGCAAAGCTGAGCAAGAGAGGCACCAGGCTAAAAAATGTTCCCTCTCAAGCAAAACAGACTCGCACTTGGATTGCACAGAAATTAAAGCAACAAAAGGTCTCTGAAGCCAATTGCCATCTAACCGAGAAACAGGCTCGTCACTTTGTACACCCGTCTGGCAAGGACATACTTCCCATTTCAGCAAGTGCGAGAATGGGTGGACAGCGAGGGAAATGTGAAAACAGCAAAGAAAGGAGAAGAATGCAAACCTGCGGGACAACACTGCTGCCCTGTTATGGATACTGTACTCTATTCATGTGAAAATCCATACGGCTGCTACTGTTGCATGCACTCCTCCTTACACAGCATGAAATTAAAATTCCTCCTCAGTCTCACACTGCCAGCACTACAGAGCAGCTCTAGAGCAGGCGAGCAGACAATTTATCCTTTGGCTTCCTCAGGCGGGCTTGTGCTGGGATTGGAAGCCAGTGGGGTGAGGGAGACGAGTCTATTGCCCACGGTGACAAATTCTGCCTCCCAAACAAATCCCAGAGAAATATTGCTGGCCTGGAGTGTTGCTGTTGCTGCTCCTTTCCCAGCGCAGCTTCACATGTGTAATTCCCCCCAGGCCCCCCTGCCACTTCCCTTCTTATCTCCCCAGAACAAACTCAATGTGCAGGCTAATTTCAAGGAGTGTTTCACCCAGAGTCCAGCCAAATGTCAGTGGATCTGCTGGAAATGCAAATTGAGACAATCATGCAAAAGAGGAGGGCTTATGGATTGTGCGGGAGGGCAAGGGAAGGCAAATAAAAGCTGACAGGGAGAGGGAGTGGGGAACAAATCTCCCGTCTCGAGTTGTTGATCATTTGCACAAACGCCCGGCGAGCAGCAAAGACACATTCCCGAAAATGCCCAAATCCCATCGATTATCATTGCTGAATTGCCTGCGTGCCTCCAAACCCCACCTATCTCCATGCTCCTAAACCAGCATTTCACTCCCACCATTCCCACCCACTCCACGGGGTGTAAATGACAGGGAAGAGATGAAGAAGGGATCTGGAGCAGAACTGGGGAGCCTGGGAGGTTTTTTTGTGGTTTCCCAAGTTCCAAAGAGCCATTGAGTTGTCAAAAGCAATTGCAGCTCGCACAGAAAGTGTTTTAATTTGTGCTTTTGAGAAAGTCGGGATAACTGTGAGATCATCTGGGGACAAAGTGGGGGGAAGATGCTGCAGACGGGAACTTGATTAGCTCAAGCCCGGCCACACGAATTTTTCAGATACAAACAAATTTGTTCAAAGGTTCGCTCATTATGTATGCAAAGGAACAGCAAGCAGGACAGGATCTATACTATGTGCCGTAACATGATACGGAATTAATCCCCTCAGGTTACAAAATTCCTCACAAATTGCGAGGGGGACGGTATCTGCTGTGTTATATTTTATCACACTTTCTGTCAAAACATCCCCGGCAGGGAGCCTTTTTGGAGATGCAATCAGCACCGAAGCCTTGTTTGGAGAGGAAGATTTGAGCTAAACAGCAGCAAACTCCAATATGTTCCTTGGGAGAGCTTTGGAGAGAAACCCCTCAGAGCAGGGTTAGTGGGGTCTGGCCTTCTTAAATCACCTCGTTTTATGGCTTTGCCCAGCCCCATACGGAGCAGAGAGGCTCTCAAGTTCTATTAACAGCACTGCTAATCCAGGCTGGCTGCTTCAGCCTGCCCTGAGTCCCCCAGGGACCATAAAACAGTCCACAAAAGCAGCCCACGAGAAGTTTGCCACCTCCCAGGTGAGGCGGGGCAATGTGAACGTTTCATGCCCCGACTCACAACCCCCAAATCGTCCTCACCCTGTGGAGCAGATCAAAGTGAGCGAGGGCTGAGCCGCCAGTGGCACTCGGGGTGGGGACACCGGGCTCCTCCAGCGCTGGCCTCTCTGAGTGCTCACGCTTGGCTGGGCCCCGCACTTTTGTGAGGCGCTCCGGTGTTTTTGGCAGCCACTGAACTGGAAGGAAAAGGGTCTGATTATCTCCTCCAGCACCTCAGTGGTGACCCAGACCACTGACCCCTTTCCTGTCACTCTACATTTGCTCTGGATGTTTTACACAGCGAGGGGGCAAAGCCTTCCCAATTGATCCAGGCTGCATCCAAAGGCTCCGTGGTTGCCACGTGATTTCGGCTCCGTCTCTTGCTCGGGGGCTCTTGATCTGCCTGTCCACCTTAGAGGAGAGATTCGGGGAGCAATGCTGGGGTCAGGAGCTCCAGCACAGGTTGGGCAGTTCTCATTCACACAAAAGCTTCTCCGTGTCCAGTGTCTGCTTAAAAGCCAGATAATGCAGCCCCCATTTACGCCAAGGTCATCTTTGCCACACATCTCAGAACCCGGAACGGTTTGGGTTGGAAGGGACCCTAAAGCTCATGTCATTCCAAACCCCCTGCCATGGTGGGGGACCATTCCACTATCCCAGGTTACCCAGAGCCCATCCAGCCTGGCCTTGGACACTTGCAGGGATGGGGAGCCCGGATGTTGACACACCCCAAGAGTAAAACAAGTGCACTGGGTTTGTGTTCCCTGGACACTGAAAATAGCCCTGAAACCACTCCCTGCTCTTATGTGACACCAACCCTGACTCACAGCTTGGCCTGCAGCTGCAGGGTAAAGCTCTCTGCAGCATCCAGCAGGCATCCAAATCCCCCAAAGTTTCTCAGTCCTGCCTGATGCGAGCAGAGGTTTGCCAGCCCTTCCACGCCGAGCTGCGCTCAGCTCCAGCTGAGCCTGGCGTGAGCAGATTGTATGAAAGATGAAGAATAGCCATCTGGATTCCTGCAGTGGAGACAGCCAGGAAAGTTTCTGGGGAAGGCAGCACTCTGTGGGAATGTGCAGAACCATCCCAGCAGCAGCAGCTGCGGTGCCAGAGGAGCGCAGGGGGCTGCACAAGGCTCTGGATTGGGATACAAAGCCTGTGCCCAGGAGCCACTGGCACCAGGCCAGCCCAGACTGGGAGATGCTGCTGCTCTGACAGAGGTTTGGCAGGTGGTGAGCGTTTGGGGTGGGTTCACGTTAAAGACCTTTGGCCAGGAGTCAAGGACACAGGGCTTGTCAGGGATGGGGAGGGGACCATGACAGCCTTTCCCCTGAAACAGGAGAGAAACTGTGGGCTGTGACCTCCTAACCCAGCTCCAGGAATCTTTGTACAGCCTCGGGCACGTCCCTGTGTCCTCCTGTCCAGCTGTGAAATGGACTTAAAGTTTACTCTCATTTCCCTCCCAGTACCTGTTCTCGGGGGCTGTGGGCAGGGAACACCAGCACCGTGGTGGAGGATTTGCCCTGTGTTGCTGAAGAATCAATAAATAATGCCCAGGGCCCTGCTGATATCCCAGCAAAAAGCTTGAGCAGAAAGAGGCAAAAGGAGGCGAGAAAGAGGAGCTCGCACAGGCGCTCCTTCTGCTCCAGTGAAACTGCAGCTCCTCGTGCTGAATGCATTTTGAAAGGAAAGTGGGACTGGCCAGGCCCTGATGTCTCTTCCAAGAAGTTGTGGAGCAGTTGGGAGGTGCAGGGAGAAACCTGCAGCGTCAAAGCCAGGAAGGGCAATCCCATAAAAGCCAACTGAGCAGGAAACACCGCGGAGCCGGAGAGCGGCTCCCGGTGATCCCCCAGGTGCTGCTCCAGCAGGACAGGGACACGGGGGTGGCACAGGGAGCAGGGATTGGGACCCACCTGCAGCTTCCCACGCTGCTGGCACAGACAGGATCCAGCCCCTCTTTAATAAATTCATCAAAGTATTTTTAAATTAACTGCGGCGCCCTCGGTGTCACCCCGCTGGCACCCCCGGGAGCGGCTGGAGCAGGCCTGGCTGCTGGGATATAATTAAATATCAACACATGTATCCTGTGCTCCGTGCAGCGCCTGTGTTTGCTCGTGTTAATTGGGATGTGAGGGGAAGCGTCTCACAGCAGAACCCTACGTGCTTCCACGCTGATTTCCCTTCAAGATTTAGACAGCCAAACCCGTCTGTGCCTGCTCCACCCTCCTCTCCCATTCCTTCTCCCAGGAAAAGATGCCACCTGGCCTCCCATTCCACCACCTCCTGCTCAACCAGCTCCCCTGTGATGGAGCACCACCACATCCTGGGAGCGTCCCTGGGTCACAGAGCCCCTTCTCCCACCCTGACCCTCTCCTGCTCCCAGCCCTTTCCCGGGAGCAGCCCCGGCTCTGAGCGTGCACAGCCACGCGTCCTTGCCATGATAGGTGCAATTTGGAGCAATTTCCCTGCCAGCCTCGCTGCAATCTCGTGTAATCTCCCCCCAAAGGGAATCAGAGATCCCACGGTGCCGTAAAGAATGCAAATCACATCCCCCCACGGTTCTGAATAACGCAGAGGGGAGGTGGGTGTCTGCCTGCTCCTCTTTGGGGCTCCTCCACGTTAGCTCAGGCACACAAAGAGCTTCAGCAGTGGCTGGGCAAGGGAAATCATGGTTTGGACCACTCTAGCTGGCAGCTTCCTGCAGGTCCCGTGGTTAAAGGTGCTGGGGACCTGTCCAAAGGTGCCCTGTGGGGTTTTGTATTCAAACGGTGTCACCAGAGCTGGGCTGGTGACTCCATGAGCTCACACAGCCCTCAGCAGGAGCAGGTCTGGGCTCAGGGAGAGTGCCCAAAGATTGGGAATACAGAGCGAAGTCTCTGCATCTCACCTGGTGATGCCTCCCTGCTCCCACCACCATCAGCAGCAACATCAACTTCCCTGTTCCACATCCCATTAATCTGCTTCATCTGGAGCAGCCAACCTAAGGGACCTCTCGTGGGGGTGGAGGTACAGGAGGTAAAACCTGTTCTGCTTCCCTCCCGGCGCCGCCGAACGCCGGCTAAACTCCAGCACAGCGAGTCCGTGCATTAGAAATACCTGCTCCTCGCAGCCCAAACCACAGCTATTTAACAGTCCAGTTGGCAATTCCAGCCGAGCATTACAGCTCCAACGCTCCCAGGCCCTTCATTTAAGGTGGAGTTGAAATTCCTGGCTCTGGCAGCTGCCCCTGGCTGCTCCAGTTCTCACCCCAGACCCTCACATCTGTCAGTGGACGTGGAGCTGAACCCAGCCCGGATTTTAATGTTTCAAACCTCGTCTCTACCCAGCAGCTCAAAGTCCCCAGCACTGAGCAGCACCACCAGGAAAAGCAAGAAATGGAAAATCCAAACGCAGGGAGGCCCAGAAATAAGGAGGGAGGGACCAATGAAATGTTTTTACTTTGTTATCCTAACGGGGTGTGAATTGGGAGAAAGTTCCCAGAGGGCACAGAAAACTTCTGCCAGCTCCATTTTCCTTTCTGAAGCCGCAGTCAGGCTGCCAGAGCCCTCCAGATTAGTCAGGGATTTGCTCATTCTGGGATTTTGCTGTAATCCAAACCACAATTCCCTGATAAGTTGTTACCACATTTGTGAACCGACTTGTCCCAGATGCTCGGGCTGCTGGAAGAGCCCACAAACCAGTTCCTCCTGGGAATGGTGGCCAATTCCCAGTGCTGCCAATCTCCTTTTCATGGGCAAAGCCAGCAGGAGCAGCAGAGCCAGGTAAGAACACGACAGCCCCAGGGTGTCTGTCACGTCCCAGAGCACTTTTGCAATATTTATCTGCCTGGCACACGGGACCACGTGCACTGCCAGGGACACACACGGGAGCAGATGCAGGCGGGGCGATGGGGGAAGGCTGATTTGGGAGAGCAATCCTCCAAAAAACACAGGAGCTGCAGAGCCAGCAAGTTCTGCTTTTCTAAAAATCACTTCTTATAGCTGGAGAAAAACTCCTTCAAAGTTTTGGCACCCGATCCCCTTTAAAAACCTCCTTCACCACAGCAGCGCTCAGCCAAAAAGCCACATTTTTTGGGAAATTCGTTCCCAACAGGCATTTCCAGCTGCTCCCAGGGCTCCGGAGAGCAGCGTGGGGCAGTCCCTGTGAGCACAGACCCTGAGCCTTGACCCTGCACTGCCACAGAGCAGAGGAACCAAGAGCACGGATGTGGTGAGCACATGGCACCAGAAGAGCCTCCTGGGCACTGACATTCAGCTCTACCTGCAGAGACCTGAGCTGGATTAATATTGAGTCAAAATAGGTAAAAATCAGTGGGAGGGATTATTTTCCAACACTGGTGGGAAATGGACTTTGTTGTTTAGACAGGAGCAAGGGAAAACAGGTCCCTCTCCTCTCCCCAGGGCACTGCAGCAGTTTGGAGCTCACCTGGGCCTGGTGGGACACGGCAGCGACCAACCCGTGCTGTCCCACACCAGCAGGAAAATTATCCCCAGCACATGGGGGCTGCCAAATCCCCCCCTCATCTCTCCCTTCCCACCTCTCCCTGCAGTCAGCCCTTGCTCAGCACCTCTTTTCTTTCCCTTCCAAGAACACGAGCCTCAGGAAGACACAAACCTCACTTTAAACAAAGGCTGACATGTCTTGAAACAATTACTGCCCATCTTGGGGGAGGAGGAGGGCTGGCAAAAGATTATTTTGGGAGATTAGGTCTAGAGTGACTGACAAACCGATATGCAACAGCGTTTGTTTTTAATCTGAAACAGGTTTGGGATAGAATTGAGGAAAAAATCTGCAGCCACCCACCGCCAAGAGCTGCTCGGAGGCAGGGAAGCTGCAGCCAGCAATACTAATGTGCTTCTCACTTCCCCGCCACCCTCTGCCTCCAAGGGGACACGTCCCTGTCCCCAGCACCGACCTGGGAATGTGCCCTCCCTCCTTCCCTGGGGCAGGGACAGACCCACGGACCCACAGGCGAAGTTGTGCTGCTCCTGGGGCATCACCCTTGGACCCCCAGAGCCCCCCAGGTCACAGGGTCAGGCTTGAGCCTTGCAGTGGGACTGGTAGAAGGTGATTTTTGCACTGGGCCACTCCATTAAAGTCAAAACATTTTTGGCTGTCATTGGGTTTCCAGTATTTGCTGGGTGTTTTATTCCTGTCCAAGCCAGGGGCTGTGGGAAGGGTCAGAGGCTGCATCCCACAGCTCCCAGTCCACTGGGACAACCCCAACCCAAGGATTTCCTGAGCTCCAGCCCCGGGCAGTGCCCGAATCACGCCAATAAAAACACCCCCAGATGAGCAGGCACACACCAGCTGCAGGGGGAGCTCGGTGAGGGCGGGGGGAATTAAATTAATCCCTTCATTATCAACCTGACCCCTGGAAACATCTGCAGGAATGGCTGTGGAGGTTCACACGGAGCACTAAAGCACCAGCTCAGCTACCACAGCATCTGCCAGCGCAGCCGGGCTGGGCTCTAATCCCCCCTGCCCCAGCTGGGACCGGGGGCTGCCAGGGCCACCAGGGCCACCAGCCAGCCCGGGCTGTGCCACCCTGGCAGTGCCTCGGGGCAGAGAGCTGGGGAGAACCAGGCTGGGGTGAAAGACACGGCAAGGCAAAGCCAGGCAGCCCAGGGACAGCTTTTACAGCAGGGGCACCTCAGAAATGTCTTCCTTTACATCCTGAGCACAAACCAGCCCAGTGCCTGCAGCAGCAGCACCTGTGCCTTTCCTGGGGCCCGGGGTTTTTTTTCTTGCCCATTTCTTGCCCTTTTTTAGGAAGAAATTCAATGGTTTTTCTCTCACTGCCCCTGGCACCTGTGTTGTCAACAGCTCAGTGTGTATCAGTGCATTACTCTGTGCTGCTGAGTGAGGGTTTATGGAGAGATTTAAATATTAGGGGAGCTTTGGATAAGCAGAGATGGGAAGGGGAAAGGAGGTGAGGATGAGCCCCTGGGGGATTTTTGGGAGGAAAGGTCAGCCATCGATGTAACTGCAGTGGGAAGCCCAGCTCCTGCCTGTGGTTCAGTGCCCAGGGTCTGAGAGCCACACTTGTTGCAAAATTCACAGCCAGGACCAGAGACAGCTCAGCAAAGACCCCCAAATGTGGATCCCACAGCGAGGGGACGATCCAACCTCTGCCCACGCTCCAAACCTGCCCAAACCTTCCCCCCCAAAAGCTGCCAACTCCATTCAGAGACACAGCCCCAGGTGCTGCTCTAAGCTGAACGTGGCTCAGAACTGAGAGCAGCTGCCTTCGTTCATCTTTTAGCAGATTTCTAATACAGATTTTAAGAAGTTTGAAAAAAATGCCCCAAATCCACCCCAAAGACACCTGAAGGCAGTGCCCATGCACAGGATCCTCGGTGATTTCCTGCTCGGAGCAGCCGGGCCACCAACAGGGCCGGGTCCCGCCGGCGTCACCTGCGGTGGGGCGGGGGACAGGCAGCATTCCGGGGCCAGATGCCACATGGCAGGATAAAACCCGGCTCCCAGTGTGGAGGGATTTCTGTTCCTGCAATCCAATCCCCTCCGCTGAGCCGCTGCCAAGCGCCCTCCTGGCCCCGCTGCCACGGAGCGCCTGCTGCCAGCAAAGCCTTTGGAAAAGTTTGGGAGGGGGGGAAACAATGGAAAATAAGGAAGAAAAACTCCTCTCCTTCTTGAGATTAATATCTCAAATTTAACTTGTTTTGAAGAATAACAACCAGGGAGCCACAGGCAGAGAGCACCGGCCCCCAGATCGTTTCCAGCCCGGTCCTGGTGGTCCTGGATGGGATGGAAGTGGCACCACACCTGGGAAGGGGGGATTAGCACAGGGGGCTGCTCCCTGCTATTCCCATTCCCAGCACAGACAGGCAGCTGAAAGCAGATTTATCTGCTGGATAATAAAGGCAAAAGATTCTCAAAAGGAACAAGTTTCAAGCCAAATTGCCAGGCTGCTGCACTTGTTTCTTTAATCCCTCTCAAAACTGTCAGAATTAGAAGGGGGGGAAGGGGGAGGATGGTGGGAAGGGGGAGGATGGGGGGCATCTTCACCCAAAAAGCAGCAGAGCAGCCGTGGCTGGAGCTCCTGTGGCAGCCAAGAGCTGCAGAGGTGCCTCTGAGGCACAAAGAGGAGATTAAGGCTGAAAGGCTGCAGCCAGGCAAGGAGGCTGCTGGAGAGGATGGGAAGAGCGCAGGGGAAACATTCCTGGATGCCTGACAAGGAGATTCAGAGACCATCTGGGTGAGGGGAGGGAGGGCAGGGTGCCAGGGACAGCCATGGGAAGGATCAGCCCGGCCAGGGGAAGGCACCTCCTCCCTGCTGCCTGTGCAGGACCCACTCCCAGCTCCTCTTCCTCCTCGGAAGGGAGAGAACGACAGGCTGGAGCTCTGAGAGGGGCACAGACACATCAGTGCTGTGTGGAGGGTTTGTCCATCCAGCCAGAGAATGGCCTGTGCTGGAAGGGACCTCAAATCTCATCTCATTCCACAGGCAGGGGCACCTCCCACTGTCCCAGGCTGCTCCCAGCCCTGTCCAACCCAACCCTGAACACTCCCAGGAATGAGGAGCTGCTTTGGTGAGGACAGTTCTCACCAGAGCCGAGGCACTTGGCACAGTTGTCCCAAGTTAGCTTCCCAATATCCCATCCAAGCCTCCTCTCTTTCAGGTTGAAGCCATCACTCTCCTACCCTGGAAGCAGCAGCAGAGCACAGAGCATCCCCTCTGTGCTGTCACACTGTGACCCCCAGGAACTCACCCCAGCCCAGCCCTCTTGGCTTCCTCATCCTCACAGGAACGGGGCAAGGCTTTCCCTGCCCTGGAACAACCGGGGATGCTGTGATAGGAAGGGCAGCGATCAGGAATGGTCTGATAATAGTCACTGCCCCAGGCCATCGGAGGCAGGGGTGGCAGCAGGTTTCTGGGATTGGGATGCTGCCCTTGTTGGGAACAGGACCAGGAGCCGGTGCCTCGTTTGTCACAGGGCCCTGAGCAGCCGTCAGACGTTAATGACTTCTGGCATCTGCTGCCCTGGGTCAGACTCAAGCCAGTGACCCAAAAGGGACAGGTTTGGCTCTCCCCAGCAGCAGCCCCTGGGAGCCATCCCGCTCTGCCTCTGGACAAAGGAGCTCGGGAAGGGGAGGCACAGAGGTGCTGGGCTCCCCTATCAACATTCACTGCAGCCACCGGCGGCTCTCCCCGGGAGGAATCAAAGCCTCATTGATATGTGAATTATGAATGAAACCTTAAGCTTTTAAACTTTTAACCTGTGCATTTCTAAGAAAGTCTTAATTTAGCCAGAGACACGGCAGGAAAGAACAGCGGGTCAGGGGAAGCTACTGCATTTTCTGGGCTTTTAAAACACACCCTGGTTTCAGATGAATGTTTCCTTTGCTGTGCCATTCCCAGGGGCAAAAGGAAATCCTGATCCACGCTGGCCAAAGCTGAGGACTGAAATCTGTGCTGCCCTGAGCCCGGGGATGAGGCTGATTGACACCGACACCATCTCTGCTCCGGTCCCAGCTCCTCCCTCCGCCAGGTTTCCGATTTCAAGGCACGCTCTGGGATGCTTTGGTGGTGAGCAAACCCCTGAACATCACCCCGAACATGTTTGTGAATTTATCCCGGCCCACGGCACTGAGAGCTGGGGCCAGGAGAAAGCTCTGGGAAGCGGCAAAGAGGAATTCAGGGGATTCGGCGGACAGGGGTCAGGTCACCTCACACCAAAGCGAGCCAGGGTGGGTCAGGCTGCTGAAAGCAGCCCTCATTAGAAGAATAAACTGTGTAATGAAGAGGTTGGAGGTGCTTTGCCCAGGGCTGGGGAGGGGCTGTTAAACCTTTAACCATCAATACAAATCCTCCCCGGCTTCCCCTCCGCTGGAGCTCACCCAAACCTCGCCTGGCTGACCAGGGCTCAAGGAGGTTTGGTTTATTTTCCAGACAGCCTCGGGCACGTTCTGCCATCAGAGCTGGCACAGAGCTGGGACTGAGCAGAGCCAGGAGCAAAGTGAGCCAGGGAATCCAGTCTGCTGCCCTACAACGGAGCATTCCCCAGGACAAGGGTGCTGGGAATTGCCTGAGGAGAAAACCCAAACAGTGCAAACCCCAAACCCGGCCCAGGAAGAACACACAGGGGGCACGGGAAGCACAGGGCAGGGCAGGTCACAGAATCCCAGAATGGTTTGGGCTGGAAGGGACCTTAAAGCTCATCCCATCCCACCCCTGCCATGGCAGGGACACCTCCCACTGTCCCAGGCTGCTCCAAGCCCCGGGCGTTGGACACTGCCAGGGATCCAGGGGCAGCCACAGATTCTAAAACCACTGTCTGAAATCACCACATTTGGGTCCTCCAGTTCCCAGAGGTCCAACACCTGAGGGAAGGACCCGTTACAGGTTGGGGTGGAGCAGGGCTGAGCACAAAAATCTGCTAAGGAAGGATGGAGAGGAGGAGACGTGGTCCAGGGCGGAGCCAGGGCTTGCCCACCACTTCTCTTGCTGGGTGGAAGAAGATGCTGCTGCTGGGGGGGAGGAACCAGGCAGAACTGGGGCAGAAGAGGCAATGCCACCCTTGGGAATGCAGGGATTACACATCATGAGCCAGCAGAGCTCCTCGTTTTCAAAGGAGGGAAGAGGAAAAAAAAGCTTAAAAAAAATAAAAATCAATCAACCACAAATTATAAATAAAAGAGATGAAAGTTAAGAGCGAAACGAAACAGAGCCCCAGGTGGCCCCTGCCTGGGGCACTCCTGCTAATTTTAGTTTCTCGGCTCTTCCCGGAGCTGTCTGGTTCCATGACTGCACAGTTTTAGAGCACCTACTGCACCTCCCAAAAACGTTCCATGCTGGGATGGTCCAGCCTGGCTGTGAGTGGGAAAGGGGAAGGCGAGGAAGGGGCCTGTGGGACCCATCCCTGCTGTGACAAACCCAGTGGGTCCCTGAGCTGGTGTGGGGTGGCCAGAGCTGGCTGCTGGCCAGGCCACTGTGAGCCCAGCCCAACACCTCCCCAAACCACGGGGATTTGGGGCCATCCCAGTGCGGCTGCGCCCACCCCAGCACCCCTTCCAGCCCTGCAGCCCCCTCCTGCTCACCCCTCTGCTGGGATTCCCTCCCACAAACCCCCCACTCTCTGCAGAGGCTGAACGAAGCACCCACAGCCCCTTCCCCACCCCACTGCTGCTCCCCCTGCCCAAACCCCGCTGGCTCTGCGGGTGTGGGGAAGGGGCTCGGCCGGGCAGAGCTGTTTGGCAGCCCCCACGTTTATTCCACAGAGAGAAAAGGCAGCAGCCTCCCTCACAGAAGCATCCTATCCAGCAGAATGGATTTAAATACCTAATGAAGGAATAAATCTGGGAGCGAGAGACATTTACTGCGTCCTCACTCACACAGAGCCTTTGTGGTGGCAGGGGGAGCCCGGCACCTGCTTCGGGCCCGCGGCCGCTCCCAGGGTAATGGATAAGGCAGCATCCCATTAAATGAGCCCCTACCTGTCAGGGGGATATTGAGCACTCCCAGCCTCCACATCCATTCCCAAGGACTCGGCAGTGCCACGACAAGATGCAGAACTCTATCGACAGGGACCTTCCCCGGGGGCTCGGGGAGCCAGCAGCGCGCTGCGGGGACAGAGATGGATTGGGCCACTTTGCCTCCGCATGACACAGCAGGGATTTTTCTATTCTGCTTTAAATCCCCCCCAGGCAGCGTGTCAGAGGGGAGAAGTCATGAACCCAGCCCGGGCACACCAGGGCTGGCGGGCTGTGCTGAAGCAGGGGCTCAGGGGATGGGGACGGAGATCCCAAGAGGACAATCGAGTCCTGCCTGTGTCCCCAGGCCCTGGAAAGGTGCTGCCTTCAGCTGGGTCCTCTGCCATGTTCCTGCAGGTGGAAAAGCTCAGTTTGCCTTTGTTGTGGTGCAGGGATGAGAACCCCCCACTGCTGCACTGAGTGGGGAAGGAGCAGCCCAAGGCCAGGCAGGAACGAGCTGGGGAGGGAGGGAGGGAGGACTGTGCACAGCAGATTGTGTTTGTCTGGGCTCACAGGCAGAAATGCCACAGCCCAGGGAGGCTGAGCTGTGCCCACAGCCCCAGACACGGAGCAGGAGCTGCCACAAACCCGGGGGTGTGAAGCTGAATGCCACGAGCACCCACACATCCCCATCCCCGTGTTCCCCAGCCTCACCCCACACCCCCGGCACCCCACGGGGGTTTGCCCCTCCCTGCAGGGCAGGGGAAGCACAGGGTGGGGACGGCATTCAGAGCTCAGCCCTGGACGTATTTTACATTTCAGGGAACTGAATGCACGGGCAAATATTCCAGACGGGCACTGAGGGACGGAGCAGCAGCACCTGCTCCACCCCCACAGCCCCCACAGCATTCGACAACATCCGACAACATCCCAGAGCATCCCAGAGCATCCCAAAGCATCCCAGAGCATCCCAGAGCATCCCAGCCATCATTTGGATCGCAGCTTTACCTCCCCCACCTCCCAGCCACAGCCAAACTCACCCTGCCCTTTCCCTGCCCTCCTGCCTCCCCCCCCTCCCCCGCGATACCAAAGGTCGGGTTTGAAATTCGGGGGTCAGGCGGAAGAAATGGAGCGGGGTCAGGGGTGAGGGAAGCACACAGGGAGGAATTTCACCTCTCCAAGCATCTGCTTCCATGAATCAGCAGCCCCAGAGCTCCTGCCAGGCGTGGGGGGAGCTGAGCTGGGCCAGGGCAGTGCAGAGGGGACTTGTGGGGACAGAGCAGGGCGTCCCCCACCCCACAGCCAGAGCAGCTCCTCTCTCCTGAAACTTCTCTCCTTTTTTTTTTGGCTTATCCCAAGCTTCTCAAGATGCCAGCAAAAAAAAACAAAACAAACACCTGAAATGCCAACCCCTAAAACAAACCTCCAGCAGAAATGGAGCGAGAGGAAATTAAAGATGTGCTTAACACATCTGGAGTTTCCATTTCCCATCTGCGGAGACGAGCGAGGCAGGCAGAGAAAGGGAAGGTCCTGCAGGTTCCTCTCCAGGTGCCTGTTCAGGGGAGGGAGCTGGGCTCCCTCCAGCAGGGAGGGAATAAATCTCCCATCCCACATGGCTTATGTCATCGCCATGCCCCGAACAGCAGCCTTTGGGGTTTTCCCTGTAATGTACATTATCACTGCACTCTCCATCTGCCAGACATCTCCATTAGCTCTCCCTTCCCAAACTGCTCCCCAACCAGGGCCGGGCACTTTGGGAAACCCTGGGAGGATTCCTGCCTGCTCGAGGGTTTCACAGCGGCCTCTCTCTGCTGGAAAGGTACAAATAAATCCTGTGCTCGGGAGGGGATGGACACACCCAGCATCCCAATGAACCCACAAGGTGGGTAAAGAGAGCAGAGAGCCAGGGATGAGCTGGAACATCCCCTCTGGAGCACAGGGAGCTGCCCCACGTGGAGGGCCCATCCCCATCCCTGATCCCTGAGCCTGGCAGCCCCAATCCCAGGGAAGGTGGAGATCTCCTTCCACGCAGGAAGTGCAGCTGCAATTGGGAAATGTGCTGCGAGAGCAAAAAAAAAAAAAGCTGTTTTCATGTAAATGTCCCTAATAATAAAAGTGAATGAAGAAAGCAACACATCCAAACAAGAAATATTACATTTGTGCTGGAGAAGCAAAAATGATTCTAAAAAAGAGAGCTTTATCAACAATTTCCAGAAGGCATCGGCTGCTCTTTAATGCTCCTCGAGGAATAACACAGCTCCTGCTGGACCTGGGCTGCCTGGTGCCTCTGATCACAGGGCTCTGCACAAGCCAGGCTCCGTGCAGCACACTTGAAAAACATGAAACTTGTTTGTTTTCTTCAGCAAACACTGAGCTGCTTTTCTCGCCCCAAACCTGGTGCTCGGTGCTGTTTGTCCTGTTCCTGCTGCATTTCCCTGGCAATCCCCACTCTGGGGCTGCTGGAATCAGCCAAATCCCAGCCCCACGCCTGCACCCTGGCACAGCCAAACTCCCCTAAAAATCAAGGGCAAATAATAAAAAACGTGGCCCATGCAATGGGATGTGCTTTGCTCCAAAATATGCAACATTTAAACATTGATCAGTTGATTGCCAATGGTGAAGGTCAGTGTTTATCTTGCTTTCTTTGCACTTTGAATTACAAACCCAGCTGAACTCCCCGTGAAGTCAGGAAGTGCAGTTACCCCTTTTCCAGGTGGGAATGCAGGGGCAGAAAGCAGCCTGTGTGTCTTTGAAACTCCTCAGTCTCCCTTCCACTACACCTGGACCTTCCAGATATTCTAATTATTTATTTCTCAGTAATGAGACCGAGCTCCTGGGGTGAAAGGCTCTGCACAAAGAAATCCCGAGAAGAAAAGCAGAGAGGGTCACAGCCTGCTGCCCTTTGGCTTCAGAGCTCTGCACAACGATTTAGCCCAAACATACTCCAGAACTGCAATTGGCCTGAGAGTCAGAAGAAAGGGGAGGGCTGGAGGAGGAACTCTGGTTTCATTCCAGCTCTGTTATTCACTAATTTCAGCGTGCAAGCCCAGGGTACCCCTTTTCGTGTGCTCGTGGTACGAAGTCTCTGGGAGTGAGGAGCTTGAAGAGCATCAAAGGCAGTGGGAAGGGGAGGCAGGCAGGGGGATGCTCTGTTCTCCTCATCAACCACTGGCTCGGGAGGACTGGCGAGAGCAAGCTCCGCATGAGGCAGCCAAACGCTGACTCGCAGCTCGAGGTGCTGGCAAGAGCGCTCCCGGCCGCTCGGGAGGGTGCAGAGCTCCCAGCGCCGTTTATGTGGCAGACCTTGTTTTACCCCAGCGCCTCTCCCTCACCCTTTTTCCCTTTTCCCTTTGCTCTCAGCAGCTCAAGGGACCAGCTCTTGTTCTTTCCGACTGACGGGGTGTGGGACTGGCGTCCCCTCCCAGTGGCAAATGCAAATCACGCTCTAAGGTGGTGGCAGCGACCAATTTATGGTGCCGCTGCTTTTAATGAGCTGCAGGGGCAGAGGGACCGAGGCAAGACAAACAATTCCCACCCGCAGTCCCCCAGCGCTCTGCGCTGCTGGCTCCCGGCTTTCCAGGATGCTCAGGCTGGTTTGCCTAAGGCCTGCAGGCAGGTTTATGAGATTAAAGCCCGGCACACAATAAATAATGTAGCAGCTAACCACAAAAAAACCCCTTCCCGTGCTGTATAGGAGCGAGGCTGTATGATGCGTACATTCATTCCAATGCACATCACTTTCATGTACACGGGTCTGTTTGATGCAGAGCCGTGTCACCGAGCGAGAGAGAACAGCGGGAGAGGTGCAGGCGCTGGCAGGGGCTGGCGGGACAATTGCTGATGGAGCCTCTTGCTAATTATTGCAGCCTTCCCGTGCTGCTGCCTGTGCTCCCCTTCTGCATCCGTGTCCAAGGAATCACAATCCTAAACCCTCTATTCCTCCACCATCCTCCCCTGCTCCCAGCAGGCTCCCCAGTATGAACTGGGAGTGACTGGGGGCCTCTCCCTCCGCTCAGGAGGAAGCTCCATGGGAGCGACAGCTTTGGGTCACAGCCCGGGCAGAGCTCAGGTTCAGTTCCTTCCACAGCTCCAGGGGATTCTGGTGCAAAATCCCCCGGGGTGCTGCATCCCCGGGAGCTCCTTCCAGCAGGCAGGGGTTTCCCTCCCTCTGTTATTCCCAGCCTGGGCTGCCTGCAGCGAGCTCCCCGAAGGCAAAGGCGGGGTTCTGCCTATCCAAGCGGCTCGGCAGGAATGGGAAGAGGCTCGTGAAAGGCAGGGGGAGGTGCGGGGCCCGTGCTTCGTAACGGGAGCAATGGGCCCGCGCGGATAGACAGAAACTGCCCGCGTCCCGTCCTCGCCCGGCTCCGCCCCCAATGCGGGCAGATGCTCCGCTGGGGGATGTGCCGCCCCAAGCCGGCAGCGCTTCACAGCCCGGCTCAGGTCATGGATGGAGGGGATGTTAAAGGCGGCCCCACCGCACACCCAGGGAAAGCCCCGCAGCCATCCCCTCCTCAAACCGCGGCGCTGCTGCTTTCCCCAGGCGTCTCACCCCCTGATTGTCCCCAAATCCCAGCCTTTTCGCAGCAGCAGCAGCAGCTCGGGGGCTGCGGCAGCGCCCAGGGCTCTCCCTGCACATTCCCCCGTCTCTCCCGGCACATTTGTGGTTTCCACATTTGTTTTCTCTGCCTCGAGGAGGCAATTAGAGAAGCAACATAGCCTGGTCTTCTCACAGTATTTCTTGCCACCCAGGGATTTAAGATCTTACAAATGGACCAAAACCGGTGTTATTTTGACCTCTGAGGATTTTAAAAGCCAGCAGAAAAATATGTTTATAGTAAAGAAAGCATGAACTTCTTGACTCGTGAGTAGAAAGGCAGGAGTCTGACACTGCCCTACCCCCAAAGCCAACAACATCCAGAGCACAGCAACTCACTCAGCTTCATGCTCTGAGGAAAGCCGGGACAGGCAGGAAAACCAACAGGAGCTCACAAAAGAGTTTAGAATTTCATGACATTTTTCACCAAGATCATTTCAAGTAGAAACTCATTATTGAACGTGATGAAAACACCGTGAAACGGAGGAGGAATAACTTCTGCCTCACTTGATGCTCATAAAGGAGATAATACCTCCGAGAGGAGGTGTGGGGATGAATTATCTCCAAAATATGTTCAAGATAAAAAACCTTGTTTGGATGGGGCACTGAGCAACCTGGTCTGGTTGAAGGTGTCCCTGCTCATGGCAGGACTGGATGGCCTTTGAAGGTCCCTTCCAGCCCAAGCCACTCCATGATTCCAGAAGCAGGATGTATTCCATGGATTAGGCTGCTCAGCCCCTCGCAGCCTCCCCCCAAACCCCAGTTTAGAACTGAACCAAATGCAATCGCTGCCCTCCAAAATTTCAAGTTGACTTTTCAAGGTGCCTGAACCTGCGTAAAACCCAGAGTCACCCTCCATCTCCTGAGCCAAGAAATGAGATTAAAGCAGCCTCCGAGCTCACCTGGCTCCATTTCACATCCCCAACATTTCCTGAACACCTGCCCCTTCGCTCTCCAGCAGCTATAAAATATCTGCCAACTTCTGGCTTTTCCCTGATGTGACTTGCTCTGGCAGGCACCAGATAACAGACCCAGGGCAGGGATGCAGCAGGGAGAGGAGGCCAATTTCATGCCTTAAGAGGTGGCAGGGACATTCCGGAGTGCTCAGACCCAGCGTCTAGAGGGACTTGGCAGCTCTGCCCCATCTCCAGCCCCAAACACACCCCAGTGCTCTCCTCTGGCTTCCACCACTTTTCTTATTCCCTTGAACAAATTCCAATCAGTAAGTGAGATTCCAACTCCTGCCTATGAACAATAACAAATGTGAGGGACTGTGGGGCATTTTGGGGACCCACTTCTGTGGTTTGACAGCACAGATGGAAGCAAAGGGGAATTACCTTCTGAGGCTGGAAAAATCCTTGTTTAGGGAGAAAACGAGTCCCAACCACAGCAGCAGTGCAGTAGTGACCAAATACACCCTTATTTCACATCCTAGGGCAAAACCCAGACTTTTCTTCCCAGACCTTTCAATTAAACAACTTCTTCAGCCAAACAAGAACCATCTGCCCTCTCACACCTCTGCTGGGACGTGGGGATCTGCACTCCGAGGGTGATGGATTGACCATGGAGCCGGCAGAGCCCCTGACCTCCCAGCCTACAGCTAAAACCAGGCAAATCCTTTGGAAGGCGCCTGCAAATGGATATTTTCATCTGTTCAATAACAGCCTGGTGTCCTCTTGGCTTCTCCACACGCTGATGCAACCGAGTTTTTCCCGAAGGGCCGCGGGATGCGCGTGCGGGGGCGATAATGAAGGATAAATCACCAGGATGAGATAACCATCCATAGAATGAAGTCATCTAAGGACAGGTTCGGACATATATATTTCATTGTGAAAGACCTCCTTTATTCCCACTAATGGAACAAATTAAATCAGCCAAGCTGAATAAAACTCTCACGTCCCAAGACGTAACAACGCACTTAAAAGTTCTCCGTTCCTCTGGTGGCACAATCCAATCACTCACCGCTGTCCCCTGGAAAAGGGGAGGCGGGGAGCAAGGACTGAGTTCAGGAATTCAACAGGTGACAGGAATGTGTTCCCCATCCCAAAGAGAGTCCCAGCACTGTGTATTTCTCCATAGCACTCCTGCAGACAGATCCTGAGTAGTGACCTCACAGCCTGGGATGGATTCCAGGCACGTCCAGTGCAGCTGCCCTGGGGACAGAGGGGCACAGGTGTCCAGGACAGCGTGTGACACCCATTTTTCCAGGAGAATTGGGGGTGATTTCATTTGCACGCTTTATCCTTCACCTCAGGGCGTCTGAAATAACCACACCTGGGCCCTTGCCCGCAGCACTGCAACACCTCCACATCTCCAAGCACACAAGTTAAAGCCTTATCACCACTGAGCAACTCGGTGCTGGGTGAAACCCAGGTACAACGTCACTGTTCCCACTTCTCCCTCGCCTGTACCACCCAGGAGCCTTCCCAGCTCGTGGGAAGGCAGGCAAGGCTGCAGGAACTGCATTTTTCCTACAGCCAGCATAAACAGCATGATGGAAAAATAATACCTAGATGGCAACTGGCAGACAGAGGAGAGACATTTATTTATTCTTGATCACAAACAATGTCCTGCATTGACAAGCTGAATGAAGGGCACTTCACTGATTTATTAGACCTAATAAGAAACAGACCTCTCGGGATGAAATACAAGATTGATTTTTAGTGGTGAGCCTTGCTGCCATCCCAGGCACTGAGCTCAGGCTGATGAGATGGAACCAGGCGTGCACAGGGACACGGAGCTGACACAGCTCTGCTAGGGCAGGGGAATAAACGGGAGCATTTGCAGGGGGAAGGGGAGATGGAATGGAAACAAGGCAGTAACAGCCCTGCACGCTGAGGGCTCCCCTGCTCTCCCTGCATCCTCCTCTCTCCCACTTAGGCTCTGTGTCCCAAGAGCAGCAAACCACTGGGAAGTTTAAGGTGCAGTTCCTGGGAAACCTCTGGGCCAGACCCTTCCCATGAATCTGCCTTCCAGAGGAGCCCCTCTAAACACAGCAAGTGCAATTTTCACATCAGTCTCAGCATCTCCCAGGCAAACCACATCAGCTGAGTTCCGTGGATGCCTTTTTCCATCAGGAAAAAGACAACTAGCACAGCAGTGCTTAGCTTGAGGCCCTATTAATAGCAGTTCTAATTATATGGCTGCAAATTTAATTCATGGCAATGATTAGTGTCAAAATCAAAGGCATCACACATCAATATTGATAGAACTGTATGAAGCCCATAAACAGAACAAGCAAGCTGACACATCTCCCCCCAGCACTTAGTTGCTGTTCACTGTTGCATTAATGTCCCTTCTCATTTTGCTTGATGGAAACGGCTTCATTGGAGGAATCCACGATTCTGAATGGTTTTGTCTCCAACATGATCCCCTTTCCTCCTGTTCCCACAGCCAGGGAGCTGAGGTGCTTTGGAAGGAGAGCAGGAGGCAGAACTTCACCCACGTACCTGTGCTTGAGCCAGAGGGCCCCAGCATCAGCAGCATTTGCTTCTCACCCACTTTGAGACAATTGCTGGGGAGCAGAACCAGCAGGAGCTGGGAATGTGGCAGGAGCAGTGAGGTGAAGAGCTAAAGGCAGGAGGACACCAGTGAGGGAACCCAGTGTTTCCAGTAAGGAATTCTCACTGGGGGAGCACAGGCAAATTTGAAAGGCTTCAGAGACATCTCCCTGACTTTCCTCCAGCTACACAAAAACACCTTCCCTGAAAGCCCAGACAGAGCCAGCAGCTCATTTCCAAAGGAAATCAACAGCTGTGGGCGAGGGAATAGGTGTGACAAAGCTTTCAGACATTAATTGTGTGGGTAGATCTGAGACGGAGGAGGACATGAAGGAGATCTGGTGGAAAAGGCATCTCCACAAATCCCTGGCACTTACAGAGGTGCTGAACATTTCCACCATCATTTCACAGATGGCGAAGGAGTGATAAGGAAACAGTCCCGAGCACTCACTGGCTTCAAGACGTGTCTGGTTATCTTGAAACAGGCACAAAATCCCGAGACAACCTGTTAACTTCCCCCGGGTCTCACCTCCTCTGCAGCCAGAGCCCCTCAGCTCTGTGCAGAGCTGCTTCCTGTGCCTCACCTGGCCTCTCTCAGGCCATGGAAAAGATAATCCCACGTGTCAAATGAGGGAAGATCTGCTGAAGGTGTAGGACAGAACGGTGAGAGAGAGAACAGCAACATCCTCGGCCCCACACAGGGGAGGACGGGACCACGATTGTTCCAGTTAATTACAGGGGGGATGGATCCCATCAGCTGCAGGCAGCTCTGATGTTAAATAAGGGCAGATGCCACGAAAGCCTGACTGTAGTGAATGTCTGGAATGAATTTACTCCAGGGATGGGCCAATTTTCATCCAACAGATGAAGGATTCCAGGTGAAGGATTCCACAGCCCTCCCTCTGGACAGCGGAGCATGAATAGATTAACTTCGCATCAAAAACCGTTCAGTGTAGACTAGCACCAGGAATTAAACCCTGCTGGAGGGACTGCTGCTTCTGTAATCCTTCATAATTCACGGAACAAGCCCGTAAATACCTCGTGTGCAGGCACAGGCTCTTGGCTTTTGCTGCCTCTGAGCGACGAGCCTCCCCTGTCCCCCCAAACCCCTGCACGCAGCGAGCACCAGGCTGCATCTCCGGGCTGCATCCCCAGCTCCGAGCTCGGCAGGTGCATTTGGGCTGTGCCAAGGGCTCCTCTCCCTTCCATTTAGCTAAAAGCACCCCGGCTCTCCCCTGTGCAGGGAAGTGAAGGGCTCTGCTTTACAAGCTCCCTCTCCCCCACGTTCAAAACTGCCCCACTGACACTCGAGAGGCACCAGGGAGGCACCTAATTTACTACTACTCAGCACTTGTAAAGTGCTGAATGAATATTAATGAACTGATGTAATTAAAATGATGCAGACATTCAAGTGTAGTATCTGCCTGTCCTTGTATCTTCCTGGATAGATGAGGAAGAAATTCCCTGCTGCTTAAGGACTCAAAAAATTAACAGCCTGCTGTTCCCTGGCATGAAGGAGCAGGGGCTGCATTTAACAGGTTCACCTAAAGCTGTCATTTAGAGCTGAGGTTAATTGGAAGGGTCTCAGCTTGCCAGAGCAGCAGCTCCAAGGCTGGTTCTGTTGGAGCTGGATCAAACCTACTGCTGAGCTGCTTTCCAGCTGCAGCTCCAGCTCTAAAGGCCAACAAAGGCTCTCACAAGCCTCTGTTTACACCCCAAGGCCACTTCCAAACTTATTTTAAATACAGAACTCCTCAGAGAGTTCCCTTCCAACTCAGAATATTCTGTGAGTTTGTCACTCAGAAGTGCGGCAGTCCCAGCTGGACTTCAAAAGCCTAGAAGTCATTCAAGGGCAGGTTGGACAGGGCTTGGAGCAACCTGGGCTAGTGGAAGGTGTCCTTGCCCATGTCCCTTCCAACCCAAAACATTCTGTGACTCTCAGCTGAGCCCCACCAAACCCCTCCTCAGTGTTTCTTGTGCAGAGGACAAGGAATGTCCCAGGACTGATCAATCATCCAGCAGGAGGGAAGAGGCAGAGGGAAGCAGTAGGACTCTGCCCTGAGGCTTGGTTCCAAAAGCAGCCACATGAACCCATTCCCATCTCTCCATGACCAAAATCCCGCCTCCACCAGCAGCTCCAATGGCTTCCTAACTCATGGTCTCCTACACCAGTTGCAGAAGGATTGCTGGGAAACAAAACTACTGCAAGATTTCCATCAGACCTCGTTTGGTTCCTTTTCCAAGACCACCCTGCAGCAGCTTCCACTGCTCCTTTCCCAAAACTTGGCACTTCAGAACAAACCACACTAACAGCGCTGAGGGCTGAACTCTGCCTCACCAACACAGGCTCTCTGTGACCCAAACCCTGCGACTTCCACTCCTGCTTCGCTCCCAGTTTCCCACTGGGAAGCACCCATAAGACACAGCAGCAGTGACGAGCATCCCGAGAGAGACAAAACCCAGCTCCTGGCTCTCCAGAGCCACGGGCACAGGCTTACCTTCTTCAGCCTGCCCGTCTTGGTGCCCACAAAGAGCACGCTGTAGCCGTTGTAGACGTCGGAAGCCACAGAGGTCATTCGGTCGCGGCTGGGGGTGCCCCCCCGTCCACGGGCACCGAGCCCCCCAGGGGCTGGTTGATGTCGAGCCCACAGAAGTTGTCATCGATGGGGACTGGCTGGAAAGACAAGGTTTGGGGCAGCTGTGAGTGAAACAGAGCCCAGGGCAGCCCCACACACTCGGGGTGGTGTGCAGGGAGCTGGCAGTGCCGGCAGCAGGGTCCGGGGGCCACCAACGGGCCACCCCCTGCCAGCTCCGGCCGCCTTCCCCAGGGATCCTCGAGCTTGCAGAGCCCCAGGTTGGGAATGGCAAAGACTCGCAGGAAGCTGCACACCTTCATTCTGCCCTAACACCATCCCTTCCCTCATTGTCATCCCACTGTAGGATGAGAGCATGGATTAAAGGGGAAGAGTGCTCTGAATTCAGGGAAACTGAGGCACAGATGGACTGATCCCACTCTGCAAACTTGTGTTCCACTGGGGCAGGGATTGATCCCGGCTCTCGAGGGCTCCCACAGCCAACACCCAGCGCATCCTTACCGCTTTGGTGCACTGGACATCCTTCCCCAGCAGCCAGTTGAGCTCCAGGTTGCCCTCGCCCTGGTAGCAGGACTGCAGGCGCTCCTTGATGTGGGCGTTGATGGTGCGGATGGGGAACACGCAGAGCGCGGAGTCGTCGGGGGGGTGGTGGTACTGCTTCTGCCCCTTGGAGAAGATGGCAAAGAGCACGTCCTCCTGCGCTGTGATGTTGAGGGCCCTGGCCAGCACCTCTCCCGGCTTGGACAGGTAGGCGGCCTGCAGCAGCCGGTACTCCGTGTCCCCCCTGACGCAGCCGAAGGGCAGGGACACATACGAGTGGAACTTGGGGTCGTCCTTGCACAGGCGGACGATGCGGGAGGTGTAGAAGAGGTCGCTGGCGGAGTTGATGGAGACGCCCTCGGGGGTCTCCGGCTGCACGGTCAGAAAATAGACGAAGTTGCCGCTGGCGAAGCCGTAGATGTAAAAGATGTCGAAGTGCGAAACCAGGGCCAGCGTGTCCGAGGGGATTTTGATGAGGGACGAAACAAAGTCACTGTGGAGCTCATAATCCAACATCGCCGACGACTCCGGGTCCCGGGGAAGCTTGCGGCTGGAGAGGGTGGGGAAATAATCCTGCTTGCCGTCCACTGCCGTGCCGATGAAGAGCTTCCCGTCCTCGCCCTCGGAGCGCACGATCACCCCGTACATGGTGCCCGTTTTGTTGACGCTGGACAGGTAATGCTCCTTCTTGTGCGAGGGCTCCACCAGGATGAAGAGGTCGTCGAGGCGCAGCAGCTTGCAGAACCCCTGGTAGAGGCTGGCGGACTCCGCGCGCAGACGCTCGATGATGAGCAGCTTGTTGACGTTGTTGGTGAGCGTGAGGACCTCGCTGCATGGCTGCACGATGAGGGGCGGGTAGCAGGATTTGTTGTCCTCCTCGGGACCAGTTTTGTGAGCCACCAGAATGGTCAGGTTCCCCGAAAGCTTGTACACCCTGTTGATGGCCCCCACGTAGACGGCCCCGGTGCCCCGGTGCACCGTCAGGTGGTTGAACGTCCAGTCCCGGTTCTCCGAGTGGAAAGTGTTGAACAAGGCATTGCTGGACACGTTCCGGGAGAGCGATGCCAGGAAGAGGCAGAGCAGAGCCACTGACCAGCCATCAGAGTCCAGTACCCGAGGCCAGTTCCTCCTCTGATCCATCCTGGGAAAGGCAAACTCCGTGTCCCCCGCACGTGTCCTGAGCCCCGGCAATGTCCCTCACATGGTTCTGTGGAGAGAAGAACCACCCAGAGCCAAGGATTAGATCCCGTGTGCCCTGCAGATAAAATTCAAAGGAGGCTTTCTAATTACACAGTCCTTGAGATAAAGCGAGGATGTCTCTAAGCACAACAAGAATTAAGCAAGTCCACAATGTACTGGTGAACAGTTCAGGTCGATGTTTTACCACTTGTTTCAGCCCCTGCATCTTAATTTGTGATGTGGTTTGGCTGTTTAGAACACGCTCTGCTCAGCCAGGGAGGGGAGAACCAGCTCCAGCCCAAGGCAAAGCCCGCGGCTCACAGCCCCAGCCATCCATCTGCAATCTTGGCTAGAAGGGTGTCTCCTGCAGGGTTTGTTGCTGGAAGCAGCAGAGGAAACAAGAGCTGTTCTTCACCTTTAAACCCTCTCTGATTTAATTTGGGAACCTGAGAAAGAAGCCTCATGCCGGCAAATTCACTAAGCACAAACACTGAAGGTACTGACATCTCCCCTCAGCCCGTCCCCAGAGCCAGAAGTGCCTCTCAAGCAGGTGCATTTTGGGCAGGAACTCCCTCACCAGGTACTTTCCTGCCAAAAAGCAGCTGCCACCAAGGTGGGAGCACGTGGTTAGATCAGCCACCAAACCTGCCAGCAAGGGAGAGACCACCCTTGCCTGCTCAACCTGACCACAGAGGTGTCTGACTGCATGGACACAGAAAACCACCACGAAGTTCTCCTTTATCCCAAATTCTGCATTCTTTACATGCTCCAGGCTGGGCAGGCAAAGGAGCCACTTCAGGGACATCCTTCCTTGCCTCAGGGTCACCCCAGCCTGGGAAGAGGCTGAGGATGAGCCACAGTCTGCGCCCATCCCCTGCCAGCAGGGCCAGGCCAGCGCCAGCACACACCCCACGGAAACCCTGCCCTCGGCAGCTCTGATGCCCCTGCCCTGGGTGCCAAGGCAGGAGGCTGCTCCCTCACCCCCTGATAATGGATGCTGCTCCTGGTTTGGTACTTGAAACAATTCCCAGCACTGCTCAGCCACTCTGAGCTCGTGCGTGTCACTGAACAGCCGCTCTTTAGGCTTGTTCCCGCCGGGAGCCGGAGACGGCTGTTCCTGAGAGGTGACAAAGGAGCTCTGTCCCTGCGCTGCCGTCTCCGTGTCACTGACAGGAGACACGACAGGAGAGAGGGAGCAGTAATGGGTTTCTCATTCTGCGCAGGGACACATTTCCCCAGCTGCTTCCCTCTCGCTGCCAGGCTCGCCATTCCCACCTTTGCCTGTGGTGGTTTCTCTGTCCTGGGGAGGACACGGACCCTGCCACCCTCTCGGCATTGTGGGGACGGCTGTGGCACAGAACGGCTGCTCCCGCTGCCTTCCCACATCCACGGCAGCACCAGGGGGACTCCCCGGCTCTTCTCACTACATTTCTGAGTGAACGGCCCAACACCGTCCCCTGACCCGGAATCTTTCCAAATGGCACAGATCAAATCGTTCCCAGGGATCTGGGAGGATCCTCTCCATGCTGGTGACACGTGGTGGGCACTGACACCTGATCACAGGGCACAGGGGTCTCAGAGCAGCTCTGCCTGGAACCCCACGGTGCCCCAAGCCCTGGGACATGGTCCTTTACAGGCTCTGCTTCAAGGGAAGCCCCACAAGGGAGAGATCCTGCAGAGAACAGGGAGGCCCTGCTGTAAAGCTCAGCACACACAGCTTTCCTGTTCAGCAGCTCCCAATCTTTAAAAAGTTGTTCCACTGCAAGGCGAGACAAGGATGGTGCAGGCCAGAAATGAATGCATTTAAATAATTAACTTTACACACATCTGGATGTGTGGGACAACAGCAGCTCTGCACTTTGACCACAGCAGTTTCAGATGTTTTTCAGCACATTTCCATGCCAAGCCAGCCCAAACCCAGCGCAGCGTGGAGCTGCTGTGCAGCAGGGCTGTCAGCTGGAGCCCAGCCTCTCTGCTGTGCCTCACAGGGAAGGTTTTGCGGAGCGTTTGTGAACAGTCACTGCCAACGGCAGGAGAGATCAGCCTGGAAGGAGAATCTGCACTTTCAAACGTTATCTGAACATGACAGAGCATGGCCATGAGCTGCCACCCTACCCAGCCATCCCCGGATCCGTGTCACCCCCGGGGCAGCTCCTGCAGCTCCCACGACCCCAGGGCTGGGGCAGGACGTGAGGGTGCAGGGCTGGGCAGAGCTCAGCAATAGACACCAAACAGCCAGGGGAACCCACTGCCTGCGAGGGTTAGGTGGCATTTGGGGAAGGAGTTCTTGGCTCAAAGGATGGGGAGAGGTTGGCAGAGGCTGCCAGCTGTGCCTGCCACATCCCTGAAGTGTCCAAGGCCAGGCTGGACGGGGCTCGGAGCGTCCTGGGATGGTGGAAGGTGCCCCTGCCTATGGCAGGGGGAGGAACGAGATGAACTTTAAGATCCCTCCCAACACAAACCATTCTATGATTCTCTGTGGAGGAGGCCAAACACCTGGGGAGTTAAACACCAGGAGAATGGGTGATTTTAGCTCTGATCCTTAATACCATTTGATCATTAATTTTTCCTCTTTTTCTTTTTTTTTGTGAAGAGAGTTTTAAAATACAGCCTCAGAAGCAATCTGCAGCTATTAGTAACGCAAGGTGAAAGCGAGAGTAAATTCAGGGACACAATATAAACCCAAGCAGCTGAAAGGCCTCAATTAGGCTGAAAGGAGTTATCTGGTATTTAAATAATTATTAGATTGAAGGAATAATCACAGGTCTGAGCCGATTTTTTCCCCCACTGTCATCCTAATGGAGACTATAATATTATTATTCAAATGCCCATGATTCTCATTGAGGGGGGAAGAAAAAAGGGCTCATTTAATCTCCATGCGACAGGGCTTCAGGAGGCACCATTAGTCATTTCTCTCATTTCAGCTGTCACTCACTCATGGGCACCACAGTTTGTCATTAGTGGCGTTTTGTGCACACCAAAAAACCCACAAAAAACAGGGGGAAAAAGGAAAATTAAAGCCAAAACAACAAGAGAATCTCCTGTGGCAAATGACGGCTCAAAGGCACAATTCTGATGTCACCAGTGTGGCAGCTGCGTTTGCCTGGTGGTGGCGGTGGCTTTTCTTTGGGGGTGGGGTCGGTGTGGTGAGCAGTGATTTACACTCAGCACTGCTGGGCCCTCAGCCATCGCCTCTGCTCCCTCAGCTCCTGTGTTCCTGGGATATTTCACCTGCTCTGGATGTGCCCCAGCACCTCCAGGACACAGCAAAACATCCCCAGTGCCTTCACTGACCCCAGAACCTGCACTGACCCCGTCATCCTCACTGACCCCCTTCCTCACCTCCAGCCTCCCAGCCCCACAAGCTTTTCCCAATCTGTCCCTGTGGCTCCCCCTGCCCAGAGGCCACCAGGTCCCCAAGGATGGGCAGAGGGGGAGCGGAGCGGGCCATAAATCCCATGCTGGCTTTGTGGGGGCTGTGTCCCTGAACAAACCCCGCAGAGGAATGACAGAGCCTGCCAGGAGGGGCAGAGGGGCTGGGTTTGCTCCCTGAGCTGGGGTGGGCTCTGCCCTTTTTGCTCTTTAGAGCTCCATAGGATTCATGGCCGGGAGCGGGGGCAGCGGCCGGCTCCCAGCACTGCCCTCCCTGCGGTCACCAGGCTGCCGCACCCCCCAGCCCTGCCCAAAGGGCCACCAGCAGCACAGGCTGCACGTGCTAAACCCAAAGATAGAACAAACCCTTCGGAACAACCTCAGCCCTGCCCCAGCCTGAGCCTTTCCCCTTCCATTGGCTCCGTATCAGATCTGCCCACAGGATGAGGGGAAAAGCCCCGAGTTTGGCCATTTCTTTGTAGGAACACAGGACCCTCATCCCTCCTGGAGCACATCGGGAACTGTCCTGCGAAACCTCTCCAAGCACTGGAGCTGCTGCAGGGATTGATCCCCTTGCAGGAGCGACGTTCAGGACACATTTGTCTCCTATGGAGGACGACCTTACAATAATTCATAGGGTTTGGGTTTAATTAGACAAAAGATCTGAGCCAAACTGTCTGATGGAAGCTTCTCCAAGCCCTGGGATGTTTCCAGCATGGATCAGAGGTCTGGATGCTCAGGGCTGCCTCTTTGGCCAGGCCACCACAGCCAGAGGAGCCCCACGCTGCCAAATCCCCCCTGGCCCAGCAGAAACCTCTCCTCCCATTCACACAACCCCTTCCCTGCTCTCAGGCCTTTCTCCAGGAGGAGAAGCCTTGGCACGTCCATGCCCCGAGCAGAGGGTTTCCCTGGCTATCCTGGAGCAGGGAGCCTTGGCACTGATCCCTCCAAACCCCACCAGGCAGACACCACCCAAGAGCCTGAGCCCAAGGGGAGTTACTGGCGGCTCGGTGTGAATAACTGGATCTGTAACACAGAGCAATGGGGACGGCTCCTACCACCTCTTCTTGGCCTTTTTTTAAAATATTTTGACTCCAACAACAGTAAGAGCAAGCTGTAAATCACCAGGGAGGAGCCTGGAGCCAGCTCTGAGGTTTCTCCAGAGGTTACTGCCTCACAGGGATGACAAGTAACAAGCATTTCCTAAAACACAACCTGAACGCTTTGGGTTTTGGACCAAAATCCACCTTCCTGGCTGGCCCTGGGCTTCCTGTCCCTGCTCCGTGCTGGCAGCCACCGGCAGGAACCGCGCCAGGAGCTGTGTACCCCTTCCCCGGAGCTGCTTGTTCCCAGGGATGACATTTCACAGGCTCGGCAGCGTTCTGAGAAAGAGTTAAGAGGGCAAAACACAGCATTGTGATTATTGCTTCCTCCAGGCCTGGGACAAGGAAGAGGAGGGGAAGAACAGAACCCAGCCACGAAAAGGCATTTCCCTGATAACAAACACCATCGCAGGAATTATGCACAAAATCTGTCCAGAGCCCAGATATTTGTTTATTCAACACACACTGCGCAAAGCTCTCTCCTCTGCCTCCCTCCTGTGCACACACATCCCAACAGGTCCAGAGAAACAGAAAATGCAGGGAGGGCCCTGTCCTAAGCCCCAGATTTGGAACTGCAGTTTGGAGGACAAGGACACAGCGCATCTGATGCCACCCCTGGCATTGTCCCAGATTTGCTGGACAGGTCTGGACAAGCTGTGCTCCTCAGTCCCCACCCCCAGGGAGATCCAAAGCAGGACCACAGCTGTGGCTGCCACCCAGCTGTGCCTCACAGCTGCAGTCATTTAACCCAGCAACCCCACAGGGCTTCCCCGAAAATCCATAACCAACCTCGGACACCTCAGTGGCAGAAATGAGACACCTTCTCCTTTCCCTGTGCTGACACTTGACACCTGCTCTCTGAGAAACCACAGCTGGCAGCTACTGAGCTTCGAGTGCACTGCTGTGAAACAGCTCATAAATTACCTTGCTTGGAGAGGGGAGCTGGGCAAGGAGGACTTTATTCCCCAGGCAGTCCCTGAGGACAGGCTCGAGGCTGGTGACAGCCTGACGTGCTGGAGCGCGGAGCAGAACAGACCCTGACTCTCCCAGCTGCCTTGAAGTCCGACACCAAGGGGAAATTCAACACTTGTGAAGTTTCATAGCTCGTTTAGTCAAGTTTTGGGAGGGCTCAGGTTCAGCCAAACCTGTGTAAAGAGGTCACTGGCTTTGGATAACGTTAAAAGAATGAGAGTTGGACGGAGAGTTGTGAGTGTCTAACGCAGCCTCCTGCTGCAAGGCCCAGCTGTTACAACCATCATTCCAGCGGAGTTTCTCTAGACTGTCCTTAAGGACCCCCAGAAACAGAATCCACAACCCCTCCAGGCAATCTAGGTCAGTTTTATGTGCCTCAGAAAGTGCTTTTCCTGGTTTCCTACCTGAGTCCTGATGGACTGAGCTTTATCCACCTCTCTACCTGAGCATCGTTTGATTATTCACGGACTTTATTCCCAACAAAATGGAATTTAATGGCTGCTGACCTTAGGTGCAAGTAGATTAAACGACGAAATGATTTGCCCAAGGCTAAGCAAAAGGTCCCAGTGGCAAGGCAGGGAGTTTTATCTCCCAAGCCTCAGCCCAGCACTGTGTCCCCAGGTGACATCCAGCTGCAGTTTATTACAGGAGAATATTACAGAGCAGCACGAGGGAGGATCACAGAGCGGCCACCGAACTGCAGGAGAAAAATAAGCAGCAGCTTCTCCTGGCCTCACTCCAGCACACCACAGGCGAGTGAAGAACCCCAGCTTCAAATTAAATGGGTCCCCAGCCACTCCATTAAACAGAAATCCTGCACCAGAGCTCCTCTGGCTGTGCCAGCGCCGTGCAGCGAGCGCTGTTCGTTATCCCCGCTGCCCCCGGCAGCCAGAGGTGTTTACACAGTAGCCACAGCGCTGTTACCTAAGTAAACCAGGAAATGGTGCATTTGTTCAAATTAGGTTCTGAGATGCTGGATCCCAGCTGTGCAGCGCTGGGTCTCGCTCAGCCAGCAGTGCTGGAGCTGTGGGGAGCACGGCACTGCCTGTGAGCACCTCCAGGCACGTTTGGGGGTTCCTGGCGGTGCTCCCTGCCGCTCCAGAGCGGGGTTATCTCCTGGGATTGGCAGCAATAAGCGCCAC
>NW_008239334.1:493625-495031 GCF_000691975.1 Corvus brachyrhynchos
CCGTGCCCAGCACCAGCTCCCTGCTCCCCTCCACATTCCAGCTGCCAGTCACAACCCCAGCATTCCCAGCACACACAGGGGAGCAACTGTCACCCAGGTGCCGCTGTGGGAGCACGAGGACTTGGGGAGGCAGAACACAGCTGCAAAAGCCCTTAAATGAACAGGAAAAGCCGAGCAGACAGGGTGATGCAGGACGGAGGCCACACAGCACTGAAGAACCCTTCAGGCCCATTAACCAGCCCCTGGCAGGCCTGGCCTGGTGGAAGGGTGGGCTGGGAGCTGCAACCACCACCAGCTCCAGCAGCCACCCCAAGGAAACGCCTTTACCCCCCAAGAGCCTCTTTGCCAGGGCTGGCTGCCCTTCCAAGGGCATCCCTCGGGTGCTTCATTCAGTTTTTGACAGCGTTTCAAGGTGCTTGAACCCTGGGAAGGGCGAAGCAACTTCATCCCTGCCCAGTCTGCTCCACCCACCTTGAGAAGTGACCATCACAGAGCTCAGACCCACGGGGATGGTCCCTGGCCGTGGGCAGGGTCCCACCATGGCCTGGGGATCAGTGTCTGGGGGCTCCCAGGGGTGGCAGGTGCCCCCAGCCTCATGTCCTGAGGTCCAGGCAAGGACCCCAAAGCCTGGAGCCATCTCACCTCTGTGCCACCAACAGCTGAACATCAGCTCCTCTCCCACAGCACTGGGACATCAATGTCTGCTTGAGAAAGTGGCTCCTTCACACTCGTGTGCTCCCTGCTCCTCTGCCCTGCTTTTCAATTTCAGAGCTCTGGCAGATCTCTGATTAATTCAAGCCTGTTTAATAACCCTTCTGTTTAGATGAAACGAGCTGTCTTGTTTTCTTTATTTTTAACACTAACTCTCGTCTCTTTGCTAAGGATCTCTGTCATTTAAAAAGTTCTCTCTCTCCAACCAAGCTGATAATAAGATGGAGAAAGCAGCTGCTTACGTCCACATCTGACATCAGCCAGAAGCTCCGAGGCTAAAGAGGGGCCGGACACTTTGATGGCTAAGATATCCCAAAAGCCTGAGCAAAATCAGGAGCTTTACAAGTTCCTGTGTAGCTCAGAGCAGGGCACAAACCCTGGGACTGTGGGGACAATGTGGGCGACAGGAGAGGAGGCTGGGGAGCACCCACACTCCTCACCCAGCAAGGGTCACGGTGTTTCTGCCTGTGGGGGTGGAAAATATTCCATAAAAGCCCCTGGAAGCTGCTGCTGCTGCTCAGGCTGTGTCCCACACTGTGCCCCCGGCGTGGCAATCAATTGGCCATGGGCTGCTCCCAGCTGCTCCCAGCCTGGCACGGCATCCACAGCCTGTCCCTGCTCCCGTGGCTCCCACCTTCCCTTGTCACCTGCTCTGCTGTGACATCCTCACGCCAGAGGGTCTTGAGGCGGCGTGG
>NW_008239334.1:495133-501182 GCF_000691975.1 Corvus brachyrhynchos
CTGCACCCGCCCCGCGCCAGCGCTCAGCCCCCCAAGCCCCTGCCCCGTCCCACCCAGAGCCCACCAGGAGTAACAGCCACACCGGGAATTCCAACGGGAGCGAGCCGGAACCGCTCAGCTGTCTCCTGCCTCTCTGGATTTCAAAGCTGCACTTGTCTGGAGAGCAACTGAGTCATTTCCTTCCCAGATCCAGCCTGTCGGACGGGCTCCAGCCGTGCCCGGAAAACAATAAATCCTTCAAGGATGTGTGAGGCCATATTTCACAGGGCTGCAGCGAGCCTGCCTGCCCCGAGAGCCCCTCAGCACCCCTGGATTCAGCACTGCCCCAGCCGAGATGTCCCACCCTGGCCCAGTCCCATCCCAGCTGTCCCCAAATCCCCAGGGCGCTGCTTTGGATGGACCCGCACAGGGATCAAAACCACCCCATCAGCCCTGAGTGGACACATCACCAAGATGGGCTAAGAACCGACCACAGAACTTCCGGGATTCCATAAAATACACAGAGGATGCCACTGGGAGAGAAGCTATGGTTGAACTTGTGGCAGGACTCCTTTGGCAAACCCAAGGGTACATCACAAAAGGAGTTTCGTCCAAAAACACAACAGAACAACTTGTGAGAACCAGCTGGTTCCGTTTTACAAATCCCCCCTTCACAACCACAGACTGCTCCTCCAGATCCCAAAAACATTCCTACAAAGCTCCAGGACTCGGGGGGCAAAGCCAAAACTCAACAATTGGAGCTGTCTCTGGCCCCAAACCTGTGGGACTTTCACCAAAACAACCCAGCCGAGATGCTTGGCCAAAAAGAACCTCCCAGAGCTGAGGAAAACCGGTGATCTTGGAAAATCCAGGAGCACTTCAGTGCTGCTTCCTTTGTCTGTTTGGAAGCCGGAAGCAAAGAGCAACTGAGTTCCATCAAGGATCACAAGACTTTTAACCAAATGATCTCACACGGATGAGAACAAACTAAATGACAAGGAAATTAATAGGATATCCCCTTCAGTAACACGATGGCTAAAGTAGATAATCTGCCCAAGTGTCATGTTTATAATGGGAATTTGCAGAGAATGAAGCAGGAATTTGCAGAGATGAAAAAAAGAGCCTAAATTCTGCTTCTTCTCATGTTAACATTTGCACAGTTTGTGACAAAAATAATGCTTTTATTAAAATCTTGGGAGGAGAAGGAAATTAAGCCAAAATTGTCTGGTTTTCAATAGATCTTTGCAGCTCAGAGGGTGGGAGAGCAGGTTCTGGTAGGGCAGGCGAGCTGCCCAGAGCCCTGTGCCAGCAGGACTCACCCCCAGGGAGACCACTCCTTTATTAAAAGTCAATTAAATCTCATTTCAGTGACACAGAGCTCATTGGCACCAGTCTGTGAGGCAGTGAATGGTTAAAACCCCAACACAGGTTGCTGAATTCACACTCAGAAGTGAAGAACCCCTTCTGCAAAGTCAGCGCAATCCCGCCCAACCTGTCCCTCCTGAGGCCAAACCTCCCAGTGACCCAGCACCCTGGGCTGGCCTTATTTTCATCTTTTATTTTTTTTTTAAACAAGTTACACAACACCCTTGGAAGTCCTTACAAGAGCCTCTGCTTTTGTTTCTCTCTGGGAATTTGTCCTGGCACCGCTGAGCCCAGCACAAGCCGCGGCCACCTCGACTCCAGGGAATTCATCTGGTGGAACCGATGGGACCGACTTGTCCCTGTCACACAGAACTTGTCCCTGTCACACGATTCCTGCCCTGAAAAGCAGAGTTACACAAGCCCTTGTGGCAGCACCTCATTATGGCCCGGGGGACAAGCACGGGGGCTGCTGCCTCTCTCTCCCCGTGAACTCGGCAAGTTTGGCCCGAGCTCCTCGGTTGCTATGAGATTTTTAAAGGCAGTCTGAACCTGTCACCACTGAGCAGGCTTTTAACACAATTCTCCTCCACCAGGCTCCACAGCTGCCAGTGGAGCCAAACACTCCAGGACAGAGCTCGTCCTCGCAGCTGCTGGAATTAACTCCTTGAGAACTGCAGAGAAAACTTCACAGCCAGGACAGAAGGATCCTGCAGTGCCCCTTTTTCTGCCACAGCATCTCCCAGCCAAGCAAATTGCTGGGGATGTTTTTCCATCTGGCCCTCCCACCTCCAGTCACACAACGGATGATGCCTCTGATGCTAAATTGATTTGGAAATCCAGAGGGGCAGACGGCAAAGGTCAGGATTTTTGGACATTTAAGGCAAACACAAAAGCGTTTCTCATTCTAAGGTGGACTTTGAAAAGCTCTTACTGTCAATTTGCTTACTCTGGGTTTATCATAGGATTCCAGAATGGTTTGGGTTGGAAGGGACCTTAAAGCACATCCAGTTCCCCCCCTGCCATGGGCAGGGACACCTCCCACTGTCCCAGGGTGCTCCAAGCCCCATCCAGCCTGGCCTTGGACACTGCCAGGGAAGGGACCTTTAAGGTCCTTTTCAACCCAAACCATCCCATGATTCTATGTTTTAACTCCAGTGCAGATTTCAAACCTGTGAAATGACAAATTTTAAGCATAAGAAAAATCAAGGCAGTTAGGAAACCTCCAGGCATGCTCCCTTTTCCTCCCCACCTCTTCACACTTCCATTAAAAATCAAAAGGAAATTCACAGGCTTTTCTCTTTTTTTTTTGTTTAAATAACATTCCAGGCTGTGACATAAGCCAGCAAAGACAGGAAATACGATCATGAGGGCAGAGCTCCATCCTCTGCTCCTGTCACTGTGACTTTTTGGGGACTTGGCAAATGACTGAGTAGAGGAGACAGCCGGCGTGTTTTATGGAGTTGAACTGTAACATCCCTGTTCCGCAGCCAACTCCCTGTTCCTCTGCTCTGACACCAATAAATCTGCCCAGCCACGGGGAACAAAGCTCTTCACACGAGCTGGCCACACGTGAACCCCTCAGATTTGGCTACCTGGGCAAGTACCCAGCCCCTGGGCTCTGCTATGTGTAAATATTCCCCAAAAAGAGGGAAAACACCCATTTCAGTACCGTCACCTGGGGGTTTAACCCTGCTACCAACACACTGCCACTCACCACAGCTTTCCCAACTGCCAGTTCCCAGAACCTCAGCTCTCATTCCGAGGGGGAAATCGCCACTTTGGGCTCGAAGGAAAACCCTGCCAAGGCAAGCTCGGAGAGCCCAGAAATCGAGACACAAATCCAAACAACTCAAAGCCTAATTTTAAGCGTTGTCCAAGTATTAACCTCAAAGGCTCGGAGCACAAACTCACTTTTTGGAAGCTCATTCCCAGGTGAACAAACCAAAGCAGGGTGATTCAGGAGCACCTGGAAAACACCTCCAGATTTCTGCCCTTCTCTTGCTGGACGCCCAGTGTCCTCCAGCAGGACCGGTGCACACACGAGGGATCAGCGCGGGCTCCCACCCGATGACAGAACCGCCACGGAGGAAGAACTGCACATGAATCTCCCTGGGAGGAACCTGTTCCCAGGCTGGCTGAGCCTGGAAATGACAGGAGGAACTTCTTCCACGCTGAGTCAGGGAGTGACGGCGGCTGCAGGGCTGCGGTGGCCGCGCTTCCTCCCCGGCGCGCGTCAGGAGCCGGCGGCAGAGCCAGCGCTGCCCCACAGCTTTCCTGTTTTCCCCGCTGCCTGCGGCTTCCCAGACACGGGACAGGGACACGGGGCTCCGGAGCCTGACACTGCAGGGGTTAAACTGCTGGTGTGGAAATGCTGTCAGAGGCAGACAGGAGCAGCAAGGAAAACGAGCTGTTTGCTTCAGCCTGTCCTGGGACACACCGGGAATGGCTCTCCAAGGACAGTCGCTCTCCCATCCACCGCCCCTTCAGTAGGAAAATGGGATAAGATTTGCCTGTGCATCCCAAGGGCTTCCCCCACACCCTGCAGCATTCCCACTGCTGATCCCCACGCACAAGTCAAAGCCAGGGCAGGTGGGAGCCACTGCTCCAGCCCTTGGAGAGCCCTGCCAGCCCCTCCAGGCCACACAGAGGGTCAGCGGCTGGGCCCACGCTCAGCCCTCCCTACCTATGCCCCCTTCTCCGAACACTCTCCTGCTCACACGGATTATTCCTGGTGCGGGTTCCCACAGAGGCTCCTGCCAGAGCAGCACCTCCCCGTGCTCCCACCAGGACGTGGCTGGGCTGTGACACACGGATGGCGTTGGTGGCCGTCACACGCACAGGGAGAGCTCACGCCACCGCGGACCCAACACCCACTCACCGCGCTCGGAGCGGCAGGCAGGCCGGACCCTGCCCTTCCCGTCCAGCTCCAGCCGTGAGACACCAGGCTCGAGCTCCAGCCCTGAGGCCCCACGGAGCCCCCAGCCCCCGGCACAGCCCCGGGGAGGCGCAGAGGAGCCCTGGGGAGGCAGCGGCGGCAGCGGGAGGAGGAGAGGTGAGAGGTCAGGGCAATATTTACTCAGATGTCACCTTTCACTTTTATGAAGTGGGGAAACGGTGCCGGAGCAGGAAAAGGGCTGCGAGGGACGTTCCTGCCTGGGAGGCTGCTGTGACGCCAAGCACAGCACGGAGCCAGCTCTGGAGAGCCAGGGCCTGGCTGGGGCAGGACTCTCAGATCCCTTATGGGGCTGGGGATGGGCTCCCAGGCTCCAGCTGGGAATGGCTGGACAGGCAGGAGCCCTGCAGAGCCTCTCCTGGGCTTCAGCAGGGCTCTCCCAGGCTCCCTCTCCCTGTGCCTTCGGAGATCATCGGGACTTTTTCATAACGTGACTCCGATACCTTTTATCTCCTGCTGTGAATGCAATTTTAGCCCAGGCAAAGCTGGATTAAATTTTCCTAGTAGGATACATTTATCTCGCTTCTCACTCCCCCATCCCCACCTCCCAGGTCGATTTCAGCCAAACAGAAGCTGCGATTACAGGGACAAACATGAGATGGGCTCTCTCTGATAAGGAGGGGAGGGCTCCTCTTTGCCAGCGCCCCATCCCTGGCAGCTCCCCCCACGCAGCATCCCGGTACCCAGCCCCTCCGAGCCCCACGGACCAAGCAGAATTCCCACTCCAGCGCGGCGGGGAACACGCAGCACACCAGGTCCACCACTGACACGTGTTGCACTCGTGGGCTTGGGAAACTTGTGCTTCCTTGGGAAAGTGCTGCTGGAGCAGCCTCGCCCCACCCGAGAGCTCCGCTGGGGCGCAGCGGGCAGAGGAGCCACCTTTCCACGGCCAAGGAGTGGGGACACAGCCACAGCCAGCCTGGATCACCCGGGAATGTCAAAAAAGCACCAAAAACCTCCTGTCCCCCCTCCGGTGCTGCGGTCAGCAAAGCCCCAGGTCAGATTTCCGGCCCCTGTACCCCGTGCCCCCATCGCCACCAGCCAGAGGCCGCAGCTCAGCGCGGCTTTGCTCCTGGCTGGGTTTGTGTTCGGTTTTTAGTTGGATCCAGAGGATCCCCTCTAGTGGGATGAGGAGGAATTTCAAGCCCACATCCCACCCCCAATCTCCCCCAGCTCTCTCTGTGCTGGCCGTGGGGCCCAGGGTGGGTGCTGGGCTGCCACGGGGAGCAGGCTCAGGAGTTACTCAGCTCATTTTGCCTTTTTTCCCATTGGAGGTAAATCCAAAGCCAGGCTGCAACGTGGATGCCAGGGAGGCAGCGCAGGCGGGGAGAGCGGAGAGAAGAGAAACACTGCAAACATGAGGATAAATCCCCTTCACAGCAGCAAAAAGAGATGATTTCCATCCGCCAAACACCTTTGGCCATAAGGGGCCACCTGGCCCGCGTGTGTCACCGGGCACTCCCCGCAGGACAGGGGTTGGAGGTGGCAGGGCCACCCTGTGCCACAGCAGCACGTGGGGACCGGGCGAGGCTCCCCCAGCCCGTGTCCCTGCCGGCGCCACCCCGCAGTAAATCCATTTATTTCCACTGCAGAGAGCGGCTCTGAGCACGGGCCCCGGGCGGCCGCCGCTGCCGCCCAAGGACAGCGCGCTCAATTCTGCTTTTGTTGCCGCTTCGCTTTTCATCCCCGGCTCCCCGCTCGGGCGCACAAAGAGCTCGTGGCCTCCTCGGACCGAACGCCGGCGAGTCTCGC
>NW_008239334.1:501339-504509 GCF_000691975.1 Corvus brachyrhynchos
TTGTCCATTCATCACTGTTTGAATTGCCAGGGAGGGGGGTGGGGAACAGAAAAGAGGGGGGACGAGAGAAGAAACCCTCAGATCTAATGAATTAATAGCAGAATGCCCTGGGGGAGCAGCGGCTCCTCCACAACACGGGCACCTCAAAGGGGGCTTTTCACAGCTCGCCGAGGGGACGCTGCTGAATTATTTCGAGTTAACAGACTGTAACAGCTCTGCTCCCGTTTGAGCCGGGCAGCTTGGCCAGCGCTCCGCTCCTCCCTTCCACGGGGACGGACAGACGGACGCTGTGCCCGGCCAGCTGGGTGCCCCTGCCCTGCAGACAGCCGAGGGGGGGGGACAGGGCACTGCTGGCAGCACCACCAGTGCCCCCAGTTCCTGTTGTACCGGGAAAAACATTTCGGAGTTAGGTGGGAGGGGAGGCAGAGAATCTTGCCACAACTTAGGCGCATAAATATTTCATATTGCTGGAAGAAGAACGATTATATTCCTGCCAGCACTTTTCTTGTGTATTTTAAATGTGTCACCGCCTTCTACTTTCTCCCCCGTTTGTGTTTCTTGTAACAGGCCCATGAAATAAAGATTAGCTGAATAATCAAGAGTGTTTAGAAATGTGAAGGGGCCTGTCTCAGGAGCACTGCGTGCTCAGGTTCATCTTTTTTCAGGTTCCCCCCCCTTTTTAAGGATGCCAAAGGCAGATGGGGGAGCGCGGTTTGCACAGGGTGGAAGTGAGGGGAGCGGAGCCCGAGCGCGGGGATGGGGAGAGCGGAGAGCACGCGCTGCCCCGTCAAAAATGACAGGCTGAGCGCCGTGAGGAACAGGGGGGCACTCTCCCCCATTACATATTTATTGTTCAGGCTGCAGAGGGGCCAATTAAAACAGCTTGATCACTGCTGTGTTCGAGCAGCCACGGATGTGCTCGGAGAGGCAGGATGAGAGAGGCAGGGGGGGACGTTCCTGTTGGGATGCGGCGCAGTCCCTTCTCCGAGAGCCACAAACCTGCCCCAGTGAACAAAGGTACCCCTGCTCCTGCAGGAGATCACCCCTCGGTGCAAAACGGTGCCCCTGCTCCCCCAGGAGATCACCCCTTGGTGAACAAAGGTGTCCCTGCTCCCCCAGGAGATCACCCCTCGGTGAACAAAGGTGTCCCTGCTCCCCCAGCAGAGCGTCACGTTGGCACCCAGCAGCCAGCCCAGCTTCCCACCTTCAGCTTCTCACCACTCACGCAATTTCTAAATATCGGCTTTGCTTTCTCTCCCAGTTCAGCTCCTCATCTCAGCTGCCCACGGCATGAGACAGTCTGCACCTACATCTGCCCTAGCTTTTGGGCAACCTTTCCCAGGCATGCTCGAGATTCCCACATTTAGCTGCAACAGGAGTTCCCGAAGTAAGTTCTGGAAAGCCTCGTGGCGGTACCTAAATGGGAGATGTCGGGAAGAGCCTGCAAACCACACATTTCCCCGAGACTCCACGGGGTCTGCCCAGCAAACTGCTCCAAATGTCATTTCCATTTAGCTGCTTTGTGAGCCAATTTGTCACGTCCTAATGCAATTTGCTGAGGAGAGTTAAAGAGCACAGGGCAGGAGCAGTCACCCCTTCCTTCTCCGGGCTCCCGCAGCCAGCCTGCGTCCGCAGCTTCCCTCTTGCATCCAGCTGGAGTTCCCTTCTGCCGGGAAGCAGGGGAAGCTCAGGGTTAATGCAAAGAACAGGGCAGAGCACGAGAAGAGCATGGGAAAAGCTGCTTCCATCATATTGGTGGATTATGTGCAGATCTTACGCAGCATCTGTTACCTGCTTGCACCGCACCAACTTGTTCTGAGCCGGGGGGAAACTCCACAATTAATTACATCAAACAACACCATAACGACAATAAGGAGTAAATTGGGTTACTTTATCTTCTTGCAACAAGCGCTGGGGATGTGGTTAGAAGAGTTGGGGGGGATGACTGCCTTGCCAGATAAGCCATTTCTCAACTGGCACTGTTGGGTCACGTCCCTCACTGCTCGTACCAAGCCTCGCAAATCAAAGCTGCTTTATCTGGTCCCCTGCACCACCCTAAAATACCACATTTGAGCTTTGAGGGTCCTCGAAGTGACAACAAATGGCAAAAGGACAGCAATAAAGACCAAAAAAGCCCCATTGAGTTCTAAAGGATCTAACACCCCTGTGTTAAAGGTAAAAAGCCAAACATCTGTTCCGAGGATGGCACAGATTCTTGCGAGGCATCTGTCCCTCAGCTGTAAGTAGGTCATCTCATTTCACTTTAGACACCGTTATCAATGAAGCCATCCAGAGCAAGAGGGACAGGACCTTGTCCCCAGCTCAGCTGAGGTCTATCAAGCACACTGAAGCCACCAGCGAAGCATCAAGTGCTCAGCAAAGAGCAGGAGCAGCCTTTGAGCGGTGGTTTCACATCATGGCACTCCGAGAACTTCACGTTCCCTCACCTCCCAGCCTCAGCTGCTGCTCACAGGCGCACAGGGGATTTTTTTCCCTCTGCCACTTTACTATTCACCTCGCTTAAAATTAACCTATTGACTTTCTGATACCCCTTAGAACACAGATTAATTGAACATCACTCACTTCACCTCCAGGAACGTGCGAGTATTGGCCATAGCGTGAATGGAGACAAAGCCGGGAATGCCTGACCGTGCCAGGTTAAACGGAGGTCACAACCGGCGAGGACAGCTCACACAGAGCAGCCTCGGCTGTCACCGACACCCATCCGACAGCTCCGGGGCTGCGGAAACCGGGACCATTACCCAGGAGTTGGGATCTGCCTCAAGGGAGCACAAGTGCATTCGGCATCTCTCCCTTCATCACCTTCCAAAAAGGCTCTTGCGGGTATTTAGGAAAGTTTTGGTGGGGATTTTATGTCTTTTCCCCTAAGATTCAAGGGTGATTTCCAAAAAGCGCCTCCTTGCTAGCAGGAACTTTTCATGGAGATGAGTTTATCCCGCTGCATCGGCTCCAGACCGTGACTGAGCGGTACCGAGCGGCCGCAGAATTAACGAGGAAACAGCGATGTCTAATGGGAACGCGGAGCGGCTCAGGGAGGGAGCAGGAGCTGGATTCCCTGGAACCGGGCAGTCGCAGGGGTTCTTCCATCACTTCCCCAGGCTCCCCCGGCACCCCCGCGCAGCTCCGCGGGCACGGCTGGGACCGGCGCG
>NW_008239334.1:505126-507550 GCF_000691975.1 Corvus brachyrhynchos
CCCGGCCCCCCTGTCCCCATAAAGCCGCCCCCCTGCCCCCGCAGCTGTCCCACCTCGGCGGGGCTGCAGGGAGCGGAATGGGGCTGTTGGCTTCTGTCCCCCGCTCTGAGCCCCTGCGCACCCCTTGCCCCCAGTTCTGGTGGCAGGAGCGACACCTGAGCTCTCCATTCCTCAGTTTCCCCATCTCTGGAAGGGGCTGACGGCCTGGTTTTGTGCCAAGGCCGGGTCACCTCCAGCAGAGCTAGAGCTGGGCATGTGCTGCAACGCCCCTGAAGCCACCGACTCCCACACCTCCTGCCAAAAGCTGCCAGAACCCAACCACAGTGGCCATGGCCAGCTGGGACAGGGCACCCTGTGCCCACCTACAGCTGGGAACCAGGAGGAACCAGGAGATCCCTCCTTGGGGTTGAGTGGTTCAGCCACAGGGCCACCACCAGGCCTCTCCTGTTGCCTCAGCACAGGGAGAAACACCTGGAAGCTGCAGGGTACCCAGAGTGAGGAGCATCTTCAAACACCCCGAGCCTCACTGGTCACCTGCAGCAGCTCACAAGGGCTGGGAACATCTGGAGAAAAAGCCAGTCCCAGTGCCACAGCAGGACATTCTGCTCCTAAAAGCCAGGAGCACCAGGGTCTGGCTGACCCTGACCCAGCCAGGGGCATGGGAATGATTCCAAAGAGTACAACCTGTGGAGGGGATCAATACCATGACGGATTGCTGTTTGCCAGGTCTTGTCGTCAGGAATTTTTTAACCATTTTGCTATTACACATTGGAATAGTCACAAGAGAAAATCAGAACCATCATCCTGGGCCTCCTCCACAACAAACCCCAGTGACCAAACCAACCCAATCTCCTCTTACAGTTCCCCTGCAGCCCAGCCCGTGTCACCCTCACTGCTGTCACCTGGCCTTGCCGCATCTTCCCTGCCTGGTGCACGCTAGCGAGAGCTGCAAGAGCAGTTTTGGGAGGAAAAAGCCACAGTTGCTGTTGGTTTTGCTGTTTGCCCCCTGTAAAGGATTTAGGGACCCCTCATGAGGGGTCCAGCAGGGAGTGCCTTTGCATCCCACTGTGCAGATCCAGGTCCCACCCTTCCCCCTGCCCTGGGGGTTATAACCAGCCCTGCACTGCCCCCTCCCCGGGGAGAAAGCCACAGGTTGGTTTGTTTGTGTTCTCCCCCATCCCAGCACAGTCACCGTCCTGTCCCGCAGCCCCTGCAGAGCCCTGAGTGGAGCACGGGCACAGCTCCCTGCACAGCCAAGCGCCCACTCCCACAAAAAGGGTCCCCTCAACCTCGCTGCAGCTCCAGAGCTGAGGTTTGACAGCCTGGAGAGATCCCCAAGCTGCAGCTGCTCAGCTCAGGAGAGGAAGCAGAAGGCACTCAGTGGATGGCAGCATTGGTTCCTGAGCAAGCTTTTCTCTTTCCCATTCTGTTCCCAGAGCAGCTCCTGCATTCCACATTCCCACAAATGGAACCAAATCCCATTGCAAACCCATCTTTGGCTAAATGCACATCCCTCTAACGCAGTTCCTCCTCGTGCAGAAGCCTTGCAGGGCAGGGCAGAGTGTCTCAGCAACCCTTCCTCTCCTCTTTGCAGGCCCGTCTGCATCTGCACGCTGCCTTCTGGTTATTGTTTAGAGATGGTCGATTGTGCTCAGGTGTGAGTCTGTTTCCAGCCAGTTACAGCATTGCTGGTGACAGACGGACAGAGACGGACGCACGGGTGCAGTCCTGTGGCCACAGAGCTCCACACAACCTCTGCACAGCCTTTACACACCCTCACGGTACCACCATGTGGAGATGGGAATTTAACAGCCAGGAGAGCAGGTCCTGGCCCATGCCTGGCATTCCCTTCTCCTGTCCCCAAATCCGGGGACAGAACAGGCCCTTGGACCAGCCTGCAGTGCCACCTGGGTGCCAGTGGCCACTTTCTTGGCAGGAGGGGCACCTACACAGGCACACAGAGCTTTGGAGAAGAAACAAGGAGCCCGACAGCTGCTGGCCAGGCAGGGGAGATGGGCTATAAATCCACCTCCGAACCCTCGGCATGAACTTCTTATCCCTATTTCGTGACCCAGGGATCACCCCAGCACCCCTTTTCTGAGGGGCTGCAGGTGCCAAAGCAGTGTTCAAGCAGCTGGGGAAGCAAAGCACCAGGGACAGATCAGGCTCTGTTTGGAGCCCGTGTTTCACAGTTTCCCTCAGTCCGTATCTTTGATAAACGCCTTGGTTCAGAGCGCGGGGGTCACGAATCTGTCTGCTGCAGGAGCCTTTGAACCCTCCCACCACCCAGAGCTTCACATCCCCTGAAAGCCCGGGGTATCGCGGCTTCAGACACCGCCTCGGGCACTTCCCGTGGTGCCCGCGGAGGCGCAGGACCCGAAATCAGCCATTCCCAGGGCAATGAAACAGAGCCGGCTCCTCCCT
>NW_008239334.1:508553-513426 GCF_000691975.1 Corvus brachyrhynchos
GTCTATAGGCACCGTCTATAGGCGCCGCCCGTCAGCGCTGACAGCTCCCGCTGCCATGCAGCCAGGCACCAACCCGGCGCAGGTAATAATTATTCAGCACTAATCACTACAATAGAAGAATCATAGGCAGTTATTTAGAAATGATTGTTTCCCCTCAGTTATTACTGATGACAGTGAAAGGAGGTATCAAATAGTCAAACCCACATGTATATGGGAAGCTGAGTGAAGGATCAATGGGAATTTAACCAGCACTTTACACTATTCTTCCTCTTTAGAAGAACCTTGTCAAGCGATTTTTTTTCCTCTCTCCTGCTCATAATGCCTTCTTGGGAAATAAAAAGGATTTTTCTTTTCCTAGCACTCCTTATCCTTTCCTCGGATTTTCTCATAACTCCAAGCTTCGGCTCCTGCCTCTGGATCCCCTGGTTTGAACTGAGCTGAAATTAACTCCAGCTTTTTCTTCTAAAACAAACTCTGGGTTCATTAAGTGCAAGGGCAGGAGAACAGAAAGTCTCCAAATCCAAGTTCCAGAGTGTCTTGTTACTGTCAGGAACACAATTGCCTGTGCCGAGGCTGTGTCAGGAATTCCAGGTGCAGACAATGTGCCATTTTTAATCATCTTCCCACAGCTTAGAGCTGAAAGAAAAGGGATCATACAGAGGAAAGCACAAAAATAACCCTGAAAAAAAAAATACCAGTAACTTTTAGTGATGTTAAAAAATCAAATACAACATGAAAACATTGGCCATGCTGGCCCGTTCCCAGGAGTGACCGGGTCACCTTCTCCTCTCCTTCCTTTGGCTCCTCAGTGTGACCCGAGGTCTGTACACCGCTCCCACTCCTTTTTGAAATAAATATTCTGCCTCATCCTTGTGTTTCCCCACTCCAGGATGTGTCCCTGCCAGGAGCAGGGAGAGGTTCCCGTCTCGGTCACAAGCCCAGCCAAGTGGCCAAAGAAAGGTCACCTGAAGAGGTTGTCAGCTCCTTGTGGCCCTCTGGTGCCACTCTGAAACACATCTGTGCCCAGAAGTGTCCCCAAAGGGACCTGTGAGCCCAGGGCCACCACACAGAGCTGGGCACAGGTGCTGAGAGCAGGGAGCCGCGTCCTCCCCCAGAACCAGGCCATGGGACTGGGCGTCCATCCATGGCTTTTGGAAGTGTTCCCCACCCCAGCTGCTGATCCCCATCCAGCTGTGCTGCCCCAGCCCCCAGCGGGGCCCCTCCAGCTGCTGAAGCGGTGCCTGAGGCCAGGAGCTGCTCTGCTGGAGCCTCCCAGGGATGCTCAGGGTCAGGCTGCCCCTCCAGCCCGGGACAGGGATCAAAGGGGGTCAGGAATTACAGCCCCTGGAGTCAATTATTGGCCCCTAATGAAGGAGCGTCCACACAGCCTTTGACATGAACTCCCCTGCCCTGCCTCGTTGAGAATTTCCAGCTTCAAGATTTCCTAAGGGCCAAATCCTGCTCTGACACGAGTCCCCCACGTGTCCATGGATCAGGGGCACGTTCCCCAGCCAGGAGGGGACATTCCCTGCTCGTGGGTGACTCCTGAGCTGCCCCCAGCCCCGGCTGTGCCTGCTCCCTCTCCCCCTCACTGCTGTTCAGTGCCTGAAGCAGCTGCAGCCAGGGGCCTGTGGGTTTGTCCATGTCATTAATTACTCACTAATGACACAGCCACAACCCAACCCAGAGTGTTTGGGGCAGCCTGCAAAGATTTCCCGTCTGGGTTTGTTCCAGTAACAGGGAAAAGTCTTCAGTGCTCAGAACTCCAGACATGCCCAAGGCGCATCTTCAGCGTTATTCCGAGCTGCTGATGATCACCATGGTCCCAATTCCCACCACCTCCATCCCAGGCTATTCCTGGGGCTGCTTTTGGTATCCTACAACCCATGGCAGGACCTGCACAAAGATCCCAAATGCAGCAGGGCCTGTGGTGACACGGCTGTCCCGTTCGGAGGGATGGGTGTCCAAAGGGGGGCTTTACCAGGGCTCCAGCTGTGGTTTCCAGAATCTCTGCATCTGAATGTCCCCAGGACTGGCTGAATTCCACCTGCAGGGCTCCCCCTTCCCCGGCTCACTGAAGGGGTGTCTTGGGGGAGAAGCGTCTCCACAATTCAGTTCAGATGCTTGCTGTGATTCAGAAACTGCTTTAGCAATAAATCTCCCCTGCCTGCTCCCTGCTCTGTGCTCATTGGAAATCTTTAGTTCCTTCATCATAAAGAAATGAGTATTTCAAGCTCCCTGTCCTAATGAAGGTAAAATACAGAGCATATTGTCAAACACGGCGTGGCTCTGCCTTTTATTCCACAATAATCTTTCTAATTCTTCTGTAGGCACTGTGTATCACTGACAATGCCAAACGGAATGAAATGCAAACCTAAATGATTTTAAACCCTAATTTCATCTCTTCTTTCCCTCTTGTCTGAGGAGATGGAGATTTTTTTTCCCCCTGCATAATAGGTGGGAGGGGGGTGGAACTGGAAATCCTTTGATTTGTGGGTCTGGCAGTGTTAATCTGCTGCTGCAAATTCTGCAAAGTGTTTTGTGAGCGATGGAAGAATGCGGAGCTGCAGCCTGCTTATCGCTCCAGACTCTCTTCAGGATTTCTTGGGAGCTTTGTCAGGAAAGGGAGGCGGATGCTCCCAGTCAAACACAAACCCAGAAGTTTATAAAACTCCTTCTCTTCAGGTAACTCAGCCAATACCAGAGAAAGGCAGAACAGATACAAGCTCATTTTAAACACCATTATCAGTTTTGATAAAATCACAAAGAACAGAGGCTGTTGAAGGATAAAAACAGCAAAAGAAGAAAACTTGGAGAGCACCAGCCCTTTCATTTACCCCTGAATTTCCATCTCACCTGCTTGTCCAGCACCTCCTTGCAGCTCTCTCAGTGCCCACAGGATCAGAGCCAGGAAATCTCAGTTCCATCCCCGCAGGGAGAAGTTCTGCTGGAGCCCAAGCACTGTCTGGGCTCCCCTCTCCTGCTCTGGCCACCACAGCTCCTCTGCAGAGAGGCTGCCCTGGGCTAGGGAAATGTGGATCATATGGAGAGATTTATTTAATGTGTGCGAGTACTGATTGCAGCAAGGTCCTGGGTTTAATTGATGTATTGGATCATGTGTGGTGAGTGCACCCAGGGAGTTTTCACCTCACAGATGTACAGAGAGGGACCTCCTCTGGCTCCTTTCTTTGCCTCAATACCCAGCAAGGGGCCCAGGAATATTGGGGGATTAATGTCACAACAGAGGGAAAAAGTCTGCCATTCAATCTATTTAAACATTTGATTTCACCAGTGCACCAATTAGACATTCCCTGTCTAAAGAGACCACGGATTAAAGCAACAGCAACGCTGAAAAAAATCATAATCTCTTTGGAGATCTGTCTGTGGACGGATCTTTTCTCTCAAATGATCAAGGCAAATATATGAAATTGAAAAAAAAAAAAGAAAAAAAGACCTCTTAGAAGTAAACTTTAGGGCTCTGTGAATAATTTCCCCGTTCTTGTCTGTGCTCCCTTTCATGAGCTGCTTTTCCTTTCACTGGCACCTTCTCCCTCGCAGCCCATTTGCATTCCCCTAATTAAGGAGCTGCCAGCCCTGCAGATGCCACCGACTGCCCTCTGTGGGGTCTGGAGGGGTCTGGAGGAGCCTTTCTGATGCTGATCCCAAGTGCCCAGGTCTGGGGCAGGTGAATGAACCCAGCCCAGTGCAGACTCCCAGCTCCTGCCGGGGACAAACCTCTGACCCCAAACCAGGGAGCTCCACTGCAGCTTCCCCCAAAACCAGGGGAAAACGTTAGATTTCCTCCAGTGACACCCCAGAGGTGTCACAGGTGTCTCCAGTGAGCTGCTGGGACTTGGCAAACTGCTCCTCCTCTAACAAGTTTCCTTCTGACAAAAGAAGGCCCAAAAGCTCTGTTTTCTCCTCCCAAAAGGCCTCTCAGAGTGGTGGCGATGGCACCTCCCTGGTGCCAGCCTGGCGGGCAGTGTGCCCTTGGTGATTGGGATCTGGGATGAAGTCCTGGGGTATTAAGAAAAACAAAAGCACATCCTGAGGAATAAAAAAAGACCAGAGCTCCTATCCAACCCCCCGAGTCATCCTCCGGCCGTGACTGACACCAGACCCATCCCCGTGTGCTTCCCTGTGCGCACCAGGAAAAGCATCCCAGGTTTCAAAAAGGACTGGATCACAAGAAAAGGAGACCAAGTGGATTATTTCTCCCAGTTCCAATCTCTCCATGGCTCTGCCAGGACCTCTTTCCAGCTCCTCTCTCCTTATTTAGATGAGTGGAAGGTTTAAATGGGGAAGTTTTCCTTGGCAAGTGTGTTCTGGCAGCAGAACTGGACCAGTTAAATATACCCAGCCCAGACAAAAGGAAGAGGCTGTTTCCAATTAAGAATGCTGGTATTTTTCTCTTCCATGATTTCTGGTGTTCCTTGGGCCAGAAGTTCAGCTCAGGCAGAGGCGAGAAAGGGCAGGGGGAACCCAAATGTGCCAATCTGGCAGATCTGATCAACACCCCCGAATTCCTCGGTGCTGCAGCATCCTCAGGCTCCAGTTCCCGTGGCGTTGCAGGGCTTTAGTCATCTCAAGTTACTCGTGGCCAATCCAAACCCAAGCCTTGGGGCCCATTTCTCTGTCAGGTGGGGCGATTCCCAGGCCAGCAGAGCCCTTGGTGGCTCCAGGAGCCCTCACACCCTTGAAGGAGGCACCGGAGGTTTTTCCACGAGGATGTGACCCTTCCCTCTCTTCCCTTTGCTTTGTAGAACTCCTCGGCCTAGAAGTAATTCAAACTAAATTTAAACAAGAAGTGACTTGGGCAGGCTATCCATAAATTTGAGTGTCTCATTTTAAGATTATTTTACCCTTTATTCCT
>NW_008239334.1:513490-524064 GCF_000691975.1 Corvus brachyrhynchos
CCTGCTGAAGAGGCTTTGCAAGAATTCCCCCAAGGTGCTGCCGTGAAGGTCCATGGAAGGATCCCAGCTGGGACTCACCCAGGTGAATGAGAAGCAGGAGAGTCCCCAGCCCCACGCCCGGCACACAAAGGAGCACGAGTCATTAACAAATCTAAACAAAAATAATAAAGCAGAGCCAGAAAAGCTGAATGTGCTCAACGCTGGAGAACAAAAGGAAAGGGAACCGTTTGTCACCTCAGAAAGGAATGGGAAAAGAAAGTCTTTGACGGTGAGGGAGGACGATTTGCTCTCATGGGCCAGTGCACAGCCAAATATCTACAAGCTGTTCGCAGCAGACTGATTGCAGCAGGGCCAGAACCCCATTGTACATGCTCTAAAAAAAACAGGGTGGGAAAACCACCACCACAGAGAGGTACTTCAGAAATAAATCACAGCCTGTTCATTAAACCAGATTATTTTAGTGAAATCTATTTTCCCCCTCTCTTTATTGCTTTGTTTTCTTTTATGTTAATTCTGCGTCTGCTTAAAGTTGAATTCCTTGATCTGCAACATCTTTAGCTTTATTTTTTTTTTTCCCCTCTCTCTTCTCCTCTTACCAGCGAAATGAATTCAGATCATTTGCATTTATTGCAGCGAACACCCAGCCTCATCTGTAGCCTTTAGTGTGACTGAATTGCTTTTCTGCTTCATGGGGCACACGGAGGAGGCTGCAGAGAGCCCCTCACCACCCCAGGAGTCGTCTCCCTGGCACTCCCACAGTGCTGCAATATTTATCATATTGATCCTCTATAAAATAAATAAGCAAAATGATATTATTGGGAGCAATGATCTGATGAACCCACGGACTGAATCAATCACTTGGCAGGGACTTTAGAACAAGCAGCCGCTCGCTCTCAGCTGTTTCCAGAGTCAATTTTCCTTACAAATGGGTTTCTCACCAACCTAAGCACCTCAGAGAGGGAATGTGTCCTTCCACTGGATCTCCTCAGGAAACAGGAGTGTTATATATGGGTGCTATACCAAATCTAACTTCCTTAGAACCACACACTTCCATTTCTTAATTAACTTAAAAACCTTTTTAAAAATACTCGATTCCTTTCATGGATTTAGCTTAGAGAGACCCAAAATTCTCTTCAACACACAAAAACAGGGCTGGCTTCACACTGGTTCTGTTTGAAATAGATTTGTAAAAATTATGGAGACAAACACAGAGAATTTGTTCCTGTGGCACAGGAGATCATCATGGAAAACAAGCTGTGCAATGTTCCTCCTGCATGGCCAAGGGGTCCCTGCTGGAGCTGGGGGAGGAAACTGGAGACCCAACTTCAGACGATGTGAGAAGAGACTTGAGCAAATCCATCATTAAAACACTGAGCTTGTTCCAAGGGCTCCATTTCTCTACCATCCCTTCCCTGGAGAAACTGGCTCTGAAGGAGTGACGGAAATGGCTGGGAGGGATTTCAGTGGATGGAAGGGGAGCCCTGGAACCCCAAAGGGAAAACACTCACACTTAAGCGCTCTGGGAGCTCCACGAGATGCTGCTCTGCCTAGGGAAATAGAGCTGGATCCCAGCACGTGGCTGAGGGTGCTGGCATTTGGGTCAGAATTTTGAGCACCGAGGTGGGTGATGATTGTTCCAGGGAATTGTCACCAGCCAGGACCCGCCAGGGTCCCTCTCACGGGCTGGGGCTGCTCCTCTCCCCTTCCTAGCAGCTTTATCAGCAGCAGATGCTGCTGCAGTCAGATGGAAACAACACAAGGAGCTCCCCACATGGCGTCTCGTCACAGGGAGAAGAGAGGAGCTGCTGGGGCTGGCTGGGATCCGCGGGAATCTGGCTGCGGGAAGCGGCCCAGGAATTCCAGGTCAAGGACCATGGACACCACGGTCCCACAGCTCTTGGGGTGCAGCGCCAGGGCCTCTCCAGCCGAGCTGTTCCACCTGCTTGCTTGAGGGAGAGGTGGAGGATTGGGGCAGCAAGGGACAGCAGGAGGGGACACGGGCAGGAGACAGGGCTGGAAGTGCTGGCAGTAATCTCACGGCATATTCTGTGCTTGTAATCCAGTGCCACGGGATTCGCATTTCCTGTGACTTCCAAGACGTTCAGGAACAGAATTCACAGCTCCTCAAGGCGCAACATCTTGGGTTTAATTCTTTCCTGCCTGTCCCTATAAACGTGGAGGATCAGCTGGTGAACCCTGCCAGACCCTTCCCGGTGTCACCAGGACCCAAACCCTGTCCCCCGGTGTCCAACTCCCACCAACGACCTCTCATTTCCCACGGCAAAGGGAAAAAACTCCATGAAAAATCAGCCAGACTGGGGAAAAGGCTCAAACTTATTGATCCCTGCATCAGAAGTACACAATGCCTGTAATTAAACACGTGTAGGCTGGGAGCTGCTTGTCTGCCCTTGGGTTTGTTCCTCCAGCGAGCTGCACACAGACAGACAGACAGACAGACAGACTGCTCCCTCCCTGTGACTGCCGGCCTGGGGAGGAGGAATATATTAATCAAGCTTACCTCTCCTCGCAGGAAAGCCAATCAAGCTGGCTGTTCAAAGGATAACTGCTATAAACCCTGCATAAAAAGGGGGGAAAATACAGCTGGGACCTCCACATTGGCTTTTTAACAGCTGCGTGTAAATATGGCTAATAACTCATCCTGTCAACATGCTCGCTTGGCCATTACAAGGAAATATTCATAAACGGTATTCCCAGTGCTGATGGCTCCATTTCCTTAATGAAATCCACAGAGTTTACTTTGCAAAGTTTAATTGCTGGAAGAATGGGTGTCAGGTTTCTGCAGCCGACCTGCTGCCCTGAAATCCTTCCAGCTCCCATGTACAACAAGGAAAGAACTTAATGGAGCTTTTGCAGCAGTGGCTTAGCAGCTAAGCCACCTTTAAGCAATAATCCCAGCAAATATAGATGGAGATGCTGGAAACTCCTGCCTTCCAGGAGAATAGATTTTAAGTAATATGAAATGCAGTCCTGCTAATTGACTGAGCAGGGGATTTCTGTAGGGAATGCCTCCAGCATTGAAATCCAGGCATTGATTGCATCTCTTGGATGTGAATGTCTGCAGCAGGACGGAGCTGGAAAGGGAACAGCTGGATGAGGAGTCAGCAGGGCCAGGAAGGGATGGGTGACAGCACTGATGGGCTAAATCCTTGTGTTAGTAACACACACCCCAAAGTCATGGTGACTGTCACCTTCTACCTTTTATCCACTAAATCTGTGATAAACAGAAGACTGAACTTGTTGGAATTACTGTGGAATCTCTGCAGCCCTGGCTCTGATTTAACCCAGGAGAATCCTGCATTTCCCACCAGTGAGCAGCCCAGTTCTCCTCAGGGGTCTCAGCCCAGGTGAAACCATCCCCAAAGGGGCAGAGCCCAGAGCTGACGTTGTGTGTCTGACCGCAGGAATCCCCAGGTACAGGAGCTGCCAATCCCATTTCTGCTCCCATTCCTGACTCTCGTGGGCCTCAGGGTGAGCATCTTCCCCAGGTGGGGATGGCACTGGTGTGCACACACTCCCAGGGATCTCACCTGACCCCAAACAAACCGGGAGAGGTTTAAATCCAAGCCTGAAACAAACTGCTGAGTCAACAGCGGTGGTGTGGTTTTTAGAGACTTTCAAACACGGAATGAACTCATTCCAGCACCTTCTCCCTCCTTCTCTAATATGGAAAATAGCCTGGAAAACAGCGTGTGCTGCTGCCAGCGGGAAGGGGAGCTGGGTGCCAATACCTAAACAAGATCAATCACTTCCAGGAGCAGTCTGAGCACAGAAGCAAAGCTCCCTGCCTGCCCCAGCAGTTTTGCACTGCTGAAGTTTCTCCAGTTATGCAAAACTAAGCAAAAAACTTACAACTGACTTCGGGAAGTGTGTGAGGGGAGCACGGGTACAAACAATTCTTCATTAATAGGAACTATTATGCATTAAATCCAGTCCAGGCCACAACAGTTCCTAATCTGGTTCATGACCTGTAAGCCCAGCACCTGGAATTTCATAGATCACACAGAGATTTTGCTCCATGGAGTTCCAGCTATGGACAGAAGAAAATGTGATTGTTTTTTCCCCCTGAAGTTTTGTAAAATATCGTTATTTCGTGATATTTCACATAAAAATGGGAACCCTCCAAACCCTGCACTGATCCTGCCTCTGCTGAGGTGTGGCCACATCGTGCCCCTGCTCAGCACCAATCTCTGCACAGGAGGGGCATCCAGGAGCACCCCTTTGGGGCAGCCCCACAGCATCACCTGGGCACTCTCTGGGAAAGGGGAAGGGCTGGGAGTCGCTGCAGGGAGAAGGTGAGGGGTGTGCAGGAACCAGCAGCTGGGAGCAGAGGTCTGTTTGGTTTTACTTCTGCCTGACTCCAGCAAAGCAGAAACTGATCATATGTGAAAGAGGCAGGATTTGAACAAGATCTCAGACAATAAAAAGGGCAAGGCAGAGGACCCTGCAGGAGGAGGAACGATGCAGTTCTATTCCCAGACGGAGGCTTTCTCTGCTGCCTCAGACGCTGAGGTCAGAGGACAGATAACTGAATCCCCTTTCAAGCTCGGAAGGTGAGTGACTCCCGTGTACCCCTCTCTGACAGACACAGGCAGTTTCTCTCCAAGCCCTGTAGGAGTACACAGCAGAGAAAAGGCTCCATCCTTTGAAAAACCAACCTGCAAAGGCTGAGTCTGCTCACGTTTCCCACAGAGGGGTGTGGATGTTCCCAGGGCCTGGCTGCCAGCCCAGCCCAGCAGCGCTGGCTGGAACAAGGTGCTGCTCCCAGCACTGCTGTCCCACAGCCCAGATGCTCCAGCCTGGAACAGAGGCTCCAGCTCGCAGGTTTTTGGGGAAGAAGAGCTGTTCGACACAACCAGCACAGGAGGCAGCCTTGGCTGGCAGAGCTGAGCACTCCCAGCACCGAGGCAGTGACAGGAGCCTGCTCTGCCTCCTCCCAGGGCTTTGTAGTGAAGGTCTGGAACAACAGACACCGGTGATTTTACCTTCCTTAGGTGGCACCTGAAGCTTCCCCAGGTTCACACAGGGAGCTGGCAAAGCCCTCCAAGCACCTGAGTAACTTTTGTCGGTCTGTCCCCAAACCTCAGCCGCCGCTGTGGGCAAATGCTGCAATTTCCCAAGGAACCTTTTCATCCATTTTTTATGTGGCTCACTTTCTTCAAAGGCAGATTGGGGCTGGATGTGAGAAGGGAAACCAATATTTCACTTTCCTTCTGCTGCATTTTAATCCCGAAGTTTGGCACTTGGCTGAGCACTGCCCCAGTTTGCCAGGGAAGATGTCAGGAGCCAGTGGGTAGCGGAGCCCAGAGCCATTAGTGCAGAAGAGGGCATAATCTGGTTAATTATTTTAAAGGCTATTCCTTTCTAATTTCATTTTTTTCTGCTTTATTTTAAAAACCAAGCTCACTGCTCCAGCCTGCCCCTGCCATCCAGAGTTGTCCCATTCGGACAGGGCAGGTGGTTAATTAAGAGCAATTTTGTTTTATCAAACCATACTCTTCAGGGACAAAGGAATGAAGTGAGCACTGAAACGTTTCGAATGGCGATCCCTAACATTTACATAATTCAGCTCCATTCCCCTGGGACCTCGGCAGGGCTGACAGATGACCAGGCTCCACCAGGGGAGTCTCTGGGAGGGAGCAGGGATAACACCGGGAAGGGGCTTTTATCTCCCTGGCCCTGGTTCCCTATAAATCCCCGCAAATGAGTGCCCAGACTGAGCAGATCTTGCCTTGGTGGCACCGTCCCTGATCAGAGAGTGAGGAGCACTCACAGGGTTAATGCTCACCCTGGGGCTGCTGCTCAGCTGCTCTGGGGTCTCACTTCCAGCCCCCCACGCCTGCAGTGCCTCTGGAATCTGCTGCACATCCCAGTGAGCTCCCAGCAGACCCCCCCGAGCCCCCCTGGCTGGGGCAATCCATGGATATCGGTGCCAGCTGAGGGTCGGGCTCCGAGGCAGCAACCCTTGGATGGTTCGTGCTCTGCTGGTGCTGCTGGCAGGGAGGGGTGGCTTTGAGGCAAAAGGGGGCAAAAACCTCACAGAGTTCTCCTCTCCAGAATCTGCAGCTCTGGTGCGGGTCTCCCCTTCCTGCTTGGAGAGCTGGGTCTGCCGCTGAGGCTGTGTTTAATCACACGGAAACCTCACCAGCAAGAGTTCCCTGCCAAGAGCACACAGGAGCCGGGTACAGCCTGCTCCATCTGCAGTATCCCCCACTTCATTCATTAATTTCACCCAGACGCTCAGCTCTGGGCAGTGCCAGTCTGGGAGCAGATCTTGGAGCAGATCAGCTGTTGCAACATCACAAAAAATCCTTTTTTTCTGGCTTGTGCAGCAGCTCAGATTCATGCCCAACCTCTTCTGCTCAGAAAGCTCAGTTTAAACCCTTTCCTGTTGATCCAGAGAGAACCCAGTCCTGGTGCAGAGATGAGTCTGTGTTGTTGAAAACGAATTTTACCTGATGGCTCATCAAAGCCAAGGCAAACGCAGCCAGGGTTTGGGCAGAGCCCTCCCCCCATCCCCACCTTCCTCTGCTCTCCCACTTCTTTTCTCCTCTTCATCACTCCTCCTTTCTGATCATTTATTTTAAACTGCTTTAGTTTTAATTAAACCCGTAAACAGGTACAAACAAACGTGAAGAAAGGAAAGATTAAAGTCTCTTATCTACTAATTATAGTCCAGATGAGATGTTTCAGATAGATGATCAGAGCATGGTGTATTTATGGAGCTCATCAGCCTGTAATTAATTCAGCATCAGGGTTACACCCGTGCGGGTTCCCAGGCTGGGCTTTTCTTTGTGGCATCAATTTGTTACCTCCTCCTGACCTCACCGAGAGCCTCACTGACTCCAGCTCGGGGCAAAATAAATCTTACTTGACCCAAACGCTGTTTTCACCTTTGGGGAGAATTTATTCCTCCTGTCTCTCTGCTCAGCATCACCACAGGCCTGGAGCACAGGCTGGGAATCCACATCCTGGCTTTCCACTGCTGCCTCCATCCCTGATGTGTGACTTATGATGGCTCCAGAGCTTCTTCTCCATCCCCATCCTCAGCTTGTTCTGGTGTAAAACGACCTCTAATTAATAAATGTCCATGTGTCAGCTTGAGCTCCTCAGACGGGAGCCAGTAAAGATCTACAAGGTGTCATTAATTCAGAATTAGTTCCAGAGACATCATTTCTTTAACTTTGTAACTGTCCATCCCTTCCCCGATCCATCTCTACACCATGATCATTTACCAAAATATCCCAGGGGCTGTTATATTTTAAGCCTTTTCCATTTTTCTTCCTGGTGGCTCTGATTTAGGCTGTGGATTCCCAGCAAAGACAGATCTGCCAGGCTGGGAGTGGAGCTGCTGCCAGGGAAGAGGTGTCCTTAACCCTGCCAGGGCCACAGCATGGGGCCAGCACACAGAAATGGTGGCTTTTATCAGAATCTTGATCTAGCATTCATCTTAAAATGAATAGTTGTCAGTGCCCTCCAAGCACAGCACACCCGTGTTTAACTGGGGACTGGAGAAGGGCTCAGGGTCAAGGTGAGGAAAGAACAGAACCCCCCCAGAACTGAAGGAGCCACCAGAGCACCTGGGGAGTGTTGGCAGGAGCTGGACCTGGATGCCCCGAGGAGTTTTGCTCACGCCTCATGGTCCATTTTATCCCCCAGTTCTCCACTTTAACTCTTTTTTTAAAAGGAAACAGGTTATTCCCACATCAAAAATTACCTATGTAAGGAAAACATCGATCTTTATTGTCCGTTTCTCATTATTTCTGTGCTGAAAAGCAGGGAAAAATCCTGCAGTGAAAGGCTGGGTTTGGGATGGGGCACTTGGGACCGGGGTTTGGCACCTGGATAACTGCTCGTGGTCAGGGTTCTCCTGTTGCTGCAATTCCACAAAACCACCTTAAGCCATTCAGGAAATGTGAGCCCATAAATTTAAAGGGCTGAAACACAACTGAAGGACACTCAGCGTGCACAGAAATACCCGGGGAGGTTTTGTTTTCAAAGTTAATGCGTCCACGGGGGATTTTGCTCAGCCCCATTTGTACTGGGGCTTGTGCTTTGCTTGCACAAACACCTTCAGGAGACCCAGGGGCTCTGTTCAGGTCAGGAATTTGAAACTTTCCTTCAGTCAGGAGGAAAAACCAGCAACTGAATCCTATTCCAGCATCAGGGCACAGCTGTGGTGCCTCCGGTGTCACAGATCAGGTGGAACCTCCCTGATCCTCCTGGGGCTGGTCCCGGGCTGGAGTCGCAGATCCGTGGCACTTTTGAGATCCAGGAGCTTTGTCTGCCTCAGAACCAGATACACATTGAACAAACAGCTCAGGGGCTGTCCCAGGAGGTGAGAATTATGTTACAGCCGAGCTTATAAAAGCAGAGCTGTTAACAACGGGGGAAATGCTGGATTTTTCCCATTTTAGCCTCCCAGTCCTGGCCCTGGGTGGTTTCCCAGCGCCTCTGACCAGCACAGTGTGGCCACTTCCCACACAAACCCCGACTTGTGCAGACACACAAACACAAAAGCAGCCAATCTACCCGAAGAACAATTAAAACCCGAGGTTATTAGTCTGCATTAGCACCAGTAAGTCTCAGAAAGGAGGGAGAAATTGCTCTGCATTAATTTCTCTGCGTGTCCTCCTGCTCCGAGCAGGGTTTTAACAGGAGCCACACTCACTGGAATTGTTTGCTGATCACACTCATCAGACTTAAACGGTGGATTCCTGGCAGAAGGAATTTATAACCCTTTCAGCACGCTCTGACCTTGGAAGGTGCTCAGATGTGGGCAAGGAGAGAGGGCCAGGTGCCAGTGCCTTGGACAAAAGCCTCTTCAAAGGGACAGGAACAGGAGCCAAGGTGCTCATGAATGGTTTTCCTCCACAGACACCAAACAAAACGGATTGTTTGTAAACCCAGCCCAAACCCAGATTTCTGTTGGTTTTGAGACCCTGCCTCTTTTCTTAACTGAGACTTCGGAGGCAGCAGAGCCTTCTCAGCTTCTTTATTGCACACAAAATCTTTCAGGGAAGCAGGTAAAAAAAAAAAAAAAAAAATATCTTTGTTTTTAAACTTTAGTTCTTTCTTAAATACTGCCAGTATTGGGAAAAAATACAAGAGAATGGCTGAGATTTAGAAATGGGAAAAGGTTGTGTACAGAGCTGGGAGCAGCCCCTGGGTGCAGCGACAGCACCAGCGCTGTACAGCCCCATCACGCAGGGCTGCAATTGCTTGTCCCCGTTGGCTTCTCCCCCCCTTAATCCCTTTCTGCAGCTTTACTGAGTTCTTCACTTTCCTTTTATTATTTCCGGGGGCTTAAGTCAAGTTTTCAGTCAGGCTTCAAAGGGTCTGATACATTTGGTGCCTGTAATTCCTGGGCACCAACAACTGCCAGAATAATGTTCTTGGGGCTCTGGAGGAGCCTCTGGAGGTGGAATGAGACATTCACGGCTGCAGCTGATCCCAATCAGCTTCCTAAGGGCTGCAAGGAGAAAATATTAATCCCCAGATGGTTTGTGCATGCTGAGGCTCTGCAGAAAATTGGGATATTCACACCTAAATCTCAGAGAATGAGCCCACCTCGGGCCTGGTGAGGTCACACAGAGAATTTTATGGGGTTCCAGCCACAAAAGTTGTGCTGTGGGAGAACCTGCTCATGGCTCAGGAGGAGTCTGGCTGCTTGGCTGCTCCAGATACTGAGAGATTTAAATTCTCTGGAAGAATTTCCTCATGGAAAGGGCGGTCAGGCCTTGGCAGGGGCTGCCCAGGGAGGTTTGGAGTCCCCACCCCTGGGGGTGGCCAAGGACGTGGCACTCAGAGCTCTGGGCTGGGGACAAGGTGGGCATCGGGCACAGGTTGGACTCTGACCTGGGAGGGCTTTTCCAACCTCAGGGCTCCTGGGATTCTGTGAAATAATCCAGGTTTGAAGCACTGCAGGCTCTCCCCTCCCTGCAGCAGGTGCTGGTGGCTGCTGCCTCTGGAGCTGCTGGAGAACCTGGGACTGAGCTGACCCAGAGCTGGGACACCCAGCTTGGACTGGGACTGGGACTGGGACTGGGACTGGGACTGGGACTGGGACTGGGAAATGCTGCCCAGGAACACCCCACAAGGATCAGGGGGCTCAGCACCACCTGGAGCCCACAACAAAGGGACCAAGGGGCCCAGGAGCAATAATCCTGTGCCACATCACAGAGAGACCCCGTGGTGCTGGAGAATGAGGTCAGGGCACCAGCAGCTGCTCCAGCTGGTGTTCCTGGGGGAAACCCCAGCGCCTGGGGCTGCTGCAGAACCTCACCCCGTCCCTCAGCCCAGCCCCTGGGGCTCCCCTGACTCCAGACAAAGCAGGGGCGAGGTGTTTCCCTCAGACCAGAGGGTTCCTTTGGCACAGACAGGCCCTGACCCCGCGGTGCTGCTCCCCTGTGCCCACCCCGGCCCCCAAACCCATCCCCGCTGCATGCCCAGCCCATCCCGTGACGGGGCAGAGCACGGGAGCATCCCCAGCCTGCAGCCGGGCAGCGCTCCAGAGCATCCTCCCTCCCCAGCACATGAATTATTACCCACCCATT
>NW_008239334.1:524107-531490 GCF_000691975.1 Corvus brachyrhynchos
TTTTGGCGGACAACCCTGAAATTTTAAACAGCTCAATCTTGCTCAAGCAATGCCCGTGCCTCCAGCCTCCGGGATGAACTTTCCATAAAAACCAACAATAATCCTTCCACTGAGAACAGCAACCTACCCCAAACAAGCCTTTTATGTTTGCCTTTGGTTTGGGTTTGGTGTCTTTAGCAGCTCTGACTTACGCCCTAATTCACAGCAAGAGCCTTGTATTTGTTTTGCACAGGAAAAAGAGACTTAAGGCGTCCTTAAGCTTCACAACAGAGGAGGGAGCAGCTCCTAAATCAGGGCAGGGAGGGAGGGTCAGCTCAGCTCAGTAAAACCCAGGGTATCTCTTGCTTTGAGCCCGTTTGTGCTGCTGGGATCCGTTCAGAGAACACCAAGAAATCCCAGGAATAGCGTGAGACCCCCCCAAAACAGGGTGGGGAATGAGACACTCAGGCATTGCTGCTCCTGTCCACGAGAGCTGTGAAAAACTGACGGCTGAGGAGGGAAGTGAACGAGGAAATGCTGCAAGAGCCCAGGGCAGCTCGGGCAGCCCCTCCTCAGGCAGGGTTTGGGCAGATGGAAACACCTTCAGCACCCCTGAATATTAAACTGAGCATTTCATGGAATCACAGAGTGGTTTGGGTGGGAAGGGACCTTCAAAATCATCCCATCCCACCCCCTGCCATGGGCAGGGACACCTCCCACTGTCCCCGGCTGCCCCAAGCCCCGTCCAGCCCAGCCTGGGACACTGCCAGGGATGGGGAGGATCATTCCTTACTTCCCGTGTCTTGTTTAGTGCGAAGGAAGAAGGAGCAGAGTTGTATTTCACAGTGATGAAGGTCAAGATCTTGCCACCAGCCCATGAATCAAAGCTTTCACTGCGTTCAACGAGCACATTACCTTGATAACTCCTCTGGTTATAAAACCCAGATATAGATATTTCCTCCAGGTCCTGAGCAGCACATGTGCTCTTTCATAATTAATAGATTGCGCAGTTTATAATCAATCATGGTTGAATTTACAATGCAAACTTTTAGCATCACAAAAAACCTGTGCCTGATTATCCAAAAATATTTATTCAAGATTAAAAAACATGTAGCATATGAATATTTTAATAAATATTAAATATTTATTTCTCCTTTCCAAAGCTTTCATAACTGGGCTTTTAATTAATCTGTCATTAAAAATTTATAGAGCCTGGTAGACTTTTAAATATAATTATTAAATTATATCTTTAAGCTGCAGGTATTCACTTTTTTCTCGTGCCAGCACAGAGCAGGATGAGCTCCAGCAGGAACAGATCGTGCTGCAGGGCAGGGATGGATGGAAACGCGTTCCCAGCAGCGTGTGGATTGTGGGGATACACGGGATTAATCAGTGTTTGCATTTCCCTCCAGCACGGGCACCCAGCTGGAAGCAGCGGGCACAGGGGAAGCGCTGGGGCTGCAATCCAACACAGGGACACTTCCCACCCCCGTTCCCGCCTTGCCCTTACAGGGATCGATTTTGGGTCTCCTTCCCCGCTGTGGAACCTCTCGCACCCCCAGAGAGCGGAGCTCAGGGACAGATCCAGACTCTGCTGCGTGCCGGGGGTGAGGCTGAGGCTCCCGGGGCATCCCCTGGGGTCTCCCAGAGCAATCCCTTCCTCCGCAGAGGGCCAAATGTGTCCACATACTCCATGGGATGGAGCCCCAGTGCTCCCCCCGAGCCCTGCTGAGGGCTGCGGTCCCTCAGCTGCTCTCAGCCCCCTCCAAACACCCCCGGTGCTCCCCCTGGACGTGGCCAACACTGACTTTGTGATATCCCTGTCGCCCCCTCGCACTGCCGTCCTTTTCTCTGTCACACACGCGATGTACGTGATCCATCTTTGTCCCCGCGTCCCCTCTCCAGTGACATTACAGCAGCCTTTATTTGCTACCCCGCCGTCTTTAAGCACTAACATTAAAGCTCTTATCTCTTGGGGTTGGTTTGTTATTAAGACCACGTTTTATTCCATCAGGCTCTGCCCGCAGCTCCTGTCCAGGCACTGCAGGGAATGGTTTGATTTCCTCTTCGGCAAGGAGGGCTCTGCCAGAGCAGATCCTTCCCTGCCTGCTCAGAGGGAGCGATGCAGGAGCTCCAGAATTCCACGTAAAGGCTGCAACAGCACCACTTTCGTCCCTGCGAACCCTCCTTCCTCGGGCACAAGGCAGGGGAGGGACAGTGCCCAGCCCTGCCTGTGCCGGGTTTGGGGCACACTGAGCTGTGTGCAGGGGACAGCAGCTCGGGGAGAGGGAGCATCGCTCACATCACAGGAGGAAGGGTTTATTACCCTCCTTTATTTTATTAACCCCACTTATTTTGTTGCCCCCTCTGAGTCTGCTCCAGCACTGCCTGCACAGAGCCCCCTCAGGGCTGCACTCGATGTGCTCCAAACACCACCACACCTTCCCCTGCCCTGCCACAGCTCCTCAGTTTTGGGCACATTCACGCACAAACAAACTGCAGCTTCCAAGCCTCTCGCAGGGAGGATGGCGGAGCGAGCTTCGCACGGGCAAAGTACTCGGAGAGAATATTAAACTAAATAATAGCAATTAATTAGGCTTGTGTAAAGCTATTAACCTTCAAATCCCTGTAGAAATAATAAGTAATGCTCAAACCCTCCGGGATGCACGTGATATCCCCCCGTTCCAGGGAAGAGGCAGCCGAGCTCCAGAGCAGTGGAATGATTCCTGCCCGGGGCACTGCTGCGGCAGGCTGGGATCGTTCCCAATCCCACAGCCCCGGCTGCCGCTCCAGGGGGGGAGGGATACCAGGGATACCCACGGGCATGAGAACCCCATTTCCAACTGCTCGCTGCAAACTGCGTTAGGAGAGCACCTCAGGGAAGGGGTTTTTTGGAACCGGTGGTCCCTGTGGTCCTTCTCTTCTGCAGTCCCCTGAAATCACGAGCAGCGGATCCCAGTCCCCTCCTCCTCCCCACGATTCCACCCGAGGGAAAAAGAGATCTTGATCTCCACCTCAGCACTCTTCCAAGTGCCTTCCTCAACTTCTCTGAGAAAAAAAAGATCATAAAAGAATAGCTGAGCATCAGCTTCAGCGCCAGAGCCTCTCCAGGGTGCCACAGGCACAGCCCCAATAAATCTTGTGGGGTTTTTGCATCTCTGCCCTTCAGCCTTCCCTGGGGCACACGGGGAGCCTTCTCCAGGCTTTCATCATCCTGTGGGACAATTATTGCCACCACCACCTCATTCCCACCCGTGCTCACAACACCGGGAGGTTTTGCCTGCACCACCCCGCAGCTCATCCCGCTCAGTTCCACCCAGCACAGGTTCCCTGGGCTTTTGGGCACCTTGTCCTCCCTTTCTCTCCTTTTGTTCAGCCTGGCCCAGGGCACAGGCTCTGTCACACCTCAGTTCTGGTAACAGCTGCCCATAAACACCCACAAAAACACCTCAATTCTCTGCTTCCAGTTTGGTCTCAAACCTCCCTCGCTGCCGTGTGTGCAAACAGCTCCACAAGTGAGGCTGCCCCCGTCCCAAACCCAGCAGTTTCAACGTGGGCTCCCGGTGCCGTTGTTTTCCAGCCTAGTCCTGTATTTCCTACAGATTAGAGGCAGATTACAATGAAATGTTGCCCTTGTGGCCCATCCTCGGGTACCACACAAGGAAACTTCAGCCCGTGGCTGGGTTCCCCACACACAGTTAAATGAAGTGGGGAATTAATTAAATGGCAACTCTCCCCAAAGCTTTTGGCTTCTTGGGCTGGGATTGTCCCTCAGGGACTCTGAGGAGTCCTGGGCTGGGATTGTTCACGTGGAAACCCCAGCTCCCAGACCCTCCCACGAAGGGCAGGAGCAGCTCCGTGCTGGGGCACCGATTGCTGGTTGTGGGGGCTCAGTTCCCACCACAACAAAGGTTCTGTCTCCAAAAGTCCCTGCAACCCTCCAAACCCCTGGAATTCTCTGGCATGGAGGCTTCCAGAGGAAAGGAGAGCTCAGGATGCAGCTCAGGGCATGGTGACAAGGGGGAGGCTCAGCCCTGGCAATGCTGGCTCTTCAGGGGTGCAAGATATCCTGCTCTGTGTAATGGAAGTGCTCTCCTCAACAATCTGCCTTTAATGGGGTTACTATTGCAGAGGGAAAGCATTTTATATGGAACCAGGTTTACATTATCCTGCTATTCGGAGATCTAGCTTGCAATGCTGTTCAAATCCTTTAATCCATAAATAGGATTCCAGCCAGAGCTGGGCTGCCTTCCAAAACTGTAATCTCCAGTATATGAATTATTACAAAAAGATTAGGGTGTTTCAAGTAATAACATTTCAAATAAATCAGCTTTCATGAAGGAACAACAAACTAATATCGGAAATAACAATATAAAGACATTTATAGAGCCACTTGCTGGAATAACTTCTCTAACCAGGGGCATTCTTTGCTCATTTGCATACTTTAAATTTTTTTTTTAATTTGAGGAGCAGACCTTGCCGTTGTCCCCTCACTCCTGGGCAGCAGTGAAGGTGCTGCTGTCGCAGAGGATCCCTTGGAGCCACAGCTCTGTTCTTTGGGGACAGAGGGATGTGTGTGTTGCTGCTGCTGCTCTCTCCCAGCCCTCAGCTGTCCCTAATGGTCAGATAATCCTGAAGGCCACCAATGCTCCCCCAGCTCCACTTTAATCATGATGAGCCAGGAGTTTAATTATGACTCCTGGTGCATTTGCAAAAGCCCCTCCCTTCCACATCCCCCACGTGCAGGCAGAGCTTTATTCTCCCCCCTCGATTATTTCCTGCTTCTTCTGGCTGTGGTTCCATGATAAATTCATTGTGCTTTGCCTCCCCACAAACTGAGCGGCCTCTGCACACCTTACGTAGCTTTTTAAAGAAAACTTATTCCAAACCTGCGCATCCTAAAAATAAACCCAGCCTGGGGCCAATTAGGAGCCCCTGGTTTGGATTCAGACCTCATAACACCATTAAAAAGGGGAAAGGCTCCTGCCTGGGGTTGCTGCCTGCTGGGCTCTGTCCTGGGACCACCAAACCCAAGCAGCAGCCACAAAACGTCCTCCTGGCACCCCATTGCCATCAATTGTTCTGGTCCTTGCAAATGAACCACCCGAGACTTCCAAATTCCAATCACACCCAAAGCCCCTGAAATTAGATCTTTAATAAAAGATACTCTGGGTATTATCAGAAACAGCTCTCTTGGATATTTTATATATATAAAAAAAAAAAGTTTGATGGCCTCCATAATTTTTGGTGAGTTTCTTCAGGCACTCAGCTGTGATTTACACAGGACATTTTGCCCTTTACAGGATAAATTACACCAGGACACCCAGGAGAGTGGAGAGCAAGCGAATCAGACTTCCAAAGGTCTCCTGACAAGGAAAATTAGAGACAGAATGAATTTAATTTTTAACGTGGTGGATGCAGGGCAAACCTGGACCCACCCAGGTGATTTCCAGAGCAGCACTGTGAGGTCACAGCCCCAAAGCCCTCCCGGTGCTGAACTCCCCCCTCCCCAAGGGGCAACCCCACCATTAAAATCACAACCTCTGCAAGCGCCTCAGTCACTCCAGGCTGAAATATTCTCAGTTGAAGGCTAAAAAGCAAACAAAGCCCACCCTGCCTGCTCTCCTTTTTACTTCCTAATGGCCAGGACCCCAAACAAGCCATAATCACAGCAAATACAGCTCTTTTTGCCAGCCTATAATTTTTTTTTCCGCGGTGCAGGAAGGTGGAGAGCAGCGCCTTGGGAAGGGGCCATCAGCACACACAGACAACGTTATTTCTCCCCTGGAATTCATCTTTCAGGCATTTCAAATCGAGCTGAAACTTTGACACGCAGACTGTCAATTCAGGGAAGAATTATTATTATTCTGAGAAAATTAAATAAATCAGGTCAGGCTTTGGCACCAGCTCTGGCACCCACTGTGCAGGGAGCTCCCAGCTCCTCCCTGGCCTGCTCCTGAGCACCTTCCACGTTAAACAAAGCCCAAAAAAAGGCCCCAGGAGCATTTCCCAAGGAACTGGGCAAGGCAAGCTCAGGAACTCAGTGAAAAAAATCCAAAATAACTCCACCAAACCCCAGAAAAAAGGGAACAGAAGCGTTGTGGGTGTGAGGGCTCCAGCAGAGCAGCACAAGCCCAGTTTACGCCTTTTACTGGGACCAGCCACCTCAATCCTATTCGCTCCTGACCCAGCAGCAGGCAGAGCCCTTCCCTCAGCTGAGTCCCCTCCCAGGCTCACCCAAAGCCCAAATGTTTCATTTAATCAACTCCAGGTCACACACAGCAATGATTTCCTGCACTTTTTTATCTCCTGCACTGAACTCTGTGGCTCACACCATAAATCTCTGGGTTTTTTCTACGCTATTATTTCTCACACCTTTGTTTTTTTGGCTGGAGGAGATGAGCTGCTCTGAGCTGCTCCTGGATGAACCCCCAGGGAACCTCTGCTTCTGTTTTCAAAGGCTTCCTCTCACCACAAAGCCCACTCAGACCCTGCAAGGGGAGCTCCCTGCCTCACCTGACCATTGAAGCGCGGTCAGTGCCACCCCTGGGCACCTGCAGGAGCTCCTGGGGGGATCTGGATGTTCCTTCCAGCCCTGCTGAGGACACCCCTGGGAAAAGTCTTACCCCCTGTTAACAATTCTCATTAACTCTCATTTAGCGGGGGTTGGAAGGAGATGAACTTTGAGGTCCTTCCAACCCATTCCGTGATTTATCAACTCCTTCTCACCAGGCTGAGGGTGCTCCCTCCTCCGGGGGGCTGTGAATTCCGTGGCAGTGGGATCTGTTATTTCATGGATAACACACCCTGCCATCCCCACCCTGGACACAAAACTGCCAGGGCCCCTGATGAACGGGAATAAAGTTGTTTCCCTGGATTTGCCAGCGTTTTTAATGCCCATCATTAGGCCCTGATTGAGGCAGATTAAATAAAAGCCACCTTGCTCAGCTTTCCCCTCACTCCTGTTTCCACTTGACTTGGGCTGCTCCAGGAGTCAATGAGGCTTTTATGCATGTTTTACACTGGGATGTGGCATTCAGATAAAATAATAACAACATCTGACAAAGTTTATTATATTAAATAGAAGGTTGAGAATTCTTTTAACCTGCCCTGCGTGCGGAGCTGGCTGCACAGTAACAACAGAAAATAGCACAGATCGCTGTGAAATAATTTGCTATTCATTTAGCTGTCAGGTGTGCTTTGGAACAGAGGTTCGAGCACAATGCAGCTTTAATAAATAGATGCTTAAAATACACTTTGGACTCTGTAACCATCTCCTTGCATTAAACTTAAAACCTCAATCAACAACCTAAAGAAACCCAAGCCTCCAGCAGGTTGTTTTCCCATTACTGACCCCTTCTGTCCCGAAGCTGCCCACGAGCAGCCAGCGCTGCAATTCCTGCT
>NW_008239334.1:531517-533427 GCF_000691975.1 Corvus brachyrhynchos
AGGCTGCAACTTGCACGGAGCAACCGGGCGGGTTCGGGAGCTCGGGCTCAACCCCAAAAATCCCGCGGTGATGTTTTTAACTGCTTTGCAGAGTGCTGGTGCTCAGCGAGGGCAGGACTGGCACGAAGTCTCTGTGCCCCAGCCCTGGCAGCGGGGGAGTCCTGGGGAGAGGAGCTGGGGGTGAAGATGCAGCTGAGGTTGGACCTGCAGAGAAAAGAAGGGCCAGGCTACAAAAACCCCCTGGAGCTGCTGCCAGACCAGAATCAAATCCCAGCCAGGGATCAGTGCCCAGCTCTCAGTCCAAGGTGGGCACGGAGGAGTTCTTATGAAACTTTCAGACATGCAGGAAAATTAGGGGGTTTTGAAGCATTCTCTTTCCAAATACCGAGACTTTGGTTTGAGGTGAGTGCTGGAAGCTGGGAATGGCTGGAGGAGTATCCAGGGTCTGCTCGGGAGCCCTCGGTCCCTCATAAAGCCGGGCTCTGGAGACTCCTCCACCCCAAGTTAAACCAACCATCCGCTCCCTACCCCAACACTTTTCAGCTCTGTGGTGGTTTTGGAACCTCTTTCAGTTTTCCGCTGTTGGGATTAAGCTCTTGGTTGCTTTGGACTCTGTTTTCCTCCTCTCCCTCCCTGATCTAACCTCTCACCAGATGCTGGTGCCTCAACTCAGCACCCCGGGGTTGATGTGGCCGTACCTGCACCAGGCACTGAGGTGAGATCAGCTGCTCCCTGAACGCTCCCCAGCTCCTTCAGATGGGATCTCACCAACATCTGAAGTTCCTTTTGCCACTTTCATGCATTTTCTCAGTAACTGTTTCATTAGTTAGTCTTTTTTAATAGAGTCCCTTTGCTTTGATCCTCCCAATTTTCCCTCCCAGTGCCTCTGATAATTTTTTAAAGGCATCACGGTAACTTTGAAACCTTCCCCACGTCCGAGCTCCGCAGCCTGGCTGAGATTCCTCCCAAACCTTTAAGAATTGTAAATGTGACCTTGCTAAGGAAATGCAGAAAGTGTCATCTCTTCTAACATATAAGACAGGCAAAGACTGTAATTTATAAGGCTGAGTACAAAGGGCTGTTTTTCTTTGAGCTAATTAACTGGAAGAAGAGGATAACTAATTAACTGCAGAGACACCCAAGGAAATATGAGGTTGCAGCAGAGCCCTGTGACTGTGGATGCTCCTTTTCATCTCGTGGATGGATTGCTGGGCCTGAGCTGTGCCAGGGGCGGGTGCACGGCCCTTCCCTCTCCTCTGTGTCCCTGAAAACTGGTGGCCTGGAAGTTTGGGATCCCAAATCCCACAGACTGCAGTGGGAAATGCGCTGGGATGGAGCCAGAGTTGCACTTCCCAAGATCAAGCTGGAGTTATTAATGCCCATTCACACACCCCAGTAATTCCAGTGGTTCCTTGCTCCCTCCCGAACTCGGGCTGCTGCTATTGAGGGTTTTGCCCAGCTCCTGGCCTGGCACCGGGCTGCAGATTCCAAGGCATCATCTCCAGTGACAACTCAGATTTTTGGAGGTGCAGCCAAGGAAACTGAGGAATCTCAAGTGGTCGCTGCCTTCCCTGCCTCCCTCCCCTGGAAATCCATTAAAAGGCACTTTTAGGGGAATAGGCTTCAAAAATAAGGAACCAGTGTGCATGCACTTGATAAGGCCCACAGAATTAATCACAATAAATGACACTGTTTAATGGAGAAAATGGTGCCTGCCATGGCTGTTACCTGGGAAGGAAGTGGTTCAATTAAAAGCTACCACGATATTTAGGAATTTTCTGGGCAGATACAGTGCCTTGCTGCATTCTTCAATCTGGCCTGAGCTGATAAAAGGGCAGCAGGAAAATCTGTGCAGGGAAAACCCCTTGTCCTGAAGAGAGAATGATTCTCTGGGCTGCTGACAGCAGGAA
>NW_008239334.1:533464-558746 GCF_000691975.1 Corvus brachyrhynchos
AGCAGGAATCTGCCGGGTGTTTCACAGTGTGGGGCAGGTGCAGCCCAGTTTAGCCCTCCTGTGTCTCTTAACGCCGTGTTGGGGGGATTCTGAGTGACTCTGAGTGGGACTGCCCGGCCTCCAGCCACTGCTTTTCCTAGGAAAAATTCCCAATCTCGCCAAACCCTCTGAGCCTCAGTTTCCTTTCAGTGCCTTTAGTTAAATCCCCTCTCCCTCAGTGGGACGTGCCCCTGTGGCACCGGTACATCCCAGAGGGTCACACCACAAATGCCTCTCCCAATGATGCTGCGGTGCCCAGCACAAGCCCTGGGTGTCGGGGCCCTAACAGGAAGAGAAAACAACGTTCAGCACAACCACAGCTCGTTATTCCCTGCTGGCGGCTGCAATTATCATTCCCTGCACCACGGGCGAGGAGTTCCATAAATTACAGGGATCCGAGCTGCTCCTGAGAGTGCTCGGGACCTTCTCCCAGCCCCAAACTGTCAGGCAGCAGCGGGCTGGGATTTAATGGCTGCGGACACATCGTGAGATGCCTGGGAGCAAAGCTGAGGCAGGAGGGTTCCTTGTTTAGAGGCTGCTCTGTGTCTATCCGAGGATGCAGCTCCATGAATATCGCAACGAGGAAGGTGCTTAATTTCATTAAATTCCATAAATGGCATAATTCCATGTGTTGCTGGAGTGCTCTTCCATGGAGTCCCAGCCCACGCTGTCCCTGGGGCAGGAGGGACCCCAAACACACCCCAGGACTGGGGGTTGGGTCGTGTCTTTGTGAGGGAAAATCCCTGGGAAGGGACAAGACACATAAACCTGGAACAAGAGGGGATTTTCCCATTTTTTGGCTCAAAGGAAAAGCAGCGCAGGATCTCCCTGAGGAGGAGAGGGAGATTTTCCTGCCCTCTCCCAGCTCCAGGGTCCTGTCCAGGCTCTGATCTCTCTGCTGCTCTCCCACAGCCACGGCAACCTCATTTTCATCTGCTCTGACATTTTCCTTTCCTTTGGTTTCCAGGGCCTGAAACAATTTGTCCAGGTGCTTTGCCTTTTCCTTTCTATTCCCACAGCAAAGTGAATCATAAAAATCCCCGAAATTAGAGCAGGGAAAAGACCTTTTAGGCTGTTCCAGTCTCCCCTCAGGGCAAGAGCCGCCAGGATTCCCACAGTCTGTTTGCTGGAGCTTTAATCAGTTCAGTTTTCATACTGTGGGTCACAGAGGATTAGAAAAGAGGAAGGGCTGGGGAAGCAGCTCATCCTTTGTTTTTATCAGCAAAATTCTGTTCTGGGCTAAACCAGCGGGAAACCAGGAGTATTTTGCTGAATGCTGGATAATTCTGGGTTCCTGTGCCAGGGAGATCACACAGAGGTGTCCTGAATGTGAAATTCGGCTTGGGTCAGGCTGATGTTGTGGCTGCTGCTCCAAGGACCCATCATTACGTGTGTTTCCAGCAAGGGCTGATGTGACTGGTCCCCCTGGCAGCTGTCTCTGTCCCAGAAAAGTGATTAAATCACCCCAAGATGTGCTGCAGGTAACTGCAAAAGGTAACTGGAGGATTTAGAAGTTAATTCCCTCCGTCTGTCAAACACAGGTGATCTCCACCACTGGGGATCAGCCCCTGCATGGGCTCCCTGCTGACACTGCTGCCAGGATTGGGTCAGAATCCCACTGACCTGAGTGGGAGCAGGCTTGGGGCACATCCCCAATACATTCCCAGCAGCTCCAGCAGCTCCAGGGCTTTTCCGAGCTGCCCAGGGTGCTCAGCTCTGGAGCCTTGTGAGTTATTTGAGAGCAGTTACCAAAACACTCTGTATAAACCCAGCCCAATCTGTGTTAAATCTGTGTTACTTATGGAAAATGTGGTTTTGGAAATGTCCTGAACGAGGACAGCAAGATGGGCACAGCAGGCAGAAAGGTTTGTGAAGACCAAGAGAATTCATCTCCTGACTGAATGAAGCTGTGTTGGACTCCTGAACTCCAGGACTGGGTGTCTGCTGGAGTAGGAATTGTGCAGCTGCACAAGGCAGAGAAATTCCAGTTTCCAACCCAGAACTGCAGGGAAAGGTGGGGGAGGCAGAGGGAGGAGCTGCTCTGTGCCTGCCCGGGGCACGGAGCTGGGTCAGCAGAGCACAGAGCAGCGCTGGGGCTGGGTTTGACAGCATCCACACACACCGAGGGTTTGGGAGCCCAGATGAGAAACAAGGATGAGAACAGCTGCATCCCGCATGGATCCTCCTTCCGACAGGGAGTTCAGGAGGTTTCAGCTCATCCGAGAAGCGTTAGCTTGGGGCAGGGTTAGATTGTTCTGCATTTTGACCTGGTTTTGTAATTATCGCTCCTTCAGAGGAAGACGTGTTGTTTAAATATCCTCTAATTTGCTTTCAGAGATCATAAACCCTCTTTATTATCTGCTGCCGTGTATTACAGACAGATAATGACTGACTTTTGCCTTCCCACTCGGAAAAGTGCATTTAATTTGGTGAAATAATGGAGGCATTTGTTCATCTTTAATACCATTTTCTGTGCTTCATTCCCTTTTACCTCATGGAGCAGCCTCCTCTGGAGTTCCTCTCCTGTGACTACTCCAGCTGCAGCTCCTGGGCACGGCTGAGGGCACTGCTGTGGGGGATATCCATCAAAAAAAGCGTGCAGAAACTCCTGCAGGCAGCCCAGGGAAGGGCTGGTCCCAGGTTTGATCTGTTCCAGCTAATTCTCGCACGGCCGTCAGCGCTTTTCCCAAACTCCTGCTAATTAAGGCGTTTGCCAGGGCAGGATGAGGGTGGCTGGGGCAGAACTGAGCCCACAGCCAGCACGATGGGGCACGGCCAGGAGCTCTCTCCAGCCCCTCTGGGACTGAAGGGAAAACCTTTCCCCAGCCCAGCAAAAAGCACCCAAACCCAGGGATCACTCAGCTTCTCCACATTTCCTCCATCTGTGGGTTTGTTACACTCAGATATTCCCACAAAAAGGGCTCCATTCCATCATTCTGAGCAGATCTCAGCTCTGGCTTTATGCAGGCACAGCACTTTTTTCCTGGATATTTGCAAAGCTTTTAAAAATATGAAATAGTTCCTGCTCGTGCTTTGGTGAATGTATCAATTATTTTTAATTTCTCTAAACTGCTACTGTAGCATACAAATAGAGCAGAAATGAGAGGGCTTTTTTTCCCTCAAGAGGAGGCTTTGAGCATCCCCAGACAAATCCAGGGGGGGAGGAGAACTGTAACAGTGCCTTGTTCCCTACATATTTCTGCTTTTAAGGCAGTTGCTGTTTGTATATTCTATTATCTGGCTAATTATTCATTCTCTCTCAGGCACTGAGGATTTAATTGTTGTTTGTATTGCAGGGTGCTTGTTTAAGAACTCTGCAGACACCCAGCAAGAGGCAGGTTTGTCATCTTCACAGAATCCCAGAACGGTTTGGGTGGAAGGGACCTTAAAGCCCATCCAGTGCCACCCCTGCCATGGGCAGGGACACCTCCCACTGTCCCAGGCTGCTCCAAGCCCCGTCCAGCCTGGCCTTGGGCACTGCCAGGGATCCAGGGGCAGATCTGAGGATGGCTTTTCCCAAAACTGCCCAGAAATTTGGGACACTTTCCCTCATTTTGCTGCCTGTAATTGCTCTGAGGCCAGGAGCTGCTGGCAGATTAAATTTTACAGCCCGTGACACACCAAGGCCTTGATTCAGAAATTCCTTGCACTCCGCTCCAATTATCCACATTCTGCCAGTTCAGATGTTAGGGATAGGTGCCCTGTATTCTCAAGGAAAAGGATTTGCCAGCCCAGGGCAGAAATCAGGGATTAAACCCAGCCAGGAAAGGGAGAGAGAGCAAGAAAGGGGAAAATAATCAGGGAAATGCAGTCAGCATTCCAGGTCCCACCTCTGCTCCTGGAGGGGAAGCTCGGGAACAGTTTTAACCCACAAAGCAATTACTGCCAGAGGATAAAATACATTAATAATGAGGGGCTTTTGGTGCTGGCAGAGTTTTGCTCAGGGGAGAGCAGAGAGGTCTGAGCAAGGATCAGCCATGCCAGAACCCCCTGTGCTCATGGCCTTCCCACACTGGCACCCACTGGAATTCTGCACAGAAAACTCACTCAGCACAACGGAGTTTTCTACCCCAAATCCACCAGAAAAGCACCCAGGCCCTACAGGAAGGGTTTTGCCGTATTCTCCCCAGGAATCCTTTCAGAATTATGTTTTAAACCCCACTCCAGCCCAAACTGGAGATAATTCCCAGCACGGCTGAGCTGGCTGGGTCCCTCCCGGTGGGAGAACACAGACACAGGAAGCCTTTTTCTAAATGATTTTTTTTTTTTTTTTTTTTTTTAAAGAAGAAATGATAATTATGCTGGGAGACCATTCATTTGCTTGTTAAGTGAAATTTGAAGGGGAAACTTTAATGATGGTAGGAAGAAAATCAGATCTTCTTGTTAAAGTACGTTCCGAGAGAATTCATGCTGGACAGCACATTAAGCATCAAAGACTCATCAGTGATTCATAGAAGCCTTTTTTTCTCAGTGACATGAATTATTTTCATGGGAAAAGATATGAAGATATCTTAGATGAAGAAGAGGAGTGAAGACTTTTTTATTTCTGTGCTTGGGAAAGAAATGGTGTATAAATAAACCTTCAATTTAAAGGCCATTTGAAAAACAACCTGCAAACTTGTATTTATTTTTCCTTCTGTTAGCACAGAAAAATAGGTTCTAATCCCTCAAATTCAACTTGGAATTGCAAATTGGTTGAGGTGTTTGCAGCTAAGGTGTGGGAAAATGGATCTACAGTGCAGGTTGGTTTGTATTTTTCCTTAATAACTCCTTACTTAGAGGATGGAGCACATTTATCCCGGGCTGGGTGGGATCTCCTCCCAGCTCCCAGTGCTGATCCTGCTGCCCTGGGGTGCTGTTAATCCTTCCTTGATTTATAGGTACTTATCACCTATTGATAAGAGTTCAGCTAAAATCAACAGTGCTGGAATAATAATATTATTGTTGCTAATAATCCCCTTTCTGAGGCAGGATCCCGCACTGTTAATTAGGCATGACACAAATAAATTAAGCCTCCCTTCACAGCAGCCTTTACTCGAGGTTCTCTCACAAAGAGGGACACTGAGGCAAGGAGAGCTAAGCTGCTTCCATTTGCACACTCCTCACCCCGGAATAATTCCCTTGCAGCCCCCGACGTGCTCTGGAAGGCGCGCGAGGCGTGCGGCTGTTTCTGCTAACCCGATTTGGGAGGGAAGGGAGCACGGGCCAAATGCATTTCCACGGGAGATTCCAGAGCCCAGAGCTGCGTGAGGGTGCTGGGAATCAAGCCTTGCCTTTCCCCATCACCCACCAGCATTCCCAGGGGGCTGTCCCTGCCTCCCAGTCCTTGTTCCCAGCTCCCAGCTCTCGGCTGTGCCACTCCGGAGCTGCTCGCAGATCTCCAAGGAGGATGGGAACAATTACTGTAATGCAAATAATAACTCTGGGATGCTAATGAAGGGTACAATTAAAGGCAGCCGAGCATTTATCCCTGGAAACACCCTCATAAATCCCAGGACCCAGCTCAGATGAGAGCAGGGGACCCTGCAGGCCATGCCCCGGCTCCAGCTGTGCTGTGGTGGAAGCTTGGGATGGTGCGAAGGGCTCCTCTGCCAAACCCACACCAAATATCCACTTTTAATTCATTTACTGCCATTGGGAGGAAGGTGCAGAGGAAATGGGAGCAGCAGATGCCAGACACAAAGGTCTTTAAGGCCATCCCATATCAGAGGTGCCCTGTGCCAGGAGCTGTGGGTGCTGTGGCTGTGCTGCCCTCAGTCCATCACCAAACGTCCCCGAGCCCTGTCCCCACCATCCATCATCCAGCAATAAATCCATCACTTCATTCCCTGGAGTGTCCACCCTGCTGCTCTCTGAGGCCTGAACTGAGGAGGTGTGGGCTCCTGAGTGGACAGAACCCTCCCCAAATCCCTGCTCCCCTCCTCCTGCTTTAGGAAGTGCCGGGAATTCCTCGGAGGGCGATTTCTCCCTGCCAGCTCCTCTCCCCCTCGCCAGCCCCCAGCTTTCCTCCCACCCAGGAGTTATTAGATGACATAACACTGCTTTGCTGAAATATATTATTCAAACCGAGTGGCTTAAAATTGAAATGCTCCCATGGTCATGAACCCTGGCTGCAGTTAAAAATAAATCCCTTTATCCGCGCCGCATCCTCGGCTCCACATTTTCCACCAAAAGTCCTTTAAAATACTCTGGACTCGGAGCCTGAACGAGATCAAATGTGACTTTTTAAAAATAGGATGCCTGCTCCTCTCCCTTTGCCTCCTTGGGCCGACAATGGGAGATAAATTTGCTCGGCAGGCCCCCTTTGTGGGCGGTGCTGCCGAGGCAATTTGCAGTTTGCTGTGGAAAAGGCATCTCACGCCACATTTATCACCCCCCGCCGCCGGCTACAATCCAGCCCCTCGGAGCCACCGAGCAGAGGTGCCGAGCACGGCTCCCGCATTATTATTCCACATAATAATGGGTGTTCAGGGAAGCAGGAGACAAATATAGAGTCTATTCCAGAAAGGCTCAGCTGGGGAACGGAGGTGGAGAGCCGGGGGGTGGGCTGGAGGGAGGGAAGGCAGACAGAGGGAGGCGAGTGGGGGGAAAACGAATAAATGTGTTCAGCAAACGAGGCCTTCCCCTTGCACTGCTTCTGCCTCAGCTCACAAGGCTGGATGTCATCATCCCTCTGCCAGAGCCGCCTGAGAGGACACAGAAATCCTCGGCGGTGGCATCAGGGATTGCTGGCAGAGGTGTTCCCTGCCTTCCTCCCAGGGATGCCCCTCTGCCCAGTTCCCGTCTCTGCAGAGGTGACTCTGCTCAGCCAGGTGCCACCCGAGCGGCTTAAAATGAGGACTTGAACTGGGAAGAATAAAATACAGTAACAAAATAACAAAAAAGCCCAGTCCATTAGAGGTCAAGGCACCGAGAAGTTAATTACCAGCCCATGGGCACAAGGCAAGTCACCAAGGAATCCGAAATTCTGTGTTTTAACCTTTGGAATTTGGCCTCCATCTCCCATATACTCATGGATCTATTTCCACTACCATAAACTAAAAGCTAATCCATCCTGTAGAGACAGCAGAAAAAGCTGTATAGCAGATTATAAACAGATTTAGATGATCAGAGGACAGTTCTGTGCTTTTATATGGTTATTTTTTAAGGTTTAAAATCAAAAGAGAGATAACTTCACCAACGAGAGCTCACAGGCAGATACTCCTTTATCTTGCCATCCTACACACTCCCAACCCAGTGCTTTGCTGGAAATCTTTGCTGAGTATTTTGGGTAGGAAATGTCTGGTGAGGAGACATTCTGAGCATGTCAAGTGGAGGAATTTTTCTCACATGCCTAAAAAAATAACATTCCTCTCATGTTTTCTGAATTTCACATCTGTGAGGGTTTTATTTTTTGAGGGTTTTATTTTTTGAGTGCAAGAATGAAACACAGGCTCCTGTCTGAAGATGTGGGGTTTGATCCTGGGATTGCTTCCTCTCAGGGCCTTGGCAGTGTCCCTGCCTGACACTTGTCATTACCATTCCTCTCCATCCCCCTTCCCCTCCCTGTCAGCTCCTCCAGTCATGTCAATACTCATTTTTCTTTGCCACAGTAAGTTGGTTAATCAGACCTTTGAAAGCAAACTTTCAGCTGGGTATTTGTATGCAGCCCCTCGACAGAAATGCAGATTTAAGGAGGCAGCCATATGCAGGCGTGAAGGGAGCAGCTGTTGTACAATCAGGGGTAATTTAAAAGAGAGGGGGAAGGTGAGGGAAGGACGACACAAATCCAAAGTCAAGGATTTTTTGTTGTTGCTGCAAACACAGAAATGATGTTTTACTTCACACCTCCCGGCCCCATGGAGAAAACACCGCTTGTCTTCTGGGTCACTGCCACCAAATGCCACCTCTCTGTTCCCAGGTGTCATTTCAGAGCCATGCCATTGTTTCCTGCACTGATCAGAGAATTCATCCTACACTTTTTCATCTTCCAGCCTTTTTGGAAGATAGAGAATTCCTGAAAGTTCATCCAATTCCACCTCCCCGCCATGAGCAGGGATCCCCTCTCTGCACAGGGTGCTCAGAAAGGCAGAACTCCCTGGGAATGCTGGATCTCTGTTTCCTTGCCCAGGAACACCCAGCAGAAATAGGACTAATTCCTGTGGAACCTATGGATCAGCAGGTCAGGATGAGGCGAGGGACAGAGCTTTGGGCTGGCTCCACATCCAGGACTTTCAGGACTTTACCTCCCCACCACTTTCAGAGCTGCCAGCCTTCCACAGCCACAGAGATCAAGTTCTGCCTTCACTCACTGTAAAAGGATCAAGAAAGGAAAATAAAACTAATTTCTTTTTTTTTTTTTTTTGCAATTCAATGCAATCCTAATCAATTGTGACAGGACCTAGAGAATATTTTCACGGTGCCAATTACTTAAAGGGCAAAGATGCCACAGTGCCATTAAAGGAACAGCTCCGGCAGCTCTCGGGGACACAGCAGAACAAGGTACTAAATGTTGTTCCACTCGTTCCATGAAATAAAGGATTGGGTCATTAACCTTACCAATGTCAATGTGTTGTCACTATCAAATTCAGCTAAATGAGTGTCCAAGGTAATGGTGAGGAGCTCACTTCCCACTGTGCAATGCATTAATACATTACCGGCTGCTAATAACGAGAGGCTGAGTGAGGAGCTGGGGGCTGAGCCATAGCTGGGGGTGAAAGGGAGAGGGGCAGCCTGGATGGGACAGCCAGGAATCCAGGGGGACGGCTGGGTGGCCACCAGCGGATTTATGCACTCACACATGCACTTTACAGTCCATGAAGTGACTAAATAGGAAATTTATGGAAGCAAACTCCAGCGCTGTAAACATGCATTACAGGAGCAAATGTTTGCAAACTTCCTTTGGAGCAGGGTTTCAGCTTGGGATATAAATATCCCTGACAAGCTGCCTGTGAATCCTCTCCGTGAGAGTCACCTTTTTCCAGCTCTCCTAAAAAAAGTGCATCTGCAGAGCTGAGGGGGGACCCTGCTCTGTTGGGATCCCCCAAGGAAGGGGGAAGACTCCAACACCCCCATGTGCCCCAGGGAGGGGGATGCTCTGGGATCTGGTGCATCCCAGTGCCAAGGAACCGATTCAGGGATGGCTGCAGCTCGATAATCCCTGGCACCGATGTGTGTGGAGAGGGGAAAAACATTCTTGAGGAAAATGCACACTGCTCCAAAGAGAAAAACATTGGCATGGAGGAAAAATGATCAAAATACTCAGCCACTGTAAGATTTCAGTATTTTCAGGTAAAAGGAGAAGGAAAGGAAATGTTCTTTCCTGATCCTTCATGGGAGCAGGGATAACAGTGTGGGTATAGCATAGGATCATTGGATGTTTGGCGTTGGAAAGGACCTTAAAGCCACCCCGCCATGGCAGGGACACCTTCCACCATCCCAGGCTGCTCCAGCCCCGTCCAACCTGGCTCTGAACAATTCCAGGGATGTAGCCAGATTTTCCCACAGCAGATGTCCTTCAATCCTTGCAATCCCATTCCAATTTTCCAGTGAAATGGAAGGCAGAAAATAACACAGATTTAAGATATGCAGAGGCAGAAAAAACCACCAGGATACCGGGCAGCACTGCCATCGTTCCTGGGCCGACTTCTATTTCATAATTAATAACTTAAATGGGGTAATTTAAAATTGTTAATTCTTTTCACAGAGTCTGCACGAGCTCAGGTGATGTCAGACACGCTGTCACCAGGAAGGTTAAATACTCCTGGTAGTTGCTAATTACCTAATCACTATTACTATCTCGTATTAATTCTGCCCGAAGCGCAGATCGCATTCTGCCTGAGCAGGGCTGGTAAAGAAGGGGCTGCACAGAATCCCCCGTTGGTTGTGTTCAGTTAAAGGAGAGGAGAAAGTCCTCAGGGTGTTTGTTCCCAGCATTGGGTGAGCCTGAGGAGCAGCAAGAGGATTCACGGGCACAGGGAAAGGCTTCAAAGTGCCAGAGGGCAGAGATAGGTGGGATTTTGGGAAGGAATTCCTCCCTGTGAGGGTAGGGAGGTGCTGGCATAGGGTGCCCAGAGCTGCCGTGGCTGCCCCAGCCCTCGAAGTGGGAGCCTGTTCCAGAATTTGACAACACTTCCTGTTCAGAATTTTTTCCTAATATCCAATCTAAACCTCCCTGGAGCAATCTGAGGCCCAGAACGCTGGGATTTGCTGAAATCCCTGTGGATCTGCTCCCTCCTGGGCTGTCTTACACATCCCTGTGCCCTGGGCATGGAAGGGGACATTTGCTCTCCAAACCAGAGCTGCTCTTTCACCATCCACACCCACAGGTACCCACCTTGTTCTGGGGGAGTTCTGGGAGCAGCTGGGTTTGTGTCCCACTGTCCTTCCCTGGGCCGGAATCAGCTCCAGGCAGCGTCCCCGTCCTGTCACCCCTGGTGAGGAGTGGCAGATGTCTCATGGATACACAGTTCCAGATTTCCATCTATTACGGAGCTGCCAGGAGCACATCCAAGGCAGGGAGAGTTTATGGCTGGTTTTAGTGCTGTGCTATTAATCTTTACATTTGATTCAAAACTATGTATTAGGGGATGGCAGCTACAGAGCTGCAAGCTTTTGAAATGCTAATTGTCAACCCAAAGTTTAGAGAGACTCTTTCAAAGCAAAGTTGCCACTATTTGGAGGCTGTGCTCTAAATGCAAGAGCTCAATTATCTGGAATGTCAAACTTCTGACACCTTTGCTGATCCATAAAAACAAGGGAGATTAAAGAGTTTTCTGGAGGAGAATCTCATTTTTATGCTCAAGGTTATTTACTGAATTATACATTGTGGCCAATCCCAAATCCAGCTCAATGATCAGGTGTATAAATATATATTTATGGTTACCCCATAGCACCCCAGTGGGGGAACAGCACAAAGTTTGTAGAAACACTCCCAGTTGTTGTTTTTTTTACTGGATTTTTCCAAGCCAAGATTCTGTTTTTAAGACTCTGAGAAGAGGAGCACTGGTGACTCTTTCCTGTCTTTTTAGAGACAGCAAAGCTTTTCCTTTATTGTCTGCTTGATTTTCTCTGCTGTTGGTGCACAGAAGAGCCCAGGAGTTTCTTAGGGGACAGAAGCTGAGAGTTACGTAAAAGATGAAAGATGCAGCGTGGAAATGCAGTTTTGGTGGGGATTTGCATTTGCAATTCAAGGTTCTGAGGAGCTGTGGCTGCTGTGTCTCCTGAGAGCAGCGGAGGAGATTGTGGGGATGAGTTTTGCTGGTTCTGCACCAGAAACTGCAGCTCCCTGTGCACGACCAGGGACAGCTCCAGCCAAAGCTTCCTCACCTCCCAGTGCTGGAGAAGCAAAGCCTTGACAGCTTAAAGAGAAGCCCTTATCAGGGAATGTGAAGTGGAAAAGGTCTATCTCAAAAAATCCTGCACAGGGCCTGAGTGCAGCTTAAATCCCACTGGTATGGAGGGAGTGATGGCAAATACGACCTGACAGCATCCTGCTCTGCAGGGAGCAGCTCTGAGCACCCCGACTGCTCCTGGTGCCATCAGCTCCAGTCCCGAACGGGACCCTGAGCTGTGCTGCGCTGACAGCCTGTGCTGGCTGTCCCAGCCCTCCTGAGCTTCAATGGCTCACTCAAAGCTGGAATATTCTTGTTCTCCTTTGACTCTTGCCCCAGGATTCCAGCTGAGGAGCAGCCAGCTGAATTCCAGCTGGATGACAAGGTTTGGCTCAACTTGATTTGACTTGTTTTAGAGAACACAGTGTGTTGTCCTGATGCAAAGGAGTACGGCAGGAAACAGCTGGAGCTTTTGCAAGAGGAAATGCTCTGCTTTTGTCACATCCAGGGGATCATGTTACACTCCAGAGCACCTAAAAATCCAAAAGCAATTAAAGGTCACGAGCCACATCAATGATGACATTGTTCATCTAGAATTTGCACATTGTATTTTTGCTGGATGCTGCACAGGATGTAATTTTTCGGGATCTTTCATTTTTTGGTGTCTCTCTAGTGATGAGAGGGTTCCGCTGATTGCCGTGACCCCTTCTGAGCCCAGCACCTTCTGCAGTTCCCCTGCAGAGGTTTTATCTGGCTGGCAGAGACCTTCTCCTTTCCCCCTCGGAGAATCACAGAGATCCTTCCAGCAGCCTTTGCTTCCCGAAAGGCCTGGGAGGAGCCGGTGTCTGTGCCCACAGTTTGCCCCGTGGGAGCCAGGAAACAGGCCCTGAGGAAGAACCACGGAGTAAAACTGACTTTAAGGGCATTGCTAAAGGAGGGGACACCCCAAAAGTGCACCTGCCACCCCGCAGCACTGCCCAGGCCCCAGCTCCACTGACGGTCCCTGCTGCTCCATCACTGTCAGCAGAAGCTTAATGGGGACCTGCAGTGGAGTTAAGCATCAGGATTATTAATTAAGGGGTTAATATGCCTGGCTGAACTTCTGTCTCTGCTGCTAAGTGGGTTGGAAGTGCCAGGACTGATTGTGTGATTGCATGGACGTGCTGGGGGTGGTCAGAGCACCCCCTCCCCACAGAATTTACCCCTTTGCCGAGGCCGGAACATGGGACTGGGCTCTCCATCCCCACGCCACACAAGCCCAGCCCTCCCACATGAAATAGAGCAGTTCAAACCAGCCCCAACTTCATTAGTTCTCCCGGCTCAGGAGTTCTGCAGCTGAATAAAGACTCAGCCACAGCTTTATTGGCCTTTATCATCAATAGCTCTTTCCTTAATGGTGTCTTTAAGGCATTTTCATCCTACTTGAAAAAGAACCGAAGGTGTCTTTCTCCCTGTCCTTTCCGAGTCCCTCCTCTGAAGCTCCCAAACAGGGCCAAATGTCAGTGTCAGCTTTCAGCTCTAACTAACTCTGAGCCTCAGCCTGCTCCCTTCGCTTCTCCCGCTCCTGACACCCACTCTGGAGAGCCCCGAGGAGGAGCCAGGGGTGATTTCATCCCGCTGGGAGGAAAAGCTGCATTCCCACATCTCCCAGCCCTGCCCAAAGTCACCTCTGCAGCAGCCACATGCCCCAGTGAGGAGGGAGGAGAGCCAGGTACATTTGGAATTTAAAGCTCCTCAAGTTTCAAAAGGAATCATCATAATTTCATGGAGAAGTCGGGAGCTCCAAGCGGAACACAAAGCAGCAGTTTCCCAGGAAAGCTGAAAGTTTTCACCAGGCTGCACAGTGGATTAGCAAAGTGCCTCCCTCTCTGTTTTAAAATGCACAAACAGGGCTGAGAGGCAGCACTGAACAGCTCCAAGATTGCCAAGGAATGCAATAAATCAGCTCTGAACAAGTGAAGGACTCGAGCCCTTGGCACAGATAATTTTATATAAAAATATCCCCTGATGCTGTTCTGGAGCCAAGGCAGCAGAAGGACATGGAATGGGGATGGACAGAGGGCCTGGGAAGCCAGGCTGGACACATCCCAGGTGGATCACCTGCCTCACAGACCCAATCCAGGCTCAGGATGCCCCTTTGGAACCCCGGGGATGCTCCTGGTCCAGGACAAGGCTCCAAAGGGAGCAGGACTAGGCAGGGGCAGGGAGGGAAGGCTGGGCCTGGTTTGTGGCTGGGAGCCATTCCATGCTGGACACCTCTACAAGGAGCATTAATTTCAGATTAAACCACAGCCCTTTGGATCAAACCCCTCCCAGCCTCTGGGCACAACCCCCAGGAGAGAGCTGAGCCCCCAGCTTTGGCACCCATTGCCAAAGGGGTTCAGGCTGGGATAGAGCTGCAGCTCCTGGGGTGTCCCAGGGCATTTAACAGCTCCTAAAGGTGGAGCAAAGGGACACCACAGCCCCTGCTGCACTCTCCATCGGCCCTGCTGGCCCCTGCAGGCACTGGGAGACCACAGTGAGGTCACCCCAAAGCTCCTCTTCCCCTGGCTGGACAATCCCAGGGGCTCAGGGATCCCAGGGCCAGCTCTGCCCTGGCCTCGGGGAGTTCTGCAGTGCCTCCTCTGCAAAGGGCACTCCAAGAACCTCACACTCAACACAGAATTAGGTGGGAGCTGTAACAAAAGCCACCACTGACAACCAGGGGACAAAGGAACAAAATGTCGTGAAATGAAGCTCATGGCAGAGAGGAGCCTAAGGAGCTGTTGTGATGCTTTAAGACCTAATCCATCACCTTTTCTTCTTGCTGGCCTTTTAAATTTTTCTTTTTTTCCTTTTTTTTTCTTTTTTTTTCCAGGGCAATTTCATAAAAATAGATGTGACTCTCGGATGTTGGCGCTGTGGGGAAAAGTAGATAAAAGGCAATAATGCAACTAATGGAAATAAACTTTACAGCATTAACTGGTCAGGAGCACAGGACAAACCCCCAGCTGGTAGGGAAATGATGTCATCTTTTTATTTTTTACTTCTTTTTTTTTTCCCCTCTGGCATATCAATGCATAAAACTCAGATGTGAGGACACAGGTTTCCAGGGGACAGATAAGAAAGACAAAATGAGTCATTTCAGAGCAGCAAGATGACAGCAAAGACTTGTGCTCCAGCTCCTCCCTTAAAAAAAAAACCTGCTGAATCAAGGGCCAGATGTTGCTGCAGCTCAGGTTGGTCTCTGCAGCTCTGGGGGATTGTGTCTCTCTCCAGGGAGTGCAGAGACCCCCAGACCCGAGGAGCAAAATAACTTGTTCAATAGGGATTAAAAACAACCCAGAAATCCCCCTCATTTTGGATTTATTGGGTCACATTTCCAGATTTAGATGGGGCATCTTTATCAACTTCAGAGCATTTTCACCTTGTGCCTCCAGAGAGGATTTTCTGTCTCTGCCTTCCTGCAGCAGCCCTGGGCTGTTCAGCACAGAGAGGGCAGCGAGGTTAATCTGGGAAGGAAGAGAAAGGAGAAATCCTGGGGGGCTCAGCCACCTGAGGTCACTCCCTGAGACAGAGATTTGTGCTCCCTGTCCTTTTCCCAGAGCCCAGGCATCCTTCCCCTGCCCGTGTTGTCAAACACACCCTGGGACATAAAATACACATCAATGATCAGTGGCTCAAACAGAGCTGCTGTTAATTAGCAGGTACGTGGTGCCCTGGCTGTCAAAGTGCTCTCCTAATACTGAACGATTGAACCTTGCAGCGCTTTCCTTGTGATGAATTAGGGGCGGTTATCCCACGGGGTCTGAGGCAGATGGGATGGGGCATGCAGGGCTGAGATTTCCAAGCTTTCGTCACTCCTGACGGTCACTGGGAAACAAAAATGCTTCAGCCTGTGCTGGAACAGGGCTGGGGTCTGGGATGGCCTCGCCTCTCAGTGTGTCTGTCCCTCTGCCTGTCCTTCCTGCCCTCCTCACGAGCAGTGGCTCCAACATCCAGCCAGGAAAGGAATTCAGAGAGTGGGAGGAGAGCTAAAAATCCCCTTTGTCAGTGCTAGATTTGCTATAAAGCTGCAGGACTGAGAGTCAGCGTGCTGTGCTCCAGCAGGGCTGTCAGCAGTGGACAGCTTCCCCCAGGAAAATCAGGAAAATGCCCTCTTGTCGTTCCACATCTCCCACTGACCCACGTCCTGACAGGAGGAACAAGCCCTCATTAAGGCAGGATTGCTGCTTGGGACACGGCAGTAATGAAGGATGAAGGAAATCAAAGCCTTGCTGCTCACAGTTATTAGCACCAATCCAGATGTCTCGAAATTATTTTTTCAGCCACAATAGATAATTTTTGAATGATGTGCCTAACAAGGGCGAATGCTGCAGCCAGAGGAAGCCATCTATTAAGTGAACAAGTGTATCTTCAATTCCTTCAAAACAGAACAGGCTTTAATCAGATCTTCAAAGCCAGGACAGAAATGTTCTGTGTCTTTCAGAAGGAGTTCCTGCAGAGGGGATGGTGGCAGAGGGGTCTGACACGAGCCTGTGCTGAGCTCAGAACTTCTGCCATGAGCTGGAGAGCAGGGTCTGACACTCACTGGTGTTTTCTGCTCCAGCAAGGACTGAACTCACCCTGTCAGTCACAAACCTGGGGCTGTTGCAGCACAGATGTCCCAGAGGAATTAAAGGAGTTCATCACCGAGCACATCCCTTCCCCCTGGATGCTCAGCTTCAGCACAGCTCGAGCTTTCCCTGCTCTGTCCTGAAATTCCTGAATGCCATGGATCTTTGCTAGGTCAGGTCCCAAAAGACGAGTGAGGTTCCCACCACACCCTGAGCACCCAAGGGCGTCACCAGGACCCAGGGATGTCACCAGGACACAGCTGGTATCTTGGCATGAGGACCAACCTGTGCAGGAGGGGCCTGTTGAACCCAAACTGTGATTTTCTCTATAAAAAATGTGTTATTTGGCCTCTCCCAGAGCTCTCCCCTCCCAGGTAAACGATGCTGCTGGAGCGGAAACGAGCACCGAGACCTTCAGAGAGGAGGGCTGGGAGCTGCTGGGTGTTCTCCCAGTGTGGAATAGTTTGGAGGAGAAGGGCCTGGGGCTGTCTGAGGGACCATGAGGGACCACCTGCCTCAGGCCTGGGGTTGGGCTGGCACCCAGGGACAGCCTGGCAGCTGCAGGGCACAGGGGGACACGGGCAGGACCTGCGGAGAGCAGGGACACGGCGCAGGGAGCCACGGGGAGGGGGCCCAGGGCTCTGTCCTCCCAAACCGCAGCAGGGGAGGGTCCCCCTGCCCGGGTGGGCTCCTCACGGCCAGCTCGGAGCTCTGCTGGCCTCACCCAGCCCCGCTGTGCCTGGGGAGCATCACGAGCGCGTCACAGCCGCTCATCAGCGGTAATTATTCAAGGGTGCCCCAGGCTAGAACAGTGGATTTAAATGCAGAGCAGCGAGCGGGGTCAGAGTCTGTGGGACTTCGTTTCTCATTTCCTTCAGTTCTTCTCTTTAAAAATGGATTTTTGAGCTCCTGAGGGTTCCCAGCTGCCCGCGCAGGCCCTGGCGCTCGGCGGCCCCGCGCTGAGGGCAGCAGGGGCCCGGCACAGCCTCCCCTTCCCCGACCCTCTGGAAATCCACACCCGGGCAGCCCCTCTGCGCTGGGAGGGGCGAGGCCCCGCCCCGTTGCTGTGGGGTTGTACCAGGGGCATTCCCTGTGCCTGGAAAGCAGGCAGGGAATAGCAGCGTGTCCCGCAGGCACCCAGGGGCTCCTGGACTCGAGCTCAGCCGAGCCAGATCTCTTTGCTTCCCACCATTTCCACGGTCCCTCCTTCCCTCCTAAACGCTGCCTGTGGGACACAGGGTGAGAAAGTCTTGGAGGCACTAAAAGCTCATTTTTTTTCCCTCCCCGGTGGGCATCAACCCCTGATGAGCCCACTGAGAGTATCAAACCAAGGCTGCATCACCCTGCAGAGCTGGTGCTTCAGGGCTGCATCCGACTCTGGAACTGAAACATTTAACAAGAAACCACTTCCTGATTAACAGGACGATCATATCATTCTGCAGGTAATTCCTTGGCTTTGCAAGAGGATGGCCTAGAATCCCTTTCCAGGAAAAAACAGCCACAGCACCACAGAGTCCTCCCCAGGGATGAAGTTCGTCCCTCCTCCCTCGTCCTCCCCCTCCCCTGTGGTCCCCTGACTACAACTTCAGTCATTAGCTATCGAATTAGTCCTGGCTGCAATCTGCAGCAATGCTTATTTGGGCCTGCAGGCAATTCCCTCACCTTTTAAATGCTACTGGGGAGTGCTTAGGATCCCTTTTCTTTTTTTTTTTTTTAATAAAACCAATTTCAGTTAATTTAATTATAGCTGGGATTTAATGTTTAAAAGCCATCAGCTTAATAAGTACCAGGGATGTGTATCATTGTTATCAGCATCTTTGAAAACTGCTGAACAATGTCTGCACCATTTAGGGATGCAGAGATGGAGCTGGGAGATAGCTCCATGCAGCTGCCTCCCCTCCAGATCCCAGAGCCACTTCCAGGCTCTCCAGCCCGTGTTCCTGCATCGCCCAGGCTGTGCCCTGTGGAGAGCAGGGATTTGCCCCCACCTGGCCCTGTGAGCCTGCCCAGTGCTCAGACCCACATCACTCCTCTGAAGGTCAGCCCAGCCCAGCGACATTTTCATTTATTCTGAGCCAAAAGCTCATGTGTGAACGTGGCTGAGCTTCGTCCTGAGAGCTGGAGCCACGGGAGCGTGTGCCCGGGGAGGAAAGTGGGTGTGCCCACAGCAGCTGGCACCAGGGCACCCAAAAATCCCTCCAAATCCTTTCCTGACTCCAGGGCTGGTGTGGGATGTGCTGGCCCTCGCCTGAGAGGATCAGTATTCATCTCTGGCCCTCTATCACGGAGCACCTGCTTCCCAGATCCCTGCTGAGCCATTCTTCCTTGGGAAAAGTGGATCTGATTCTCATTTATGCCAAAGTCAGGAGTCCGCAGCTCCTGGCCAGCTAGAGGAGTTTGGAAACACCTCCAAGCCCTTTCAGGGACAGGCTGAAGCTTTGCCAGGACTCAGTTCCCTCCCCCTGAACAAACACACACAAAACTCTCACTGCCTGCTCAGGGGGTTCCTGCTGCTCTGCCAAGGGGGAAATTGCTGCCTAAGGTGCAAATCTCTGCCCAGGGTGGAAATCTCTGCCCAACGCGCAAGGCACAACCCAGCTCAGCTCTGAGTCCACGAAGAGCCTCGGTGCACAAATGGCTCTGCTGAGAATAACAAATTATCATCTTATCTCCACTGATGCTGCATTTTATTGCTTCTTAATATTTTTCCTGGGCTGTCCATGGCCTTTTATCATCTCTCCTGCACTTGATCACAGCTTTATGGCCCTGCTGTTCCCTCCCCATTTTTTTTACCCTCTGTCTTATTGGTCTCTATTTCTCCCTTCCAAACAAAGGCTTTTTGCAGGCACCTCATCCCAGCCTGGCTGCGGATATTCCTCAAGGTTCAGTTGCTTTCTGCATTGTTATTTGCAATTTATCTGATTCCAAAACCTGACATTATTCTTGGCGGTGATATACAGTTGTCTGGCTCTTGCTAACCATGTGCAAGCACATTATTCTGCATTGACAAATTTTATTTATTTATTTAGCCGCCCTCCCTGGTTCAGAGCAGCATTCACTGAATTACGGATTTTGATGTCTGCAAATCATAACCCCATCACGCAGATAAGACAGAATTCATTACTGCAGGCCCTGCCATCACATGGAGGAATTTAGGTCAGACTGCTTTGTCCTTGGACAGCATCCTGGGTTTCAAACTCATCCTGCACAAGTTCTGTGTGCAACACCAGGGACTCCTTCCACTGTCCCAGGCTGCTCCAAGCCCCATCCAGCCTGGCCTTGGAACCTTCCAGGGATCCAGGGGCAGCCCCAGCTTCTCTGGGCACCCTGGGCCAGGGCCTCACCTCCCTCCCAGGGAAGGATTTCTTCCCAATATCCCATCCAAACCTGCTCTCCATCAAAGAGCCATCCAATGGTACCAAGGTCACCTTCCAGCTTTTGTTCTATTTGAACTGGTGACCTTGAGGAGAAAGACACCATCAAACCCTTGGGCTGCTCAGTCATGGATTGATGCCAGATTTGTCCCTCCCTGTCCAGGGCTGCTGTGTGTTAACCAGCCAGGGAATCCTGTCCAGGAGAGCCCTGCATTGCAGTGAGGGAGCAGCTCCCTTAATAGGGATGTAAAACATTTTTTAGTTAGAATTCAGCCAACAACACAGCCAATGACACAAATTTAGATTATCACCAAGAACTATCGAGCACGAAGCAAGGAAAATAAATCACAATGCAGCTGCTTAGTGAAGGAAGTGGTGAGAATTTGGTGGTGGTGCCGCAGTTTCCTTGGGCTACATCCCGTATTTTACTCATTATGAGCTTCCAAAGGGAAATTTGAAGACTGAAGGCTCCATTTGCAAAGCGACTTCAGGCAGGGTCATTCTCTTTCTGTCCACTGGCTGTGCCCCTTTCTGGATTCTCTGTGTTGGGCCCCTGTCACCCTGGAGTTGTTGGCAGGTTGCAGCAGCGGGGCAGAAAATGCAGGGAAATTTAGTAGGGAAGGGATGTAATTAATTTTTACCACCTAAAAACCTGGCTTAAAAATTAGGGAATAAGAGTAGCAATGAGGAATCCTCTCTATCTTCCTACAGCCACTATAATAAGAGCTGGCTTTCATTTTTTACAGGGATAAGTTGGGCTAGCTCTGAACCCAGTGGGTCAGACCATCCTGCAGCCCACACACAGATCTTTCAGTAGAAGGTGCAAAACAATGTCAGAGCAAGTAATTGCTCAAGAGAACTTCTGCAGAACTGACCCTAAGTCCTCACAGAACCACTTACGAGACACACCAGCTCTTGGGGTTTTTAACACACAGAACCTCGGGAAAAATGGGACATCTTTCCACTTTTTAATAAATTATAAATTTATTTATTATTTAAATTATATAAATTCATTCAAATTATATCTTTTTATAAATGATTTCAGTAAGTTTCTTATATCCTGCATCCAGGGGCAATCCATGGAGCGGCACTGCTGGAACAGGCAAGGGTCAGGGTGACAGTGATGGGCAGCAGTCCTGGGGCTCAGGCTGGCCGTGAATCCTTGGATCAGGGTGGGAACGGGGCACGAGGGAAAGGGGATCAGGTGGTGGACAGGACAGAGGGATGCAGGGACAGAGCAGCCCAGGGACAGCGGGGGGGCTGCAATCTCTGGTGGCTCCCAAAACCCCCCCACCACCTGATGCTCTCTGGTTTATGAAGCAGGAGCTTGCTCACAAATTTGCATTTCCTGTGACAGCAGCAAATGTACTTAAAGCAAAGCCAAGCCCACAAACAGCTCTTTGGCTCGGTTCTGAGTGATTTCACTTTACAGCTTCGAGGGGATAAATCCAGAGCAGAGCCAGTCCCACATGGCAAGGCAGGAACGATCTTTCTGGAGTCTCAGGAGCAGCTAATTGGTGTCTAACCTAAATCATAAAGAGCCCTGTAATTATACTGCTCAGAATTAACACAGAGGGCTTCTAAAAAAGTCCATTTTTTAAGTTAATTTACACAATTCCGAGACCTGTCGCTTTATTCCGAGCAATAAAAGCAGGGATGCTCCGTTCAGCTCCGTGTTCTGTTCGCTCACACAGGGCCTGTGCCAGCTGCAGCAGCACAAAAAGCAGTTTTCAATTTATTTTTATGGCCCCTCTCTAAAAGCATTCCATTACAGGAATATTACAGAGGATGAAGTTTCCAAGCACCACGAGCAGTTTATTTGCTTGTTTTGCTGGGATGGGATAAAGAGGGACTGGCAGGAAATGTTGTTCCAGCTCCATGGGCTGCGTTCAAGGGTCAAGCCCTGTTTGCCCAGGGCTCCCCACTTTTCCTTCCCCAAGGGGTTTTTAGAGACAGACCAGGCTGAAACTTCACTTTTGGTGTTGTTGTACAGAGGGGTTTTGGGATGTGAAATGGGATTTTTCAGTCAGTTAGGAAAATTTAGAGAAGGTCTAGCGTGGGGCATGGCTAGCAAAATATTCTGAGCAAAAGGAATTTTGGTTGTGCTGTTTAAATAAATAAATAAATAAATAAGTTAAAGTATTGGAAAAAAGTTTCACTGTAAATGAAGCTCTGAATTTTCAGCTGGCAAATAAAGCCACATATTTAAACCAATTATTTTATGGCATCTGAACCTTGAATAATCCAGCAAGCTTGGATAGGAATTACATAACTGTGTTCTTAAATAAAGCAGCAAACTCGGACAGGAGGTCCAAACCTGTGTTCTTACCCCAATTCACAAGATGTCCCTGGAATACCTGACCTGCTAGGCCACAATATTTCCAACTATTAAACGTGGAGCCAAAGAAAATACACAAAAGAATTCTTTTTGAAAGCCCATTCTGGGGTTGTTTCTCCAAGTGATTACGTGAAGTGCAGGATCAGAGCTCACCCACTGTCCTGGCCAAATTGGAGAGTTACACTCAGAGTAATTGCTATCCAATAAAGAAAATAAATAAAAATATACAGCCAGGTCCTCCTTTCCAAGTCTTTACAATCCTCCACGAACTAATCTTTCCCCTGTGGTGTTGCACTGAACAATTTGATATTTTATTGCTTTTAGGGTTAGAAATTCACTCACTGTATTATGGACTCGAGGAAAAAAAATGGAAGAAAAGATTTGTGTCTTCTTTGGACAGTAAAGCCAACAAATCTCTTCCAGTGCTTGGTTAGAAAATACAATTAAGGAGACTGTAGTGGACTCTCTGGAAAGAAAATTGTCTGGATTGAGATGTGAACAGCCTAAAAGCCAAACGTGTAAAAATCAATCCTTCCCAGCCCTTTGGGATATGACTGTTGGGGAAAAGTTTGCTCTGATTTTCCTGTGCCCTGTGTGTGTGTGTATAATTCCTCAAGCAATCAATAGAAATCCCTGAAACGAGAAACTGAAGCTCTCCAAGCCTGGCCCAGCTCGCAGGTGAGGAGGGGCTGCTCAGGGTTTCAGGCTGGCTGTCAGATCTCATCCTCAGAGTCCCCAGACTGTGCCTGAGGGACAGATTCCTGCAGCCTCCATCCCTGCCCAGTGTCCTCCAGCACGGGGGGACCTTCAAGGCTGCCACCTCTGTCCCCAGGACAGGATCACCCAGTGCCACCCCCGCCCTGGGCAGGGACACCTTGCACTGTCCCAGGGTGTCCAGCCTGGCCTTGGAACCTCCCAGGGATGCAGGGGCAGCCACAGCTGCTCTGGGAATTCCCTTCCAGGGCCTCCCCACCTTCCCAGGGAACAATTCCTCTCCAATATCCCATCCAGCCCTGCCCTCCGTCAGCTTACATACATATAGATATAAAATCAGAAAAACAAGGATCTATGGATTCTGGGAATAGGACACAGCGAGGACCAAGCTCCACAGGTGGCATCCCACCCCCACCAGCCCCTGATGTCAGTGACTCCCAGGCTGCTCTCTCACAGCTCATTTCCCTGTTTTCCTTGTGAGCCCCTGGCACCACCAGCACCAGGAGCCTCCAGCCAGAGGTTTGTATCCTTATAAATATGGATAATGCTGAGGGATGTCAGGAACCCTGTCCTCAGGCTCCCACCTCCAGCAGTGGCGGAGCCAGGGATCTCTCCATTCTGGGCCTGGACCTTTCCTGTTCAGGCTGCACTTGAGGCCGTGCTGCTCCAGTCAGATCCCATTTTATGAATCATCAGTTAAATATATGTAAAAATCAATTACATTCTATCAGTGTGCCCCGCATCTTAACCGATGCCATCTTTCATCTTCCTAATGATCCAGAAGATCTGAAAATAATTAAAAATCACTCTTGAGGGGCCAACCTTGTCTCTCCTTTCTCTTTTGCGAAAGAGGAATTTCACCTTCCAGGGAGATGTGACATCCTGAGCCAGGGCAGCAGCGGTTTGATGAGGGGATTATTGCCAGGGGAAACGGAGTCAGCTCCTCAGCAGGACGGGCTGCACTGACCCAGCCACTCACTCCATGAATTCCGGGGACCAGGGGCTTCCCTGGGAGCAGGGAAATGCAAACCAAGGTGCTTTGATGGGAGTTGTTGGGCTGGTTGGAAGCTGTATCGTGTAGAAATTGCAGAACAATGTAGGGACAACCCCATTCCAGAGGGCTGCTGCAACACCCTGGAGTTCACCAGCACACCAGCACCGGGCTGCAGATTTACAGTCAAATTGAATTTTATGCCTCACACTTCCCTCTTCTCACATTTCCAGTGAGATTGCTCTGATCCAGGACCAAGATTCCCATTAAGTTCAGACAGTGGAAGCATTTCTGGAGCTCCTGGGTTACAGCATGGTGCTGTCACCTGCACAGACCCCAAAGCCCGAACAGAGCGGCCTCCTTGAGCTCATTTTCCTATTGTCTGGATAACAAACGCAGCCCTGGAGCAGAGAGGACACTTACAAACAGCTGCTAGCAAAGAGCTGCTCTTTAATGCCAGCCAATAATGTCACGCTCCTCAGTCTTCCCAAATTCCAGCGATTAGCAGTGACCAGCTCTGCTCTCCCCTGATGCATCACTTAACCCCGTAATTGGAAAATCCATCCCGTGCCTGCCCTGAGATTGATGGTGTCACATTAAACTGGGTTTTTCCAGCAGACAGAGCCATCACAGCACAGTGGGCCCGTCCTGGGCACCCCTGCCCCGTGCCCAGCATGGGGGGATTGTTATCAGCAATTCCATTGATAAGGCAGCAGCACAGCTCAGAGCCCACCACGCTCAGGGCACATTAAGATGTCACAAATAGATTCTTTCAGGTTTTTTTGCAAGGAATAATTTCATTAATTTCATTCCTCATCCCAAAGCAGTGCTCTGCAGGAGCAGAGGGAGCCGTGTCGCGGTCACTGGGGTGAGGGGGTGCCTCTTTCAGCCCTGGGGCTCCTTCAGGGCTTGGGATGGGGGCAGGATCTGTATCCACCCAGAGGCCTCCTGCATTCCCAAACTGCCTCCCCCTGGACTGAGCTGCTCCATCCCCTCATCCCAGCTGGGGCATGGAATGGGCATTGATGCCAGAAAGGGGAAATCCCAGCGCAGTGACCTGGGCTGCAGCACAAAGGTGGCAGGGTAAGAACCTCTCTGAGGAGGGAGATTAATTAAATGTGAGAGCTGCAGCACTGCCCATCCGAGGAAATTTCACATTCCATGGGAACAGGCCTGGAAATATTCCCAGCGGGTTTATCTTCCTAGGCAGAAATGTGATTTAATAGAAGAATTCTCCTTCATGAGAATATCCCTGGGCAGGATTTCTGGGTGGAATTGGGAAGCAGTCACAGAGTTCATGGTCTGGATCAAACCTTGCTGGCTGAATCAACACAGCTTCGTGCATTTTAATGCACACCTTTAATTTCACAGGAATGTTGGGCCAGTTCTTGCAGGAGTAAAACAACTGATTTATTTTCAGGTGAACTAAAAATCCAGGTGATTTCAGCTCCCCCCATATATTTTCTCCAGCAAGATAAGGAAAGACAAGCAGACCTGAGAAAGCAGTGGCTTGAAATCCTCCAGTGTTACTTTTAACTTGGATTTAAGCCACTCTTGCTTTCTCTAAACTTCCAGAAATAGAATGGCACTGAAATGACAGCAAACCTATCAGGGATGTTTCCTAACAAACCACTGAATAAGTGGATTTGGCCTGAGCTGTTTCTAGAAACCCTGCATTTCCTAGACAAGCTCTGCTACAAAAAAAAAGGGGAAAATCAATATCTATTAGATTAGCTGCATTCCAATTTGGACTCAGCATTTCAGACTTGGCCAGTTTTAGGCAGATTAAACTCCCAGTATTGGATCCCTCCCGAGTTTCAGGGTCATGGAGCTGACCCATGGATTAGGGAATGGAAAGGGACGTCGTGGTTCCAGGGAGGAACTGCAATGGCAGCTCCAGTTCAGAGCAGAGCTGCACT
>NW_008239334.1:558800-568056 GCF_000691975.1 Corvus brachyrhynchos
TCTCCCTGCAAGATGCACTAAAATCCTTAAACGAAGATCAGCGAGCTCTGCTCTCCCCTGTCCTGGCCTTCCCATCGCCGGCTCCTGAGCTCTCCTCATCCCCTGGAACTCAGAACGAAACGAGGCCAAGGCTTTATTCTCCGGTGGGCACGCTGTAATTAAGAAATGACTCAGTGAAGGAAATCTGGGGAGCAGTTCTGGCGCTCCGTTCTGCCCGGCTGGCGCAGGGAAGGGGCCGTGCCCGGCTCGCCGGCTGGCACTGCCAGCGGGGCCCTTCCCTCCGCAGCTCTGCACTCTCAGCAGGCCTTGGGATGAGCAAAAACCACCCCGAAATTCCCTCAAATGCTTCACTGAAATTGCTTTCCATTAAAACAAAGGAAAGGCAAGGAAGAGAGAGGCAGGAACAGCGTTTCACAGCACACACCGTTATGCAAAGGAGTCTTTGACCTGGCTGTGCTGGGTGACTCCCTTTGCTCAGTATTTGCATAGAGAGGAGTTTGCTTCACCCCAAGTCAGAGGCTGCCCTGGCCTCCCCATGCAAATGTATTTAAATGAAATCTATCCAGAGCTGTGAATGACATGCACAGGGAATAAAGTCCATCGGCTACGAGTGGGTGCTTTGTAGTCTTGATTGAAAATTGTTTTCATGTGACAGAGAAGGTGCTTAGGAGAGTAAAAAAAGATCATTCAGTGAGTTAGAAAATTACTCCAACTTCTAGACCATGTCAAACTAAATAAAACCCAAACAAACTCTGGCAAACGAATGAATAATTTACAGCAGCAGCTTCTGTATCTCAGCAGAGAACGCAGCCCTGGGGCTTTGTACTCACGGTCTCTGTCCATGGGCTGGTGCTGGAGCCTCTCTGCTCCCCCTCAGAGCCTCCTACACCCAAACAGCTCCCAAAATCTGGGTTTTCCTGGGGTTTTAGCCCTGGTGGGAAGCAGCAGCTCCAGGGAAGGAGCAGCAGTGCCAGGAGCCACACGTGGCTCTGACCCTGAGCACACACACCTGACCTTCCCACCCGCATTTCGTGCTTCCCACACACTTCCTGGTCTGTTTTCATCCTCATTGCAGGAGCAGGGTCACTCTCCAGAGCTGTTCCAGAGAGCCTGGTGCTGCCCAAACCAAGCCCTGCCAGACCTCATGTCCTGCTGGAATTCTACATGCTTACAACCGAAATCCTCCCCTCTGTGTCTCTGGGGGGTCTGGAGCCCTGGTCCACGTCACCCAAATGCCAAGATTTCCTCACCTCGTGCTCCTCACTGAACTGGGTTACCTGAGCTGCTGACCTGGCTGGGAAATGCTCCACATCTCATCCCTTCCCAGCCCTCTCCTCACGGTTTGAGAAATGCTGAGGAGGAGGAATATCTGAGATAAGGAGCTAGAAATGTACAATCAGGAACAGCAACGTACGGAAGGGATGAAGCAAAGAGATACAGGAAACACAGAGGAGGTTGATTTTTATTTCCTTACACAAAGGAACATGAAAAACAACCAGGACCGGGATGTATCTAAGGGGAAAAAAGCCAAATACGAAGCTTGTTGAATTCAACAGAGAGATCCTTCTTTGCTTGAGCAGCTTTGAGCCAGACACGGAGATAAAGGAAAGAAACCAGAACCTGAGCTGGGATAAAAGCAGGCACCAGATGCCAGATTTCTTCTGGTAGCTGCCGGGGTGATGGGTCAGTGGTGATGGATTGCAGAGGAGGAGCCAAGAGCAATGACAGAGGGCTCCTGGCCCAGGGCCAGTGGCTCTCAAGGATTTGGCTGCGTTTAAACTCCCACCATTCGTGCAGGGACTGGGGTAACTTGTCTCTGCCAGGCTGTTTATCAGGACAAAAATCCCTGAATGGAAAAACACAATCTCTATTACATGCTTGTGTGTAGCATTAATAATCTGTCAGAGCAGATGACAACAGTCCTGATTAGAAAAATGGAAAGGAGGAAGGTCTGGGGGGAAATTTATTCAGCTCTGCTGATCCAAAATTCCCATGGTTTGCTCAACATCCAACCAACACGAAGTAAAGGTTCCCTGACAGGTGAATTAAAGTGGGAACTGGCTGAAGATTCGTGCCCTTACAGTTAGACACTGGAAACAACATTAATGCACATAAATATTGATCAGAGCAACACAGAAATCAATCTGGAGGTTCCTCCCTAACTGGAACAGGAGCTGAATCCCTGGCAGGGAGCACCTGAGTGGGCAGCAGGAGGGGAAAAGGGGGGATGTGGTCCCAAAGAAGGTGTGGAGCAGGCAGGAGGATGGATAAATGTGACAGGAATGGCCCAAAGCTGGGATGCAGAGCTGGGATGGTGCTGTAAGTGATGTGTGGAGTGCAGACAAACATAAAGCCCCAAGCAAACAGGCAGCTAAAATTAAATGTACACCTCTAACAAACTCTCCATTAGCACAGAGCCATAAGAACATCAGTTTGTGTCAACAGAGCATTAAAACAAACTGATCTCTGTTCTTATATTTACGTTCTGCAGGAACAGAAAGATGTCTCAAAAGCTTTTAACTTCTCAAGTAAACCAGCCACCAATTTCTGACCAGCTAATGTAAATAATTCCAGGCCTGAATTTCCCCACTAGAAAAAAACAAAAAACTTCCTATTTTAAGCATTTCATTTTGCAAATAGATTGTTTACTTCAATAAAAACTCGGGAGGAAGCAAAGAGTAAAGATTAGAATGGACATTTAAATTAAGCTATAACTATTTGGCATCCAATCTGTCCATAATAATAAGATGAAGATCTGCAGCTCCAGGAGCTGGAGCACACACAGTTGCTGAGATTAGGAGCCCTCATGCTTCAGGTTATGAAATGATGGAGGTCAGGAAGCAATTTTCTTGCATATATTGCTGACAGGCTGGAGACATTGCAGGAATTTTTGCATATTTTTTGAAACATCAGTTATAAGTCACTGTCAAGAAGAAGAGCCCAGACAAGGGGGATATTACTTTTTATTTCAATGGATTTCAAAAGAAGAGCTGGCTCCTGCAGCTCTCACTGTGACAAAAGTCCCTGCTCCTGTCACTGCTGGGCAGTGACATCAGCAGTGACATCACCAGGTGGCTCCGTGATCTGAGCCCTAAATCCAGCCCAGCCCTGCTGGGCTCTGCGGGGCTGGGACAAAGCCGAGCCATAAAAGCAGGGCCAGGGTGGCAGTGGGGAGCAGGAGGGGGCTGGGGGGGGGGGGAAAAAGGGGGAGCCATAAAAGCACAGCCAGGGTGGCAGTGGGGAGCAGGACCTGCAGCCCGGCCTGCCCTAAGCAAACTCAGCCCCAGGGAGTGTCCTAAAACCGGCTGGGAAGGAAAACCCTGGGATAAGTACCTGGGAAAGCAGCTGTTTCTTTGGGAACAAAATAAACTCTATCACTGGAGAGGAAAAGACATTCTCCTCTACGCCAGTAATGCCTGCTCCTCTCCTTGTGTGGGAATAATTCATCCCAGCACTCCCAGTGATGTGCTGAACCCAAAATTCCTGCCAGGGTTTGTCCCATGGAGAAACCCAACCCAGCCAGCCGGGCCATGGGGAAAAGGGACAGGGAGCCCAGGGCTGCACCCTCTGCAGGGAAAATAAGAAACGGAATTGCACCACCGTGATGTGAGTGTGGGGGATATGCCTTTGTGTCTTTGCAAGGAATAATGGTTTACAAAAATAAATCTCTCTTCAAAGTGAAGTGAGTCATTCACAGCAGCCTCTTGAACATGACAAACAGCTCATGGAGCAAAACAAAGAGGAGATCTTTCAGTCTCATTACCAAGACTGAATGTACTCCCCGAGCACTAACAGCCACTTATGATTTATGCTGGTAAAAATCAATCGTATTTCATTGATTTCCAAGATTAAGAAACAACAAAAAAAGTTTGGTCAAACCTGGGGAATGGTTTTATCTTCAGGTCTGACTCCAGTGCTGCCAGGCAAATTGATCAGGAGAAGGGTGGGCACATGTTTTACATGCAGAACTGAATATTTCATATGGAGCTACCAAAGGATATCAAGCTTTGGGTTTACACCACGAAATTCCTGTCAGGTAAATCCCAGAGTCAAACCCAAGGTCATTTCTGATAACAAGATGGCAGAATTTCACCCAGATGCAGAGAGAGGGGAGGAAAAAAAGAGATTTTTGGCAGTTCGGGTTTGGATTGATAGTATTTAAGCACTTCGAAGCCTGACTCATAATTGGTGCCAGATGCTCTCAACACACATAGGAGAAGGCAGCCTTTGTTCCATAAATTAATATTCTATAAAAAGCCAGGCAGCCAAAGGCTGTGGGAGGGAGCAGGGAGGGCTCCCTGGGTGACAAAGGTGATGCCAGCACATCAGGAGACTCTCTGGGAATCACCCGGTCCCTGCCCGTGGAAGAGGACACAGGGACGGTCCCCTTGAGCTGTGGGATGTGCGGCAAGGGCGAACCAGGTGCCACCACGGCCCCAGGGCGGTGGTTCCTTGGCACGGCTGGAGAGAGAGGAGCCGTGTTTGGGGTCGGATGGATGGGGCAGTGAAACCTCACAGCCCAAATCCCTGCTCAGGCCCGGCCCTACTGAGCCTCCTGGCCCCGATTCACATCCGAGAGTCACATCCATGGTGCTGGGGCTGCCCCATCCCTGGCAGTGCCCAAGGCCAGGCTGCCCGGGGCTTGGAGCAGCCTGGGACACTGGAAATGTCCCTGCCCATGGAACAAGAGGAGCTTTGAGGCCCCTTCCCAGCCAGCCCATCTCTGCTGCGCTGCGATCCTGTCTCTGCTTTCCTAAGGGAGCCGAGCGCGGGGCCGCGATGGGATGGGGAGCATCGTTTGTGCAGTGCGGCAGGAGCGGCACTGCCGGGCTGGGCGAGGGCTCCGTCAGGGGCTGCAGATCCGAGCGCAGGAGCAGCTGCTGCTCTGCCCTGGTGCTCCTCACTGAGGAGAGCCCCGTGCAGGGTCCAGGGGTGCTCCTGACAAGGCTCTTACAGAAACTGCTAAATATTGCATGGGTACAAGGGCTGGGGAAATTGAAATAAATTGCAGAGGATATTTCCATGTTTGTGCATTTTGCAGGCTCGGAAGCAGCCGATTCTATTTGCATAACATATTGGACATTTGTCACGTTACATCTTTGCATATAAAGTGCTTCTCGGGGCAGGATTTGATGTTATCATGGCCATATCAGCTGTGCAAGGAGGCAGAGTTAGTGCTGGTACTGACACGGGACTCACTGAGAAACAGCCTCAGTGCCTGGTGAACTGAGCTCCCCAGCAGTGGGTAAATTATCCAGAGGAGAAATGAATCATTTAGAACCAAAATAATAATAATAATAGTAGTACATCTCTTTCTGAATCAAATGGGGCATCTCCTGAATCAGGTCCATCACCCAATGAATCCATGGATCCCCCAAGGAGAGGGAGGATTCCCCTACTGGAAGTGGTTCTGTATGGGCCCAGGGTGTTCAGTGCTTTGGCTCAGGAATTACAACCCCTTTTACATCAGAGCTCGAAGTTTAGCAAGGTTTAAACGCTGCTTGCACATGGCTATGGCAAGGAGGAAAGCACCCAGGTGTGCTGATGGAATTCAGGAACGTTGCAAGTTCATGAGGAAACCTTGAGTTATTCAAACAGATTTCCCCTGGGCAGATGTGGTTCCAAGGCTGTGGGGTAACCTCCCTTTTCCTTACAAGCCCTTTTGAATGGAATTAGGAAGTTAAGCCACTGATTCCTGAGGACATCAGCCTCATTCCAGGGATCCTGTGGGTGCCCCTGGATCCCTGGCAGTGCCCAGGGCCAGGCTGGACGGGGCTTGGAGCAGCCTGGGACAGTGGAAAGTGTCCCCACCCATGGCAAGGATGGCACTGGATGGGCTTTTAGCTCCCCCCAATCCAAAGCACACTGGGATTCCATGACTCTGCTTTTCCCATGAAATACTCAGTTTTGGTACCTGAGGCTTCCAGAAAGGTCCCCACACCGCCTCAGGAAGTCACAAGCCTGCACCGAGCTCCTGCAGCTTGGATGTTTCTTTGAAACATCACTATTTTAAATAATATTTCTTTCCAATGTTTTTCTTACCCTGATCAAAATACTGTGGAGTCTGCACATCTCTTTTAACTTAAATGAAGGAACTGCTATCAAATGTCCCCCACACAGGTCTGAGTTCAAAAAAACCCCTTCTAAATGTGCCTGGCTTGGGAGCAGGAGCCATCCACACTGGCAGATAATGCAGGAGATATTTTTCCATCTCCCTTTCATTTATTTAGCTGCTCCACATTTCAGCCTTCAAGTTGATTAACATCACCTGCTGAAGTTAATTAAAGTATATAGGATGTAATAAGACTAATATGTTTGAGTTCTATCAATCACAGAATCTGGTGAGTCAATATTTGAAATTAATATATCACAGAGGGGAAAATCCTCGACATGCAGCTGAAATTAAAGGAGGAGGGAGGGATTGCAGAGCACAGGGGGAGAACATTTTGGGGATAACTCGAGACAAGAGCTGCACATGCCCCGTTCCCACACCCTGAGGGACAGGGACTGTGCTCACACCCATCTAAAATCCTCCTGGTGTATTTTTAGGATATCAAGGACTAGTCAGAAAGCTGCAATCAAGCCTGGAACTCTGAGAGCCAGGGAAATTGGGTGGGTTTAAGCCTTTGAAATCCCTTGCCAGGAGGTATTTCCCAAGAAACATTCCCTTGCTTCCCCAGCCCTGTCCAGTGCTGCTTCCCAGGCATCCCAGCAGAGAAGGGGAAAGGGCAAAGTCCCAGGGAGCTCTGCCAGGGCAGTGCCAAACCCAGAAGGAGAATCCTTCCTCCACACACCAGGAGCTGCTGTCCATAGAGCACAATCCCAGCTCTGTCGGAAAGAGGAGGGCAGGGAAAGGGGAATGGGAGCCCTGGGGAAACTGTGCCTGTCCTGGCGCTGGATCCACCCCAGATTTCCTGCCCAGAGCAGAGGAGTTTTGCTCTCTGAAGGCACAGCTGTGAGATGTTTTTTGGCTGGCACAAGAAGCATCAAGAGGAGGGGAAGGATGGATGGAGAGAGACCTGGAAGAGCTGGAGACCTTCGGAGGGGACTTTGGGGGCGCAGGGCCAGCGTGGGACTGCGTGGAGCAGAGCTGCCCCAGTGTCTGCGCAGCTGCCTTAGTTACAGGGCCCTTCCTGCATAAAAGATTGAAATACAAATTTATCAGCCATTCAAATCACCAGCTACAAGATCCAGACGTGCCGTACGGCGAGGCCACGGTGCATTAATATTTATTGAGCTTGATTTGTTTAAGGAAATACACCGAGCTTTTGGCGTAGGCAATTTCTGTGGAATCAAACTGTGAAAGGCATTAATCACTGTCAATGATGTGTGTAGGGTACACAGAGCCCGTGGAAATAAAGGCTGGATAAACACACGCTGTGGGATGTGTGAAGGCTGGAGAGGGCTGGGGGCTGGCAGTTGGCAGGGGCAGGTGGTTGTGCTCAGGAACCTGCCAGGGAATCCCGGAGTTCCAGGATTCCAGGAAATTCCAGGAAAACCAGGATGGTTGGGGCTGGGAAGAACCTTAAAGCTCATCCAGTCCCACCCCTGCCTGGGCAGGGACACCTCCCACCATCCCAGGTGTCCATTACTCCCCTTTGGCAGGAAACTATCCACGGACAGAGGTCCAGGATGTGACCCTGGAGGGCACTTGGGGCAGGGGATGCCCAAGGACCTGTGCTCCCATGGGTCACCACCAGAATCCCCCTCTGGGGCTAAATTGGAGTCTTTCCAAGGAAGTTTTTTGGGAGCAGCCTGCCTGCAATGCAGCTTCTGCAATGGAAAATAACCTTGTGGCCATGAGGCTGCTGAATGACCACTGAAATATGGCATTTGTGGTTTCCATAGCAATTTTTTAAGAGGTTAAGGGGAAATTAGAGACACTTTCATTCTCCCCTCAACATCTTTTTATTGGGGTTTAAATGAGAGTGCTATTAAGAAAGAGAAAGGTTTCAGGATGTGTGTGTTCACAGGGGAGCTAAGCTTTAAACAGAAAAAAGTGTTAATAAAGGAATTTTAGAATTTAATCTGAGAGTTTATTTTCTCCTTTGCTGCCTTTCCTCCCCTGGGGATAGAATTCCTTCTTGTCCTGCTAAGGATTTAGGATGAAACCTTTTATATTTTTGGAAGCAGCATGAGACAGTCAGAAGTGAGAGTTTAGCAATTCAGAGGTCAAGGAAATGATGGCTGCTGACCCCTTTGTTCTGAGCCAGTGGCTCAGACAGACCATAAACAGATGAGGGACGTCCATCCCCTGCACCCAGCCTGGCTGGGAGGCTCAGATAAATTCGGGTACAAATCATTTGCACTCTCAGTTCCGCTCCTGACACCTTCCAAGCCCATGGAACGAGCTGGAAATGGAAAGCCCAAGCATGGTGAGAAAGGCTCTTTCTGCACGTCGGGGCTGAACCCAGGAGGAAGCTCTGGAAATCTTATCAAAATCCCACTGAAGGTGAGATTTCTGCTGTGCAGGTCAGGCTCAGGCCCTGAAAAACCCCGGAGGGCTTCGTTCAGGGGCTGAACCCAACCTGCAAACCCCAGGTCTGCTGCAGGATCAGCACCACTGAACTCTGGAAAGTTTCTCCTGTTCTTGACATGTAAAATGCTGATTTTTCTCACCCTTGCCTGGCTGGGGTCAGGCAGGGGAGTCCCAGTGCTACAGAGGAGGGAGGAGATTCCCTGATGGAGCAAAGGCAGTGTCAGCCCAGGGACGGAGCTGTCCCAGCGCTGCCATCACTGCCCCGAGTCAGCTCTGCCCCCACCTCTGCAGGGATGCTCTGGCAGCTCCTTTGGTGGCTGTGACACTGATTTCTGGGTTTTAGGGGATGTGAGGTGCTGTCACACTGAGGCAGGGCCCTGCCCGTGAGTAACCTGCTTTTATGGCTGTAGGGCACTTGCTCCGGCTCCCCTACACTCTGCCTGGAAATCACAGCCTGGGAAAAGCTGCTCCTGGTTCTGTGCCACAACTCGTAAATTGCCAGTCCTGTAGTTAAGGACTACTCCTCCATTTTTCTTCAAACTTTTATGGTGTTGGATTAATTAATTAATTTAATTAAACAACGGTTACCCTGGCTTGCTGATAGTTGTAAGCTCTCTTTGCAAGTGGGAATTGGTGTACAAGCAAGGGAAAAACTCTCACACTTCATGTCTGGGTTGGGTTGGTTTTTTCTCCTGACATGTTTGCACAGTCTGGGATAATGCTGCAATAAAGGAAGGAACGGGACAGCAGCAGGAAGCAGCTTTGGCAGCTTCAGCC
>NW_008239334.1:568112-568470 GCF_000691975.1 Corvus brachyrhynchos
CGCCTCTGTCGCCCCTGGTGCTCCCGGCCGCCAGCCAAGCTTGGAACAGGGTGCAACATCTGGAAGTTTGGGAGAGGGTTCTGAGACATGGAAAAGGCTTAATCTGGAACCAGCAGCGCTGCTGGGGGTGTCAGGGGTTTGAGGAACACAGAGCAGACGTGGCCTTTGTAGGGAGAAACAGGAGGCAGGGATGGACACGAGGGGATGCAAAATTCAACTCATTGAGTTGCGTATTGACCTCGACTTGAAGATGACCAGGTACAATTAACAATCATTAATGAGACTTGAGGCAGCCAGGAGTGGCCTTCCCAAGGACCAGGCGAACTTTGAGAGATGTGAGTTTGCACAGAGCACAATA
>NW_008239334.1:568589-570513 GCF_000691975.1 Corvus brachyrhynchos
GAATGCCAGGGTTTGGAGTGCAGGAATTCAGCAAACCCACATGGAAGAACCTCTGCCGAAATCTGTTCCAGAGCAAAGCTGCTTGGGAGACCTTGGAAATTCATTTTTGAAGAGCAGGTGAGCCCTGAGTGTGTTCCAAGGGTTTAAAATGACTCTCATTAACTCCTTAAATGAGGAAGAGTTTCTGGAGTTTCAATAATGTGCCCAGAGGAGCAGTAAGAAGGAAGATTTAAGGAAACTTGAATCAAATCTGACTTTCATTTCAACTTGCATATGATCAGGGAGGCAGCAGCGCTTTGTGGTTCAGGGATGAGGAGGGCGGGAAGAAAATCCAAAGCGCCCCAGAAATCCCAGTTTAAAAGCGCTACAGCCTTAGGGAGGATAAAATCCATTTGTCTCCCACTGAAGGCCGGACTTTGCAAGGACCTGATGCTCTTCTGAAACGCGGGATGAAGGATGAGGTTTGGGCTGCTGAGCACTCCAGCCACAATCGGAATCCTGGAAAAGCCCTCTGGGATCATCTCAGCCCAGCAGCACCACGGTGTTCCCCACTAAACCATGTCCAGGGCTGGAGTTACCAGGATGCTGATGGAGCTGAGGGAGCTTTGCTGGATGGGTTTGCAGTGTCCTGTGCAGGTCCATGGATGAGGAGCAGAGCAGGGATTCCTGGAAGAACTTTACTCCAAATCCTTAAACCCAGCCAGGGCAGCATTTCCTTCTCTGAAGCACCCGCTCCAGCTGCAGCCCTGAGGTGAAGCTCCAAAACAAACAGAAACCCTACAGCCCTAGACAGGGGCACGTGAATTGATCCTAAAGATCCCTTTAGAGGTGGAAATCTGAGAGCGGGTAACTCCCAGTCCGCTCCTCCTGGGGAGGGGTGCGGGCCCTTGGAATCCCCTTTGTGCCAGCGCCTTTCCCTGTGCCTGAGTGGTTGTGCTTAAACAGAACCCACGGGTGATCGTTTCCAGAGCCACGGAAAGGTGTTCAGGGAAAACGAGCACTCTGCTCCCTCCACCAGACTGCTTGTTTTGTTTTTTTTAGTTATACAGAACTATCTTCCCTTTCTGAAACGTGAAGGAAAAGACATATCCCTCCAGCTGTTGAGTTAAGCAGAGTCTTATTCAAATTATGTAGGGGGAAAAAAATGTCATAACATAATGAGAATCAAATGTTGGCTTCAGGCGCCTTCATATTCGAGGGCTTTAAAAAACAACAATAGCAACAAAACACTTCAATCTTTTATCTGCCAGTGGAAAATGGTCATTTAAATAAACATTAACTAAGCTGGGGAACTTTGATGTCGTGGTAGCAATTGGTTTCTGACAGAGAAGATAGTTAAAGTCTTATTCTTTTTAATAGGTAGCATTTTTAGAGACAGATTATCTGAATTACAGCCCGTAACTGCTCCTTTCCTGGTGCTGTTTCCCTCCAGGGACTGCAGCTGGGGCTCCCAGGGCCAGGGGAGGGCAGGGAAGGGGTTTGTGGCTGGCAGACATTGAGACAAGGAGTCAAAACATCCAGATGTCCATTTCCAGTGTTGATATGCAGGGAATCAATCTTCCAAACCTGGGGTTGTTTGATTCTGGGAAGTGCAACGCAGAGAAATCTCTCGTGGAATGTCCAAGGGGGTTGGAGCTGGGTGATCTTTAGGGACCCTTCCAACCCGAGCCATTCTGGGTTTCTGTGATTCCATGGAAATGAGAATTGGCTGGATTTTGTCACGCACACACCACCCAGCTCCTGCTGTCAGGCTGAGCACGTTCCCATCTCTGAAATCAAGCCTGGCAAGTGAAGTTGGACACCAAAAGCCCGGAGAAGACAGCAGAGAGTGGGGCTGAGAGGAGCTGAGCCCTCGCAGACAAAGAGCGGCCAAGACCCAGGGGCAGCCAGGAGGAAGGGAAGGAATTATTAAGATTGTTAATTT
>NW_008239334.1:570557-572907 GCF_000691975.1 Corvus brachyrhynchos
GAAGGCCCGGAGTCAGCGCTGCAGGAACCAGAGGGAAGCTCAGCGCGAACGTCTCGCTCCGATATCCCGGGGAAAGGCTTTCCCAGGATCTGCAGCGTCTGAGCAAACGGCTCGGGGGTACCGGGGTGGGTCTGACTGATGACCCCCAGCACAGAACCCGCAACGAGCTCCGGAATCCTGAATGGCAGGGAATGAGCGAGAGGGAAGAACAAAAGGCTCCTTTGATGTGCTCACCCGCGCGGTGTTCAGCACAAAATGCAAATGTTCCCTCATGCTGGAGAACACTTATCAATATTAAGGCATACACGGAGCAGAAGAAAGGAGGAAGAACAAAATACAACACTTAACAAGAGGGTAATTTAGCCTGTTGGCAAGTGCTTTAAGCCGAGTTCATGAAAAATTACTTGCACAATTGTTTTGCAGGGTTTCTGGGCTCCCATGCATAAATCATGGTACTGATTCCATGGGAGGCTCGTACTCACTCAGGTGTGCGAGTGCACCGGGGCACCGGGAAGGCGAGGGGGGACTGAAGTGTGGAAATTGGAGAGGGAAAGAACCATTCCCCCTGTTGCTCCTACAAGCTCAGCTACAGTTGTCAAACAGCTGGAATGTGTGCGGGCTCTTAATTAAAACACGGTGGGGACCACCTTGGGCAGCCTCTCAGGAGAACATCCAGGCACACAGAGCTGCCAGGCTGGAGACTTCCATCCCCTCATTCTTGCTTCCTTGTTTTCTTAAGGAGAAAAAAACCAGAGGGCACTGGGAGCCCAAGGATGGCCAAGAGAGAGGGAAATAAAATCAATTGGATGCTACAGCTACAACAAACATTGTGGTCAGGGCGAGGGGAGGGAAGGAGGGCAGGGCCCGGGATAGCTGAGGACAGCTTGTTTCATGGCATTCCTATTTCCCAGCCACATTTCTGTTTCCTAAAATAGAGGGGAGGGCTCTGGCAGCATCACCAGGAGCACAGGAGGGCACGGGGAGGGTGAGCAGGAGCTGTGCCAGGCAGGAGAGCCGGGAAAAGGCAAAGCCCTGGAAATGAGAACAGGCACGGGGGATCCACATCACTTGCCCAGACATGCCAGCACTTTAATTGCTTTTTGTCCTCACTCAGCTCTCAATCTCCTCTGCTGAAGCACGTCGTGTTCAGCACCCCCAGCATCCAGCTGGTCCCAGCCCACGGCCTGGAAACACCTCCTGATCCCTTCCTCCCACGCCATGGAAATGTAAAATAAAGGCCTAAAGAAGCTCCAGGTGAAGAACCCACAGCCAGTTCCAAGCTCCCAGAGACCTTCCTGAGCCATGGAGGGGTGGTGCTCACACAGCACTGACGGCCCTTCCTCATGAGCACCCTCGATTCTAACCTGCTCTCCCCACCTCGTGTTATCACTGTTATCAGTCACTTGTGAAGAGCTTTAATCTGATTATTTCAGGGACAAATCTCTCCTGCACATCTGCAACCGCACAGGTTCTCAAGGGAAAAGCCAAATTAAGTTGCGCCCTGGACAGCAACCACGGTTCCAGCTCGAGAGGGCAAATCTGAGCTGTAAAATCTGCCTCCAATTCAGTGTTCTCAGAGAAAAGCACCTCAATTCTCCTTTTCTCATTTCCCAATCTGCAAAGTGGGAATAAAACCACCCACTTCTCCTGGAAATCCTGGGGCTGTACCCTGGAGAGGGCTGCACACCCCTGGAGTAAATGATACTGTTCGAGATGAAAGCATTTCGGGGTATTTTAGGAGTTCATGCTCAAAAATGTCAGTGATTTGTGAGTTTCTGTATTTGTGATGCAGCATTTCCCCGCTCCATTTGCTGGAGAGACTAAATTGCCAGGACAATCACGGCCACTTCTGCTCCCAATCCTAGAACAGGATATTGGTTTTTGAAGTGAGAAATAGAGCCCAGGCTTCTCCTTTTCCATAGAATCCTATTTGTTTTGGTTTTGTTCTTAAAATTACTTTGGGTTATTTAATAGAAGGAAAATCTGTGATAATTTTTTTAGCAATGGCTGCAGAATTTTCTATTTCACCAGCTGCTGCTTTTTGAGGACAGCAGAAGTTTTTTCCTTGCTTTTGTTTTACTTCTAAGAGTTCACTAAAGTTGACAAACTCAAATCACTGGCAATGCCCCATAATTTTCTTTAAAACAAAAATGACATCATCAGCCACGATCACATCCATCCTTCACCCTGCTGCCAGTGGCACAAGGATAAAGCAATAGCTCAAAACTGAAATACTGCCTGGCACAGCTTTTATAGAGTCACAGAATGGTTCGGGTTGGGAGGGACCTTAAAACTCATCCAGGGCCACCCTCTGTGATCCAGGGACACCTTCCCCTGTCCCAGGCTGCTC
>NW_008239334.1:572993-580160 GCF_000691975.1 Corvus brachyrhynchos
CCCCAGCCTCCCCCAAGCCCTGCCCAGCCTGGCCTTGGACACTGCCAGGGTTCCAGGGGCAGCCACAGCTGCTGTGGGAATTCCATTCCAGGCCCTCCCCACCCTCCCAGGGAACAATTCCTTCCCAATATCCCATCCAAACCCTCCCTGCTCCAGCACAGAGCCGTTCCCCACTGTCCTGTCACAAGGCAGATCTGCGGACTTGTTTTCCAAGAAACTGCAGCCAAAGCGCTCCGATCAGTAACCACTCTTGACTCATTCCGCAGGGATTTGCCCCATTCCTTTCCAAACTCCTCTGCCCCCAGCGCTCTCTGTGAGGATTCCGTGGCAGCCAGAGCTACCCTGCACAGGAGATCATGGGCTGGGTGACAAATGCCCTCGTCCTGCCTGGTTTCTATCAGCTGGGTGAGGGTTTCCCTGGTTCCTGCAATGAAGGAGATACGAGAAGGAGCCCGTTCCCGCTGTCCTCCCAGCGCTGGGCTGCTGCTGCTCCGAGCAGCGGCACTGAGCGGGTGTTTCCTGCTCTGGCTCTCAAACCCTGCAAGGCTTCCTGCCCTGATGAAATAAATGCAGCCACACTCGGGATTATTCTCCAATGTTTCCACCACCTCGCAGAGCTGGGGATGAGGCAGCTCAGGCTCGTTTTCAACACGCCTTAAATGGTTTTCCCCCCCCTTCATTAAAGTAGAATAATTGTCACAGCACAATGAAACCTGATGTCAAAGCAGACCCCCCAGCCCATCTCCCCTCTCAAGGGGATCGCATTTCAAACCCATGGCCTGCGTTGTGGTTTTTTCCAACACCTGCGAGGCAGTCTGGGGAGTTGTTTAAAACGTGGGGTTTTTGCAGGAGCAGATTGGGAACGGGGACTTTGCTGGGGGAGCTGGGCTCAAGGCAGCAGGGGAGGAGCTCTGGGGTCCCAGCAGGGAACAGCCCTTCCCTCCAGGAGCTGCTGAATTCCCAGCACAGCATCCCTGGGATGAAACACCTGTAAGAGGGTGATTTTAGCTCTCTGTAAGTGGTGCCTTGCCAGGAGCCTGACTCGAGAGCTGAGGGAGTCAGTGTAAAAGCAGCCCAGACAGCCCACTCAGAAATGAATTTTTCCATAATTAGGCCACAAAGTGGAAAGTCCTCTTAACACTGCAATACTGAGCACCTGAAAGGAGAGAATGAAAAGTTTCTCAAGGGGCCACCAGACCTGGAAAAGCAAATCATTGAGGCCAAAGAAAATGAGATTAAATTGAACTTCTGAAATGCAGTGTGTCTATTGACCTCCCTCATACCGAGTGCTTTCTTCATGTTCCTGTTCTTAAAAAAACGGGAAAAAACTCTCCAGGAGAATGCAGGCTGCTCAGCAGCTAGCTGGAGGCTGAGTTGGATTTGAATTTTGATCAAAGTTTCTCTCATTTGCCATGCTTTCCTGTGTCTGCACTCCCAATCTGCCTCTTTTGCTTAAAATAATGCTTCGATACAGGGAGTCATAGCTGCCATACATAATAAGGAAACCTGGGCCCCTGAAAATGTCGTTTGTGCTGTCTGGGGGTTCTTCTCCATGATCCAGGCTGCTGGAAAAGGAGCATCAGGAGTCCCCTGGCACACAGGGGCTGCTCAGGGTGGGCACCCAGGCACTGCCCCCACACCACCCCTCTGCCTGTCTGCACCCCCAGCTTCTCCACGAGCAAGAAAAATGTTAATTTCCAGCAAAGTGCACAATTTCCTCATTCCTTGAGTTGGAAAAATGTCACCTTCAGTCCTCTTCCTCTTCTTTTTGTGACACAAAAGATGCAGGAACAGCAAACGACCAGGGCAGCAGAGGAACCACCTGGGAAGGGCCCTCTCCAGTTCCCATCCCCACCGGCTGGGTGTGCCATTCCTGCCATGGCAAAGCTGCAGATCATTGCTTTGCCTTGAGGGATCGTCCAGCATGGGCCAGGCTGTTGATGGAATTGTTTTATAAACACCTTCCCTGTGCCTTTGTGCCCCCTCCTCCCACCTGAGGTGGCAGCGGGGTGGGTTTGCAGCTGTGCCAGTCAACACCAGGGCAGTGTTAAATGTTAAATGTTAAATGTGAAATAAGGAAAGCATCCAGTGGGGAGGAGTGAGGGGGAGGACTGCCCAGCTTGGTGGTTTTTGGTGCTGGTTTTCCCGCCGGGCTAAGGGCAGTGTCCCACTGAGGTGCCTGGGATTCTTGGTATCAACTGAAAAGCCATTCCAGGGTGCCAGGATCAGTCTGGATCAGAGCACCTGCACCCCATGGAATGACCTGATGGAGATTTGGACACTCAGCTGAGTGAGATATTGGCTCCCCCTCCTCGGGCTGCTCACGTCTCATTGCAGGGCAGAGCTGTGGGGTGCAGAGCACAAAAAACATGGAATATTTCTTCCTCCAAACCCTGCAAGGCACTGCAGTATTTTAAAACATGGATTATCTCCAGCTTCTGCTCCTCTTGATGGTTCCACCTCATTTGTCCTGCTACTCTAATTTCCTTAAATGTGTGTTTTCTTTACAGGCTACTAACTACAGGGAACTTGCAGCAATGAGCTGCAGTTTATGCATCGACATCGCACTCTGTTAGCTGGGAATTCATTTCCAGGGGATGGTGAACTTTAATGAACTTGGAAATTGGATCATCCTGTTGTGTTCAGGGACATGCAGGAGACTGAGGGAGGGCTGTCCACGGGAAAGGCTCCTGGAATAATTCAGGGATGTAAATGCAGCTTGATCAAGTTTTGATTCTCCCAGCCCCTGCCTCTCCTCTCCCATGTTGCATTTGACATGGTTTGGTGGTGAACATGGGGATGGTGGTGGCTTCATGATTGAACTGGAGGATCTTACAGGTCATTTCCAACCTCAACCATTCCACCATTCCATGATTTTGCTGTGACCATTTTTGGCCACATTCTCTTTTCCCGAAGAGTCACCAGGCTGACCCTGCTGTGCCACCTCACAGGAGCCCTGCACTGAGCACCAAGGGCTGCCTCGCCATGTGGGTTTATATTTTCCCTTTTTTTTACTTTTTTTTCGAGCTATGACAGCCTTAATGTAACTTTCATCTCAGAAACTCTAGAGTATTGCCACAGAATTTGGCTCTCCAGCAGCACCTCCTGTTCTCCTTGACTGATCTGACAGATTTTTCTTTAGATCACCTTTGTCCCTTCAAGGATTTGTTCACTGGGGAAGGTCAGGGTACCACACTGCCCTCTGCATGATCCCCTCCCAGGTCCCCTGTCCGTGCAGCAATCCCACCTTCAGCACCTTTCCTGCAAGGCTCTGGCACTCCCAAATCCAGCTGCGACTTCTCGGGACTTTAATTAATGAGATAACAAAAGGGAAAACACCCAAAGAGTAAACCCCCAAGTTGAAGACTTTATCTGCTCTTTGCAGCTGCATCTTTCTTCCCTCCTTTTTTTTCTTCCTTTTTTTTTTTTGGGGAGCTGCATTCCCAGCCCATCAATACCGTTTCTCATTAAATTAAATAGCTTATTGACTGGAGAGAGCTGGAGCCACGCGGCCAACGGGATCCGCGCGCGGCACCTTCCCCGTGCAAACAACCACAGGTCAGTGCACAGTAAATCAGCTGGTAATGGAGTTTGAACTCCGGGAATCACTGCTGTGTACCCTTTTTATTTGTTTTTAATTTGTATCAATGGTAATTCTGTCACTTCCAATTTATGTGACGGCCGCGGCTGCGGAGCAGCGGAAGCCCCATTTTTCTTCTCGTTAACCGTCGAGCTCGCGCTGCTGTGGCAGCCACAGCCCCCCCAGCTCACGGGGCTCAGGTGTCTTCCCTGCTTTCCTTTCCTCTCCTTTCTTGTCCATCAGCAGCACCACCGGGATCTCTCCTCATGGACAGGGCGGTCAGGCCTTGGAAGGAGCTGCCCAGGTGGAGTCCCCATCCCTGGAGGTGTCCAGGAGGTGTCAAAGGACACTCAGAGCTCTGGGCTGGTGACAAGGTGGGGATCAGGCACAGGACGGACTGGATGTTCCTGGACATCTTTTCCAACCTCAGTGACCCCCGGTCTGTTCTCCCTGGAGGTGCGAGCTGGCCCAGCCCAGCCTTCCCCTGCACGTCCCAGACTGCCTGGGGACAGTGAGGCTGGGAACAGCTCCAGCCCTGTCTGCAGACTGTCCTGGCTGCCTGACCACGGCCAGGGAATGTCCTGTGATGTTCCCGTATCCCCAAAGGAGTTTGCAGGGATTGGGATGTCTGTTAGGGCTGCTGCCAGGAGGGGAGGCCCAGTTTCCCCGGGACTGTGTGTGTGCTTCCCTGGCTGCACAAGAGGCCGTGCAGAACACGTCTGTTTGCAGAGTCACACACACACGTTTCTCCCCTACAATATTTTGGGAAGCTCCACAGACGTGTTAGGAAAGCTGTCACTTGCACAAACTTCCCTGCAACCGGGAGTGTGATTTTTTTCAGAGCTATTAATCGAAGGCTAGAGTGGAACCAGCTTGGCAAAAAGGGAACAAAAACAAACACCCATGAACTCCAAAAATGAACCAAAGGAGCACCCGAGGGAGGTGCTCTGCGGAGTTAAAGCTTCACTCAGGGGTTCACATGGCCCGGGTCAGCTGGGGCTTTGTCCAGAGGTCTGGGCTCCAAGCAGCTGCCATCACTCCCAGCCCATCCTGCTCCCCACAATCCCAGGGATAAGAATGTCACTGCCATGGTGGAATTTTCTGTCTTGGGCAAGGGATGAAGATGCTGAAGGGCAGAAGGAGCAGGGGTGGCCCTGGGAAAATACCTTGGGACTGAGTTTATCTGCACTGAGCCCAGGCTGCCTTGTGCAGCAGAGCAGCAGGAGAGGACTGGGCTGTGTCTCAGCTCAGTGCCACCCCGGGATGCTCTTTCTCCTCCCTCGCAGAGAATAAACCCCAGAGAGGAAATGACTGATAGAATATCCACGATAAACCATTCACAGCTCAGCCCCAGCCATGCAAAGTGCTGTCCAACTGTCCTGAGAAAGAAGGGTATGAATAAAAACCATGATCCGCACACAAACAGCAAAGGGCTGAATTCTTCAAATAAACGGCTCCCAACAAATAATTTGACCGGCTCTCACGAGCGGCTTAGGCCCTCGAGCATGAAGATTATCAGCCCCATGTAATTTTCTCCTGGCTGATGTAGCTGCAAAGACCATTCATATTCATATAAATGTCTAATGTCTAATCCTCTAATCTAATCCTTTTTTTTTTCCTGCTCATGCTAAAGCTTCCCAGCCCAGGCTCCAAAGCCCTCTGAGCAATGGAATTATTGATAAATTACTGCAGAGAGGAGGAGCACAGCACACACACCGAACCCACCAAGCTCTGCCTCCTCTGCAAGAGTTGGGATTTCTCTGTTGGGTGGGGGTGGAGGACAATTGCAGCTGGTTTTCCCTCCCTGGTTCCTTTCACATCCTGGCCCAGGGCTGGAGCGAGGTGGTTTCTCCTCCACTGGGGCTTTCAGAGAGCTTGAGGAATGGTCTCACTTTATCACAAGTCAATTAAGCTCCATTTGTGCAAATTAAAAATATAAAACAAAAAATGAAAGATATAAAACAAAAATATAAACATAAAATAACCCTACAGATAATCATGGAATGGTTTGGGTTGGGAGGGACCTCAAAGCTCATCCATGGGCAGGGACACCTTCCACTATCCCAGGTTGCTCCAGCCTGGCCTTGGACACTCCCAGGGATGGGACCAGATCCAGCAGCAGTAAAATGCCAGCCCCCAAGCCCAGCCTTATTGCTGCCTCTCCCCGGCCCTGTGAGCAGCCCCACATTTATTTATGGATATTCCTCCTGCGCTCGCTCAGGGGGAAAGATTTGTACCATGGGCAGGAATTATAAATCCAGGCACAGTTTGTGGCCTCTGAGCGTTTCTATAATAAAAATTATCATCCTGGAACTGGTTTTCATTTGGAATTAGGCTGAGGCTCATCAATGCATTATCTCACTTCGACCAACAAATAAGCATCAGACAGGAACGTCTTTCAAATCACGGCGGCCTTGGACCAATTTTGAAATCCTGCCCTAGAGCAGCAGACTCAGTATCCCATTTATTGGCCCCCCGAGGCCAGCCAGTTCTCCATTAACTTTTACCTCCAACTAATAGCACATTCATAAGCAATTCTGTGGCTGACTCTGAGACTTTAAGCTGCTCTGGTTTTTCTCCCCCTTATAAATTATCTTTTTGCTTGATGATATGGAATTATTTAGATGACAACTCCCATTAAAAGAACCTGTGCTCTTACAGGCAAAGACATTTTTTCCCAGACAACACCGCTAGAAAATTGTCCTAAATCTACTGAATGCACGGGACAGAGTTTTGCCACGATTGAAAAGGAAGGGAGACTTTTCCATTTGAATATTCTCATTTTGATAGCTCAAACACACATTTCCAAGTCAATAAGTTTTCAGCTGTGTTGTCAGACGAAGCTGGTTTGCATTATAATTCTCCCCCATGCTGCTTTTCACGGATACTGAATGTTTTGTAAATAGAATTTATTTGTAAAATGTCGCTCTCTGCCCCTGTTGTTGGACATTTAGGGCTGTTCAAGCCTGGCCATGGACAGGAGGACAATGGCCCCGCTTGCTCCTGGGGCTCTTTTTGCTCAGTTACATCAGCTGCACTCAGCGATGCTGAAGAGTTTCTGTGTGGGTTCGTGTGAGTGAACGCGTGCCTGTGTCCTTCAAAAACACCTCCAGTGCTGGAGGCAGCAGTTCCAACTCGACAGAAAGCTTTGGGGAATTTGTGGAGAGGAATTTCACCATGAATCCAGAGCTGCAGGGCAGGTAAGGGCACAGCCATGGAATCACAGAGGGTTTGGGTGGGAAGGGACATTAAAGTTTATTCAGGAGGGACACCTTCCACCACCCCAGGGTGCTCCAAGCCCCTTCCAACCTGGCCCTGGGCACTCCCACACTGATGGGGAGCATTTGTCACTGAGGAGGTGACAGGGAGAGAGCCCAGGTGTGACAGACAAAGGCACAGTGTCCCAGAGGGACAGACAGGGCAAGCGGTGAGAGGAAACCGCTCAAGAACTCCTTCGAAGGAGTCCCGCTGGGCAGAGGCACTCGGAGGATAAATCACTGAATAGAGAAGCCTCAGGGCTGGAAAGGACCTTCCGGAGCTGGGTCAGCCGGAAGAGCTGCTCACGCTGCAGTGTGGGGGGGACACTG